>NC_053425.1:87797461-88158712 GCF_007990345.1 Gossypium hirsutum | reverse complement strand
CTCCGCTATTTGTGCCTTTCTAGATTCGCCCCTACCTTAAAATAGCAAGTTTGAATTCTTTAAACTTGCCACATGTGTGGCCAGCCATGGAGGAACTCTATCGCTGCTGATTTTTGCTAATTTTATCAGCCATCTCAACCTATAAATACCCCCCTTTTCTGTTCACTTCAAACACATCTCAACCCTTCTCATCTCTTCAATTTTCTCTCATTTTTCTCTCTTCATTCCCTTCCATTGTTCTTCACTTTCTTCCCCTATTCCCTTACCCATTTCACCTCTTGAAAAAGATTCAATCAACCACCATTTAGAGCAGCATTCAAGTGTTCGTAGAAGCCTCAGTTCGACAAGAACAAGCAGAGAAAGATGAGTGGAGCAAACTAGTCAAGTCATGGAGAAAATACTGGATTTGATTCTTGTTCCCTATCCTTTTCATTTTGTTGTTGTTATGATGAACATGTCTATGAATATTTATGGTGAAAATATGTTTAATTAAATTAATATGGCTTAAATTTAATTTGTGTTAGGTTGATTGCATTTCGTCTACTTAATTTATTAAAATTGTGTTTGTGTTGTTATAGGTCTCGGTAAGATGTTTGATTAAGTAAAACCATGACTAAGTTATTCTTGCATTACAATTCTAAGTTAACTAATGAATTAATTATTTAAATGGGTTTAAATTGTAATTAATTGACACGATACTGAATCAATGCATGTATGATCATCTAAGGTAGCTGAAGGTTAAATTAGCAACGATATCTAACGATACATTAGCCTTGCATAACTTGCAAGATTATTCTGATTAGACTGTTTCAAGGTAGAAATACATTGTTACCTCACGTAACCTTTTATGTGTTTATGAGATTGAATTAATTGTTTGAATTGGCATAGAGATACGTACAAGAGATTATTTTTATTTCATAAGTATGTATGTACATTAACACATTTGTTTATTAAAATTTGTTTCATCGGTTGAATTGACATAGAGATATAGTTAAGAGATAAATGAATTTTTGGTAAGTAAGTATGTCCATAAGTTAGCAAATTACCAAATTGCCGTGAATTTATTCGTAACAACATAAACATGAGTTTAATAATTCTAAGTTAAGAAATGTAATTAATCTAACACAATTATGTCATCTTGATTAAAATCATCTTTTGAAATCGTGCATTGGGACTTTTAATTTATTCTTATTTATTTTACTTATTTAAAATCCTAGTTTTTAATCACCTCCTCAAATTAAAATATTTTTCTTCACCAATTGTTTTTAAAATTGCATTCATAAATAATTCTTTTCATATGAGTTTTTTTTGGGTACGATAACTCGACATTTACTTGTCGCTTTATTACTTGTTGCAATTGTGTACACTTGCACTTTTTCGTCGTTCCACTCATCTAGGCATACGGATAATCTCTCGGTCTCACTGCTTGGTACGATTTCTACTTAACAAGATATACTTTTGATCTCACTTGTTTAGATCTTACACTAGAGGTGTCACTCTCTAGTATACTAAGCACTCTCGAATAAATTCTCAATTTCAAGTTACTATTTTCTTAATCAATTAATTAACAAAACAATCAAATCATGTAAGATAAGTATGAAGCACAAATATATTCAATTATTTATACAAACATTCAATTAATAAAATTAACAAACAAAATATAAATAGAAGAATAAGGGGAAGAGAATGATCATGAATTAATCAACGAAGTAGCGCAGTTCTAGAACATCCTCTGCTCGCAATTGTCTAACTTCGGAATAGAAAGATTTTAATTAAGCGAACATAAAGGAAAACTAAGTAAGAAAAACTAAGAACATAAGAAATTTTGAAAACCTAAATTAAAAGTATGAAAGATTGTAGGTGGCTCCCTAACGCGATTCCCTAGGTCCAGGTTTTCGTCGCGTCTTCATGACATCAATACGTCCTCGTAATGGTGTCAAGTCTATTTCAGCCTTGGTAGCTTCGATGTTCAGTGTTGTGACGCTGCATGCTAGTATTACGACACTATAGTCGTCTTTTGTGTTCTTTGGCCTGAAATGACACCCTACACATTCAAGTAGTCCATTAGTCATTCTCAAGGCTTGCGTTGGCCTAATAGGTCATTGAAGCACTAGAAAATGCATAAAAACATTTATTTTGCTAATAATTAAGTCTAAGCTACTAAAACAAAAAAACAAAGAAAAAACACAAAATGGCTAGAAAACAAACTCATTAAGTGCTGAAAAGTACCTAATTTGTCACAATAAGTTGTGGTAGGTCATGCAGTATGTAGCATCATTTATAATAATAGAATTCATAGCTCAAGAAAAGGGTAAATGATATCCTCTCATTGGCATTAAATGATATATAAAAAGTAAATGTGGTCACGGGTCGTTTGTCTTTGTGATGAATGACTTAATTACTATATGATAGTAATTTTTGTGATGAATGACTTAATTACTATATGATAGTAATTGACTTTTCATGAAAGAAGATATATTGGTTACCATGAGCTAAATAGGAACATATTGAGAGAATAGATTTATCCCAAAGAGATTAAGGATATACTATGAAGGTAACACACTTATGACAAGGCCATTGGATGAGCACTGATCGAGTAGCTTTTGTAATAGTATGTTTTTAGGGAGAACTCGATCACAATATTATAGTGAAATGACTTCGTGACTAAATGAGTTTATAATTAATAAGCGAAAAGTTGGAACTTAGTTATAAAATATTTGATTCCTAATTACATATATCCAATTGGTCCCTCCACTAGCTTGTTCAAACTAGAAACGAATTGCATATTGAATCAAATGAACAAAAATGTATAGAAATGATAAAGTTAGAGAAATGAGTTACATTCGGAAATGAATATGTTTTCTCACTAAATATAGAAATCACCTGAGAATTAATTTAAGTTTTTTAAATTATTATTTAATTAAATAATTGAATTTTGAAAAAAAATTAAATTAATTGGTCATTATGAATTCATTGAATGTATAAATTAAATATATTTTCTCATATATTCTTTTACTGTAAAGTTGTCATGATTTTAACGGGATTAGAATTAGGTTGAGAAACTTATTTAACTTAAAAAATTAATTAATTAAAATTAATTTAATAAATAATATTTATTTTGGGAAATATAAAAATATGTATTGGGTTAAATTAAATTATTACGTGTCAGGTTAAAAGTTTAGGAATCACATATAATTAGACCTAATACAAGAGGCACAAATACTCGTCATAATCCATATGAAGGGAGACATACCCTATTAACTGCTCCTCTCTTCTAGTTCAACTAGCGGATGTATTTTTTCTATTAAATAAGTATTATTTGTATTCTACTAATTCAACTAGTGTTTCACTTCTTCTCCATACAAATAGATGGCATTAGTAGGGTCGAAATCACAACTTTTGAGATATTATTATGTCCGTCGAAAATAGTCAGAATTTATTTCTAAGTATAAATTCTAATTTTCGACAAAAACAATTCTACCGGTTTCTACAAGAGAGATTTACTTTCCTACTAAAAGTAATGGAATTATTTCTGGTTCTATGTTTAGTTCATAATTGTTCAAGTCTACACTTGAAGTTAATTATGGTACGAGAATAGCGGAAAAGGTCGTTTAATTGAAAACCAAGAACGTCTGGGATTTATCTAGCTCAAAGCACGGGTAATTTTTGGAAAAAAAATTATTTTTATAAATATTACAAACTAGCTCGATTTTTAAATTTTTATTTTTCAACTGTATTCGAAAACTGTTTTTATACCGAATTTTTCCAACACTTCTGACCTCTATTCATGGGGTTTCGAATAGAGTTCATTCTCTTGTTGGACGACACGTTTGATTTGCTCTTCAGCGGACTGGAGGATCAAATGACCTCCCTCAGGTCTCGATTACCTCTTCCGCCTCTACCTCCTTCGTATGAGTGATTTGTTGGCCGGCTTAGGACTTCGTTATCTTGAATGCTATTTTGGATGGTTTTAGACTTATTTTTTATGCTTTCGCTTTCTCATTTTTGATTATATTTTAGATGGATTAGACCTTCGTTCTTTATATTTAGCTTTCCATTTGTTTTTACAGTTTATATTTGGTTGCCTTTATCTATGCATATCCTATGCTTCATTTACATATTTTTTGGTTTGACATATATATATTTTTTCCTTAAGTATTGATTTTCAAATGTTTTTAATTTGGTATTCTATGCCTAAAAGTTTTTCGATATACTAAAAGAGGGAGAAGTACACGGTAAAAATTTGCAATTACTTAGTTGTGCTTGTAAAAACTAGAAAGTTGGAGTTAAGCAATAAAAACTAATGAGAAGTTTTTATTTAGCCTTGTGAAAAAAGTAGAGATTGTAAATGTTATACATTATCTTTGAAAAGTATTAATTCAAGTATAATGAATTGAAAAAATCCTTAGTTGAGATATACTAAAATAGTGAAGGTAAACAATTGGTGTCAAATTACTATAAATTGAATTGTCTAAACTTTTATTCTCCTTCCTCTTCATTTAGAAAAGTTTGCAAAAATTTAAAAATACCAATTTACACCTTAATGTTTTCGAGCATAATAATTTTAAATTAAACTAACTTAGAAAACAATTTTGCTAGATATTGGTTAGTGTTACCTTCTTAAATTATTTCAGTAAGGTATTTATCTAATTATTATAAGGAATGAATAAAAACTTTAATTGTTGATTATGTATAATGTATTATTATGGTAATTAAATATGGGATTTCTCATCTGAGTTTTCTTCTAAGGTAGACTTCGGCTAAAGATTATGGGTCATTTATTTTTTAAAAACAAATTGAACAAATGATTTTTTTATGTTTATTTTATGAAAACATATTAGTTTAGAATAAAAATTAATTAATTACTTTTTTTCAAAAAAATATTTTACATTTTCTAAGGCATGAAAAATTATATTTAAAATTTCAAACTAGAACATTTGACTGCTATCACATTAAAGCAGGAGCCATGCACATACTAAACTTCTTTTTGAACCCAATATTTGTTTACTAATGCACATATTAAACTTCTTTTTGAACCCAATATTTGGCTTATTGGTCAACGACATTTACACTATATTTGTCTTGAGATTAAACTGCAAGAATCACATGTTAGTAGTGTATGTGTGTACGTATGGCAATGATTTGCTTCTACCCATAATGTGAGTTGTAAAAGAAAACACATTAAAAAAAAAGAAAAGGTGTACTCCGTGCATGACATTTGACAATGTTGCTAGAAATAGATGATAATAGAGTGAAACATTCTATTAATTTCTGCTAAAAAAAATTCCGTTGAACATTCCATGTCGGTTCACGAACATGTTCAGAATTTCGAGGAAAACTGTAAGACTAACACAAAATAAATAAAGCAAAATCATGCTTGCCTGAGTTAGTTGTAAACTTAGAGAACAAGCATCCTATAGTTTCCTAAAAGCTCAGAGGAAATGGCAATGACAACTTTGTACTGTAATGCATAGGCCAAAAGTCAGACTAGCTTATATCATAAAACCGGTGTTTTCAGCCCATCGTCATAAAGCTCAAGTTACAAAGTTCCAGAATTGAAATTTTTATAAGCAAGCTCGATTTCTTCCTCCGTCATCTTGATTGTTTCATCACTGTCATAACCTGATGCAAAAATGGCTTTGGTTTCACCCTTGTTGCCTTCTTCACCTCCATCAGTCTTTGGCCTTTTTCTTTTCAAAGAACCACTGTTTATCCGGCTTAATTCATCCTCGTATATTTGCTTGCATACCTTGGCCTCTCTCAAAAGATCTTCCTTGGTGAGTGAGCCATGGTTACTGGCATCTAAGAAGGCAAGCTCCTTGACCACACGAGGGATGAAGCTCCACTGCTCAGTAATTTGCTGCACATCCTGAACAGCAAACGAAATGATAATTGTTTGGGGCAAGGTAATGATACAAATAAATACATTTTATCCATAATATAATGGATGCATTGTCAACTATAAACATTCATTTGAATAGTTTTTTGTTTTATTGATGGAGGATATCATCCGTTTTAACAAAATGATATCACAAGAAGTTCCAACTTCACGGTTACTATCACCACTGTATAGGTTTTAATGTACATCGCAAGAGGTGCCAGATGAAGGAGCAAAAAGAGGTTGCACCATTACAGATAACTAATATGTATAACTTCAACACTGGTAAGCCAACTAAGTCTTAGCTCGGCTGACAGTATTGCTGTTGCAGCAACCTGGAGGACATAAGTTTGATGCGCTTAAGCATGCATTAACCTCCAGTTTAGGTTGTTTTTTTTTTTTTTTTGGGGGGGGGGGCACGGTTATGGGTTGTTTGTCGAGCTGCAAAGAGAAGGTAAATGATATAAGAGAACAGAACGACTCTTGTCGTTTCCCCGCTTTTGGTACAATGGAGACCACAACCTAGGAAAATATGGCAATAGATTGCAGATGTCAGGGATTTGAACCCTAAACCTACTAAACACTACCTCTTAAAGGTAGTTACACTAACCATCTGTGCTAATCTCTGGATGCTCTATAACACTTCTGTAATATGCTTAAATCATCAAAGATAAGAAATGAGGCAAAGTTGAGGCTCATGGCACGCAGTCAAATAAAACAGTAACGAATTAAGATCCCTTCTTTCAGGAGAATAAATGCAGTTTCCTGAGCACAGCAAACCTGCTTTTGCGCAAGACAATCTATGGCATCTTGTAAACAAGTTAAGATCCCTTCTCCAGCTACTTGCTTTATCTCCTGCGGTTCTGGCTGTTAAAAGACAAGATAGAAATCAGGCTAGCACAATAGATATTCGAAGCCTACACGAACAAGATAAGAGAGAATAGATCAAACATATCAGCTGAAAATGAAATCAATAAATGCCATTTGCCTTTTCCTCTTGACTCTCCAGCCATGAAATAGTTTCATTAAAATCATCCATTACCCACTTCTTCACTTTAGGAGGAGAAAATCTGTCCTGAGCAAGCTGAGATGCTTTATTCTGAAAAATATATAATCACTGATAAATGTAGGAAATATATAGTCATATTTTAAACTCAGGGATAATGGAATTTGTAAACAGGCAGAATTGTAGAGAAAAGAATATTGTTGTGTGCTATTCATCTCAGAAGTGAAGAATTTATACATGTTACAGAGGATAGAAAAAGGAAAGAAATCAGAAAAACAAGTCCCTACAAATCAATTCTATGATCCCTACAAATCAGCTCTATGAATCAGCATAAGATCATGTACAAACTGTTACATAGAAGAAAAGGGGATGTCAATCTTAAACTAGGTAAATACTAGATACAGAAAGACAACTAACAGAATAAAAACGAAAGTGCAAATCAAATTCTATATTTATAACAAGAAAATGATACCTTGGAGGGACCAGAAGTTGTCTTTGATTGTGTTTCTTCAACCTTCTTGTAAGATTTTGTTAATGACGATCCTTGTTTTTCTGCAAGCACGCCTAAATTAAGAACATAGGCTTCTTATATATGCTAAAAAATAGAAATACAAATAACATTAAAGAAAAGCATGGTGTGCAGGGAAGACACAAATATAATTACATTAGATGAACACATTGCATTAGTCTCCAATGATGCACAAACATTTTTTGGTTAGAAATTGAATGCAATCTGACTTATTCCAGCCACTGGAATGATTAATCACAGTTGGAAAATTTGCACAGTTATCAAGAAGCCATGTACGGCTCGTAAAGTCATTCTTCTTGATCTCTCAATTCGCACACAATTAATGAAATTTTGGCTCACTTCCGTAGCCCAACTCCCTGATGGAAGATCTAAAAAGGAGGGGCCAATAGTTCTATACTTCAATCGGACAACTCAATCGGTTCCAAACGAGTTCCCTCCTTAAGCAAAGAAAGAAGGCCCTGCTTGTTACGATGGATGAAAACGAGTGAGGATGAATAATTTATTAATCTAATGGTTAAGCTACAAAGTAGGAAAGTAGTTATGAATCTTAACCATTGGATTAACAAATTTTCCATTTGTACCAAGCTCAACTTTAACTTGTAAATGTCCTTACATTCTTTTGCAAAGCTTAATTTTCACAAAAGGTATCCTAAAACTCACCTGCTAAAGCTTTTTACATGTATGTTCAATAATAAGCAACTAATGATTCAAATAAGTGAGAGAAAACAAGCTCGAAAACCTTGCCTTGGGTGGTTATGACAAGGAACAAGGCTAACAAAGGTACTAACACAGTTTCATGAGAATAAATAGTCTTTAGTCAACGAAGGCTCTAATTTATAATAATTTAATAACTAGTCTTAACTCAAAAGGCAAGAGAAAAAAAACAGGTACTATCACAGCATTACCTTGACTAGTTTCATGAGAAATGCTACTTCTTCGCCAAGGTTTCCCAGCATGCATGAGGTAAGGATCAATATCGACAAGCTTTTTCTGTGCATAACATTCTAATATCCATTCCTAAGGCGAGGCAAAGAAGATACCATCAGACTAACAGGTAAAAGTTTAAACAAACAAGAGAAATAGCTTGTGGTGAATCTCATATATTATAACACAAAATGTGCTCTCCTTCATTATAATTCAAATACGAAAAACAACCATGGAAACTCTCTACTAACAAATCCGTTGCAATTGCTTTCAGCATTGAAAAAAATTCCTGTTCTCATATCACACCATACACAAATTCTATCATCCACATAATAAATAGTAGCTTAAGAGGAAATAGGAATAACCAGGCACCATTCAAAACATCAGAAATTCCTACAGTCAGAATTTAATATTTCAGCTGAATAGTAGATTAGATACCTCCACAAAAAATTGGGGACTATCA
The DNA here is from genome assembly GCF_007990345.1 of Gossypium hirsutum. Classification (NCBI taxonomy): domain Eukaryota; kingdom Viridiplantae; phylum Streptophyta; class Magnoliopsida; order Malvales; family Malvaceae; genus Gossypium; species Gossypium hirsutum. The sequence goes on along the minus strand of NC_053425.1, from coordinate 88,149,912 downwards.
ACCTCAGATTCACCGAATGTAGGAATTTAAGATCTCAGATAAATAGAAGATTGGATAGTTTAAACCAAAGATTGGAGGCTATCAACGTCAGATCCTCCTATTGTTGGAATTAAAGATTTCAACTAAATAGAAGATTGAATAGCTCAACTAGAAATCAGAGACTATATCAACTTAGTCATAGATGATACACTGGACGTGGTAAATGAGTACAGCTCAGCAGTTTATATTACCTTTGATATAATTGTTCCACAATCAGCTTCAACTTGTCGAAACTTCGGGGTATTTTGAAAAGCACATACCAAAAGCGTGCAATTTGAATTCCAGTCAGGCTGATATTCAGCTCCCATTGCCAAAGCCTGGGAACGTAATGTACTACGTTCCGGATTAACAAATCCTGACAATGCAAAGACCACCCCTTCCTGCACAGAAAGAAACAAATTAAATACAAATCCATTAGCTTGATCATAGAAAATAAGAACATCAATCCACATCATTACAATTCAGTACCAAAAGTTTGGAAAAGTTGGTGTTGTTAGAACTAGAAGCATGCCCCTTATCATGTCCTTTGGCATCATTGGACTTGTTTCCATGGGATTTACTTTCATTCTCTCTTGAACTCATCCATGATGGAAGATTTCGAGTCTGGGTCTTTCCAGCACCGCCACCTTGGCTTGTTTTTGAATCAGACATATCAAATAGACCACCTTAACAACTGTAATAAATTCAGCTGGATTATTTTTGATACCATGAAAGCAAGCTGTTTCAGAAAGCAACAATTAATCAGAAACAAGTGGAGGAAGCTTTCACTTCAAAGTTGAAACCATGACTAAGAAGGCTAAAGCGACTGCGAAGAAAAGGGGTTCTGAAATGATTACAATATATTTGCATTACATGTCAAAAATCAATAGTCGGAAAAGATCAATTCATAAGATGATTGAATAAATTTCTGTAAAACAAAAATAAGAAATTGAATGAGTAATTAAAGCTGGAACACAAAATTCAAAAAGGGAAGAAGAAATTCAACCTGTTTTTCTTCAGTTTGAAATTCAAACCTGAAGGGACTTGTGCGTTGGAAAGGTGGTTATGGCTGTGCTTTGCTGTGATTTTCAAATAGGAATAGCTACAGGATGACCTTCAAGAGTCGAGGGATACTCGTCTTTGAAACTAATTTTAAATATGCTACTCGCTGAGAATGCTCTGCTGTATCCAATGTTTCTTGCGTTTAACTTGACGGAGTAATGTGTCAGGTTCGAATCCTGCCCTTCACTCTTTTTTAGAAAAGTAAAAAAAGATTACTCAAACTTTTTTTTAAAGGATGAATTTATTTTACGATAATATTAATTCTTCCGCCGTGCTTTAATCAAACTAAGGCCTCCTTTACGAGTGAAGGCCAGTGTGGTGCACTGAGGGATAGTAAACTCACTGGTATGCTGTTTGGTTCAACAGTACAGTGCAGTGAAAATTTATTTCGGCCACACTGATATGCTGAAAACAGGCTAGAGGATTCAGCTGCAGTGAAGGCAGTACAATTGTAGGTATTTTTTTTGAGACAAACATACCCATATTTTTATTTATTATTTTACCATTTTAACCTTGAAACTTAAATTAATTTCTTCCCTAACCACAGTTGTTTTTAAATTTGGGAACAAAACAACCATTTTCTTTTTCATATTTGAGAAGTAAAACACTAATTTCTCCCCTTTTTTTGCTTTGTTCTTGGTTGTGGCTGCTTTTTTAAGGTATTTTCATTAATTTCTTGTTATCTCTAGTTCTGGCTTCTTCCACTCTTCTTTGTCATAGTTGTTATTATTATTACTATTATTTTTTAGAACGAAACAACCATTTTCTTTTGCTTTGTTCTTGGTTTAGCAGTGTTTTAACACTGATTTCTCCCATCTTTTTTGCTTTGTTCTTGGTTGTGGCTGAGGTATTTTCATTAATTTCTTATTATCTCTAGGTCTAGCTTCTTCTACTCTTCTTTGTCACAGTTGTTAGTCCTTTTGACTATTGATGTTAAAGCAGTAGATTAATGATCTAATGTTTTAGAAGTGCATTTGGTTAATTCTTTGTCTGTTTGCTGAGAAATGTGAGGTTAAAAAAAGAACTTTTACCATTTTTGTTTTGTTATTATTGCACTCAAATTTAAAACCCTGAACAGCAAAAAATGAGCTTAGTTGAATTTGGAGAATTGAAAAGAAACTAGACTTTGCCTTGATGGGGTTGAGTTTTTGGAAGTACATACAAATAATTCTTTGTTTGTTTGCTAATAAATATGAGGAAAAGCAAGATGAACTTTTCCCATTTCTGTTTTCTTCATATGAGCCTATTTTGATTTTCTTTGGCACTCAAATTTGAAGTCCTGAACACCAAAACTAAACTTAGTTGAATTTGGTTAATTGAAAAAATATATGGGAACTGAAAAAAAAATAAGTCCTTGTCGTGTTGATGGGATTGAGTTTTTAGAAGTTCATTGGGATAAATTCTTTGTTTGTTTGCTATGAAAAGTGAGAAGAAAATGAACCTTACAATTATATAAATTCTTTGTTTGTTTGTTATGAAATGTGAGAAAAAAAAAGTGAGCTTAGTTCAACATTCAATATTCTATTCTTATGATTTGTGTCTTGCAGGTTGGAGGCTCTGAGGTGCCTACTTCATTTGTTAGTGTAGAAGCAGGCAAGGTATGTATTTGAAATAGTGAAACTTTGTTTAAAATCGTGTAACTGTGAGGAAAAATGTAAAATCTTACCTACAAGTTTGATGTCTGTGTTATCAACCAACCATTGTGCCCCATCTTTCTTAAATCCTGTGAAGTCTGAAGTAAACTCTGTTTTATGCATCAGCCTCCTGAAAATGAAAACATATCAACAATTTTAAGTCATTTCTGTAGAACAAAACAAAAGTCAATCCTATCAAGTAGTATCACCATTATTAAAGACATCTGATATTGTCATGCTTCAAAAATACTCTTAATAGGAGCCCACTCAACTATATTCGCTTCATGCATATGTAAATGCAGACAAATGAAAGTCATTACTCCGAAACAAAAGTCATTTCACATGCATAGTTCATGCTTTTCTAAGCTGATCATGCTAACTTTCATAAGCCGAAACACTAGTAAAAGTCATTACTCCAGCACTTTCAATTCACATTTACAATCAGTAATCCAAATATACCACATCTAGAACAATTTATCAATTTAAATTATATTCAACAAGTACTATTAAAATTTTAAATCTGAAACTAAGAAGGAACAAAAATTTTTATTACAGAGAGATAAAAAAAACCAAAAGAAAAAAGAGAAGAGAATGGAAGGTCAAACTTTATCAATAGCATGGGTTCTTAAAAAATTATTTGATAACAAAGTAGCTTCTTTTTATTGGGAAATCTGGATATTCTTTCTCAAGTTTGCTGAGAGAGAAGGAAATGGCAGTAAGTTTTTTTTTTCTTTTAATTTTATTGTGTTTTGGTTTAGTCTACAGTACTTTTATGTTTGTTTCCCGAGAAAATTTCAAATAAACTGAGAATTATAGAATTCATTTTATCAAAAACTCTTGTTCTTATTATTTATATCTAAATTTCTATCATAAAACCTCAAATTCCATAGCTTTCTAAACCATAGTAGATTATCAATTAGTCACTATAACAAAAATTATCAAGTGGGTTTTGAAGAGAATTAAGCAAGGAGTTCAAAACTACTAAAATGTAACAAAATTAACTATAAATTCACCTTGAATTTTTATCTCAAATTGCCGAAATTTCAAAGCTTTTCTTCTCCAACATTCGGCTCCCCAAAAGATGAACATGCAAGCACTAACATTTTTGTGTTTTGTTTTATCAATATTTGAGTTATTACTAATTTACTATATTAGCCTTTCTAATTGATTTTAAACCGGCACATATAGCATGGACATATACGGCACTCACCAAATTAAAAGGGTTATTTGCCAATTAAGTACTTAAAATCAATCTTCACTAATAATTTCATCTTAACAATCTCCAAATTACCGTCTATGCTTTTGTCTAAGGTTAATTTACAACATAAGCACTCAAACTTATAAAACCAATCCAATTCGGCACTAAAATGAATGCATGCATGGCTTTCTAATTTTTATGTTTTATAATACTTACAATGATAATTATCTTACAAAAATAACCTTAAATAACATATAAAAAAAATCATGCATAATGCCATTTAAATTATTATTCTACCGTCCATTACAACTAAATGATTTAATAACCATGCAAACACTTTAATTAATAAAACCACATACAATTCGATCCTATTAAAACTGCCCTCAATATTTTCATCATTTGCAATCATATCCTTTTTAATTAATTAAGCACACAAACCTTAAAATTTAAACATGAGTTACCTGTCAGTGTTAAGTGTTTTAAAAAGCACACGATGTACTCCTCTGGTAATTTCTTAGAATTATTGAATTCTGACCTCTAAGGGCATTTCAGGTTCTGTCACTATATGATATCTGAAGATGAAATGAAATGTTATGATTTTATTAAAAAATATGAAAATTTAAATCTAATAATATTTGCAATTAATTTTTATCAAATTAACCCTAAAACTTGAATTACATACTAAAAAGTTAGTACTGCTACATTAAAAAAAATCAAACTTAGGTACCAAATGATATATTAAGTCTAAAATTTATTTCCAAAACAAGTTATGTAGTACAATTAGTCTTTGTTTAATTTTATGAAGCAGATGATAATCAATTATCCTTTCTATATCCTCATAATTGTTTACCATGGATCTTTGAGAATTTTTCTTTACTGTTCATCTTATGGCTTTCATCTTTTTGTAATGTGTTAATCTTAATTTTTTTATGAAACTATATTATTATATCTAATTATATATTTATGGTTTTATGTCGGTTGACATTTAAAATCAAAATAGTAATAGATGGTAAAGACACGAAAATTTGTGGAGGGAGATAGTACCTTAGCAACAAAAGCTGTTTGGGATGATAAGCTGACGTTGATATTTTGTGAGCTTTACGTGAATGAAGTCAATGCTGATAATAGACCAACAACTCATCTAAACTCAAAAGGATGGGAAAATGTCGTTGCTCTTTTTCAAGCAAAAAACACAAAAAAAATTATGGAAAACCTCAATTGAAAAACAAGTGGGATACATTAAAAAAGGAATGGAGGTTATGGAGGGAGTTGCTTAAGGAATCTACAGGTATTGGATGGTGTCCATCTAAAAAGACGGTCGATGCTACCGAAGAATGGTGAGCTGAAAAAATACAGGTTAGTGTTAACTTTATCATTATTTTAATGCATAATGTTTAGTGAAATTAATAATTTACAAATATAAATATCTGAGTATAACATTTAAACTTTTATGTAGGAAAATCCTGATTTTAAAGGATTTAAGAAGAAAGGAATTGAACCACGATTGAATGATTTAATGTGGCAAATGCTTGGTGGCACTGTAGCCACTGGAGAGAATGCATGGGCACCTTCGTCTGGTGTTCTTCCAAGCGGGGTTCCTATGGGAGATGATACACCTAATGAGGGATTTGGTGATTCAGATGAAAATAGCAATGAGAATGAAAGTATCCTTCCTAATGAGGTACCATCAAACCCTCCTCGTGAAACTCCTAATCGAAGAAAGGAAACACTTGGGGTTGTACACGATAAAGGAAAAAAATCAAGTTCAAGTAGAAAATCATCAAGAGATTCATTGGCTACTCATATTGAGAAATTGTGTGAGAGTATGGCTAGTCCAAGGAAGTAGTGAATGAAATTGTTTTTCCTCACTCTGAATGTACTATTTCAAATGCAATGGATGCTTTGCGTGATTTGGGAGATGAAATTCCAAAAAAAGATGAACTGTACTATTTTGCCATCAAAATTTCCAAATACCGGTGAAACGAGAAGTGTTTTTGAACTTAGATCCAGATGTTAGGGTTTGGTGGCTTCGACGTGAGTATGCTGAACAAAATCCAATTGCATCATTTTCATCCTTGGTAGCAACATCCTCCTTTCCCTTCCAACCATACCATCCACCACCTCCACCATAAGCTCCTTAGAATTATTATTGTAATATAACTATGCTACTTTTTATATGTAAAACTAATATATGATCTACTTTTTCATATGCAAAACTAATGTATGATCTACTTTTTTATATGTAAACCTAATGTATGATATACTTTTTATATGCAAAACTAATGTATGATCTACTTTTTTATAAGTAAACCTAATGTATGATATTTTTTATGTTTGGTATTTTTAGCTATGCTTTTATTCAATTTTTTATGTTGTATAGAATGTCACAAGTTATTAATTTATTTTCATTTGATTACTTTTTCAGGTTATGGATGAATTTAACAATATGTATAATAGTTTTTATATGAATTATGATACCCTTGAATTAAGTGAAGAAGCTCAACGAAGAATAGCCACAATTGTTACACAAGTTGAGCACAACAATTATCATGAAGAGGAAGAACAAGTGTTAAGAGTGTATTGCTTCACCATGAAACTTATTTCACTAAGCAACCGTGCATGGATTCAAATTATACAGGTCATATGTGGGTGGACGAAATATTAAATGGGCATGATGATCGTTGCATGAATAGTTTTAGGATGCCAAAAAATATATTTCACAGCTTGTGCATGATTTGCAAACCAATTATGGCTTAAAGCATGGGAATGTATCTGCGATGGAGAAGTTAGCATTATCATTGTATATTCTTGGAAATAGAGAATCAAATTCAAATGCAGCAGAGTTATTTCAACGATCTGGGGAAACTGTTAGTCGAATTTTTACTGATATGTTACATATATTTGCTCGAATGGGAATAGACACAATTAAACCCACTGAAGGTCAATTCGAGGAAGTACCAAACCATATTCGACATGATACAAGATATTGGCCTCACTTTAAGGTAAAATTTACACAATCTTTTTATTTTTAAAATATAGATTATTTCTAACTTTTATCTCATTACTTGTATTTATTTTAAAGGATTGTATAGGGGCCATAGATGGAACACACATAAAAGTATGCATTTCGCCTTCTTGTCAAATACCTTATATCGGACGGAAAGGTGAACCAACTTAAAATATTATGGCAGTTTGTGACTTCAACATGTGCTTTATTTTTGCATTTCCTGGTTGGGAAGGAACAACACATGACAGTAGAATTTTTTTTGCAAGCACTTAGAAAACAAGAGTTAAAGTTTCCACACCCTCCACCAGGTTGAACTTTAATTTTTTTAATTAATCTTTACATAAAAAATATTAAAATTTTTAATTTTTTTAAACTTGATATTATGTTTTACTTTTTTGTAGGAAAATATTATCTTGTGGATTCAGGATATCCACAAATGGCAGGTTTTCTAGGTCCATATAGGGGGGAACAATATCATTTACCTGACTTTCATCGACGTAATCATCGAGCATCTGGAAAAAAAAAGAAATTTTTAATCGTGCCCATTTTTTGTTACGCTCTGTGATTGAACGAACATTTGGAGTGTGGAAAAAAAATGGCCAATATTAAGAGATATTCCAAGCTATTCATTCGACAAGCAAGTTTTAATAGTTATTGCAACAATGGTTTTGCATAATTATATTCAAAGACATGCTTGGTCAAATGATGAGGATTTTCGACAATTTGAGAATATACCCGACATGCCAATCTCTTCAGGCCATTTTGATAGAGGTGAATCGAGTTTTTCTAACAGTGAAAGTGACCTTAAAATTGCAATGTTAAGGGAAACCATTGCAAATAGTTTAATGAATCAATATTTGTAAAAATAATTTTGTATCATAACCTAATTTCTAGTAATAATGAAACTTGTTATGTCTTATGTTACTATATATATATTTTTTTATTAAAAATAATTCGTTTAGATACTCAGCGTGAGGTTTTGTTTTCCATGCGCAGGTTAGGTACTTCTTTGATCGCCGACTCAACATCCAACAATGATCCTGATCTCAAGTGTGTTGATGTTTACTTTTTGTAATGGCATGGACCTATGATGTCTTGGTTGTTATTCATTTTGTGAATGAGTTGTAAATTGAGTTATAAGTATAATGTTGGTTTGATTATATAAGTATATGTTTGTGTTGAAGCCATAAGTTTGGTATGATGTTTGAACCAACGCTTGGTAGGTGAATGTGAATTTAAGCTTGAGATTTTAGGTAGTTATATGTTAGGCTAAATTGAGTGATTTTGACATGCTTATAATCTTGATTTGGATGATGTATTGTAGATAGGTTTAAATGATATAAAATGTGGTTCCAATGAGGGTACATTGGTTAGGCACCTAAGATAATTGTTTTGGCATTTTTTGAGTATGTTTGATCGTATTTTGAATAGGTTAAATGATCAATTTTTTAGTTGCTTAATGCCCAAGCAAGTAGGAAATGGTAAACTTGTTGTTTAAGGTACATTTTGAGTCCACAGGGCTAGATATACAGGCATGTGACTTGGCTGTGTGAAACACACAGCTTGGTGACATGGCTGTGCCGCCTGTTGAGTGCTTAGGGTGCAAGTCAGCTAGTACATCGCCTGATACACGGGCGTGTAGGGCTATTTCGAGAGTTATACGGCCTGGCACATGGGCGTGTGACACAGTTGTGTGACCCTACTCAGTGAGTTACACGAGCAGAAATAAGGGTTGAGACATGGCCGTGTGTCTTTAGTTCGAATGTTACATGGGCAAGGACACGATCGTGTGTCCTTAGTTTGGTTGTTACACGGCCTGAGACACAAGCGTGTGTCTCAGCACCCATTTATCATAATTTTTTAATTATTTTCTAAACTTTCCAAATGATTTCAAATTTGTCTTGATTTATTTCTAAAGTGTTTTTAGGGCCTCGAGGACTCGATTTAGGGATAATGTGTGTATGTATGAATTATTTAAGTTATGTTTATAATATTGAATGAAATTAAATATAAATGTTTCAATTGTACGATAATGCTTATAACCCTAATTTGTGACGAAGAGGGGTTAGGGGTGCTACATTCAGTGGTATCAGAGCTTGCAGGTTTAGCAGATTTTCTGGCTAAATCGAGTTCAGAATCGAGTCTAGAGGTACATGCCATAGTTGAGTTGAACTGAGTCAGGATTTGAATTCTGATTATAATTCTTTTTGTTTTATAGTTGAAAATATCATATGACTATAATAACGAAGTTGATCAAGAGATGTATACTAGAGATGATGTCTCTAATGAGTTAGATGGAACCAAATCAGTAACACCGAGTGCTAATCCGGTTAGTGCTCAACAACCTAACGTTGAGTGATGTAATAATGAGGGAGGAGGTGACTCACAATTACTTTGAGCTATAGCTGATGCTCTTCAGCGTGTTGCAGGAACTACATCCACTATGGCATCTGCACCTACAGTTCGTTGAGCTCCAATAAAAGAATTGTGTAGATATGGTGCAACTAAATTCTTAGGGTTGAAAGGAGTTGATTCTTCCGCAGCTAAAGTTTGAATTGAATCCACTAAAAGTGTCTTGCAACAACTTGAATGCAACCAGGTTGAAAGCATAATTCGTGTTGTTTCTCTACTGCAAGGAGAAGCATATACCTGGTGGCAGTTAGTGACACACAACGTAACTCCAGATCAGGCTAATTGGGAATTATTTTAAAAGAAATTTCAAAAGAAATATGTAACACCCCTTACCAGAGACCGTCGCCGGAGTCGAGCACGAGACGTTACCTGACTTAACTTACTAATTCGGGGCAAAAAATTTGCTTTTAAAATTAATTGATTTACATTCATTCAATATGTCCCTAAAAAGGGCCCTCGAGACCCTAAAACATGCAATTGAAATGGTTCGAGACTAAATCGGGAACATTAAAAATATTCCGAATACTTAGACAAATCAAAACAATTTATTTTATTATTCCTTATAAAACTGCCCACCTGCGTCATAGTCACTAAATAAATCATAACTCGAGTCAAAAAACTCAAAATTTAAATTCGTGAATTTTCCCTGAAACTAGACTTATATATCTTCTTACTATTTTTTTTCCAGAAATTTTAGTCTAGCCAATTAGTACAGTTTATTAGTTAAAGTTTCCCCTGTTGCACTGTTTGACTACTCTAACCTCTCCTCACTACAAATCAATTTTCTTCCTGTACAGAATTCAAATAACCATGCTGTTTGTTTCTCTTGAAAGTAGATTCACTAAGAATCTAGAAATATAAACTATAACTTCTAATTCTTTTTGCACAATTTTTAGTGAATTTATAAATTCAGAATAGGGGATTCAAAAATCGCCCTAACCCTGTCTCACTAAAATTCAAATATCTCTTAATATACACTTCTTTTACTTACTCTGTTTCTTTCATATGAAAATAGACTCGATAAGCTTTAATTTTATATCTAATTCATCACCTAATTCCATTTCTACTATTCTTGGTGATTTTTCAAGTTCACATCACTGTTTCTATTCAATACTATTTTAATGCTAATTTCACTTTTTCATGATTTCTTTGTATAAACTATCATTTAGGCATACATGTAATGTCCCCACGCCCGAGACCGTCACCGGAGTCGAGTATGAGGTGTTACTAAGCTTAATTTAACATATTTAGAACTTTGGATTATTTATTTCTACATTCACAGCTTTTTAGCTACTTGCATCACAGTCACAAGAAAAATAATATCTCGAGTTACGAAGATCGAAATCAAGATCCATAAATTTTCCCTAAATCTAGACTCATATACCTATCTACTAATTTTTTTCTAGAATTTTTGGTTTGGCCAATTAGTACATTTTATTAGTTAAAGTTACCCCTATTTCAGGACTTGACTGGTCTGACCTCTGTTTACTACGAACCACATTTCTCTCTGTACAAAATCCATATTACTATGAGGTTTATTTCTCCTGAAACTAGACTAAATAAGGATTCTGAAAATATAAAATAAACTACCTAATTATATCTTTACAATTTATGGTGAATTTATAAAGTTGGAACAGGGGATTCAGAAACTGCTATGACCCTGTTTCACTAAAATTCAAATATCTTGTAACATATAATTCCTTTACCTGTTTCATTTGTTTCATGTGAAACTAGACATAATAAGCTTCAATTTGATATGTAGTCCATCACCAAGTTCAATTTCTATGATTTTTAGTAAATTTTTAAACTCGTGTCAGTGTTGCTGCAGTATTCTGTTTATGGCAAATTTCATCCCTTTTATGAGTTTTTATGCACTTATCTTAATAATTTTCCTTAACATCAAATATAATCTAAACTAACTATTTCCATAATTTATCATTATCAAGAATTTTCTCAACCATTCCATCACCATACCATAAGATCATTTACACAAAAAAGGTATATTGCTATACATGCCATACTTAAATTTACAAGCCATTACCAAAAGTCTTCCGGATAGTGTGACTGAGCCTTCGACCTATCCCGACTCCTGAGCTGGCTTGTCCAAAACTACAATGAGTAAGAAGGAGGGAGTAAGCATAAATGCTTAGTAAGTTCATATGCAAATAATAAGTAACATAACAAACAGTCATACCAATCAACATTAGCATGTATCACTAAAACACATATCACATTTTTAATCATTTTTCATCATTTTATTACCTTATCGTGGTTGTGTCAATACTCAACCCGAGGGTTAAATACATACCTGTCCAAAATATCCATTTCACATCACTTACCAATACATCTCTTTACATCTCGAATATTCCTCCATTTGAGTAGAACTTTACCCGTTGAACACATCGGAATATAATTCAGATACATGGATACCTTGCACATAAGTGCCATATATGCAATCAAGCAATCATGTAACCCGCCCATAAGCGAACTTGGACTCAACTCAACGAGCTCGGGCGCTCGCATCCACAAGTGAACTCGGACTCAACTCAACGAGTTCGAATGCCTAGTTACATCTCACGAACTCGGACTCAACTCAACGAGTTCGGACATTTGCATCCATAAGTGAACTCGGACTCAACTCAACGAGTTCGGATGCTCAACCATCCTAGTGACATGTCACTTGTATCCTAATCTATTCCTAAGGTTCAAACGGGCTTTTTCCTCGAACACTTATCCTTGCCGTCTTCCGTAGAATGCCGAAATCAATACTCGGTATCAATTATATTTAACAAGTAGTTCACATAATTTACATATTATTTGAAATTAACCACAAAGCATACATTTCATAATAAAATTCAGCATAACATATAATTAACATCAATAACTTAAAAATAACCATTATGCTACATTATTTACACATGAACTTACCTTGGTACCAAAATACAAAGATTTTGCAATTTAGTCCACAATCTTTTCTTTTCTTCGATTGAGGTCGATTCCACGTCTTTCTTGATCTAAAATAACACATTTAGCTTATTTAATACTCACATTATCAAATTAATCCATAACTCAAATTTTGGCAAAATTACAATTTTACCCCTAAACTTTTGCATATTTACATTTTTGCCCCTAGGCTCGGGATTAAACTTTATTCCTTATTCTTATGTTTTACAACATGCTGATCACTTTTCTCTTCTATGGCAACATCAAATTCTCACTCTAACATGTACTTGTGACTATTAGGTATTTTTACCGATTAAGCCCTTTTACTCGTTTTCGCTTTAAATCGAGTAGTACAAGTTGTCTAACATAATTTAAAACTTCATATTCCATCATAAAACATCAAAATACACAAATTTCACCTATGGGTATTTTTCCAAATATAAACCCTAGGTTAAATTATTGCTAACATAAGCTTTATCGAGTTATTGGGATCTCAAAAACGTAAAAATCATTAAAAACGGGGCTTGGAATCACTTACTATGGAGCTTGGAAGCTTGAAAAAAACCCTAGCTATGGAGAACCCTTGAAATTTCGGCCTAATGAAGAAGATGGACAAAAATTGGCTTTTAATTTTGTTTTTAATTCATTTTAATAACTAAATGACCAAAATACCCTTACTACTAAACTTTCCAAAAATTCCTTCCATGTCCTAATTTTGTCCATGAACTTAAAATTGGTCAAATTGCTATTTAAGACCTCCTCATTAATATTCCAAAACAACTTCATACTAAAAACTTCTAGAATGCAAGTTTTGCAACTTATTCGATTTAGTCCCTACTTTCAATTTAAGCACTTTAGGCATAGAATTTCATCACGAAATTTTCACACAATCATGCAATCATATCATAAACCTCAAAATAATTATAAAATAATTATTTCTATCTCGGATTTATGGTCACGAAACCACTATTCCGATTAGGCCCTAATTCGGGATATTACAATACATAACACCGAAACATGTTCTTCATTAGCCATTTCAATTGCTAATCATTATCAAATTTTTACATACCATTATTTAGCCATATCATAAGGATATACACACAAAATGGCTAAGTCTCTATACATGCCATAAACTAGAACGTTTGTAAACGAAGATACCCATTTGGTAACTTGATAGTCGATAGTGTGAAGTGATCTCCGATGACCCCCAACTCAAACTTGCTTTTAAGTACTCTGAAACATGGGAAAGTGAAAGAAGTAAGCTTATAAAGCTTAGTAAGTTCACATGTAAAATAATAAGCATTAGCAATCAACTTAGCTTACTACTATGCTGTCATAATTTGCTTAAATAATGTTTAGTTCTTACTTTCCTATCTTACTCATCGGTAACCTTACCAAATGCTCAGAATACAAAAGGTACCTTACTTAATAGCTTGCTTACATACCTGCAACATCTCACTTAACACATGAGTACTCTTTCATAATATAGGCATATTGCCAATCATGTCATAAAGTGTCACAAGCATAACTAAAAACTCTTCACTTACTTAATACTTGATAATCTCAATTACTTACAATCTCAATATTAAATAAGCCTTAAATGCATACCTGTACTCTTTCTTCATGTTCTCACATTGTCGTTTCTTTGGCTTACTCTTTGGATTACTCGGGAACTTTTTCCTTTATGAAATTACCATTGCCATGTCTTGACATGGTCTTACGTGGTATCCTTGCCTTATGAACTCACCAATGCCATGCCTTGGCATGGTCTTACATGGGACCTTTGCCTTATAGTAACTCATCAATGCGATGTCTTGACATGGTCTTACATGGTATCCTTGCCTTATGAACTCACCAATGCCATGCCTTGGCATGATCTTACATGGGACCTTTGCCATATAGTAACTCATCAATGCCATGTCTTGACATGGTCTTACATGATTTCCTTGCCTTATAGAACTTATCAATGCTATGTCTTGGCGTGGTCTTACATGATATCCTTATCTTACCAAATGCCATGTTCCAAACATGGTCTTACATGGTATCCTTGTCTTACCAAATGCCATGTTCCAAACATGGTCTTACATGGTATCCTTGTCTTAGTGCCAATGCCACATCTTGATGTGGTCTTACATGGAGTCCTTAATCAATGCGATGCCATGTCTTGACATAGTCTTACATGGTATCCTTAACCATCAATTCCTCCTTAAATGCCATGTTATGAACATGGACTTTTCCGTCAATTCTTCCTTAATTGCCATGGTACAACCATGGACTTTGAAATATCAATACCTTGTCAAGTCATAGCTGAAACATACTTGCTCAAATTCTCAAGGTTAGTCGCAAAACTCAATAATAAACAATACTAATAACAATAATTGCATAATAATAAAATGTTACTCAACTTACATACTTACATTCTCAATCTCATCATGTCATCAACTTAACTTATTCTCATCAAACTATGCTAGTCAATACTTTCTTGTTATCATACAAAGCCATAATACAAAATATGGCCTTACATATAAATTATACAAGTTCTCTTTCCAATATTGAATTATTATTGAACATTAATCATTATATCTGAAACTCAATACTAAAGTATTTATGGCCAAAATATCAATTTATCATTCAAATATGCATAATTAAATGCTTATTAAACATATGAACTTACCTCGATACCAAAACGACCATTTTACCAACTTTCTTGATTTTTAGTTTTTCTCCGGTTCTAGGTCCAAATCTTATTTTTTGGGATCTAAAACATCATATTTCGCTTATTTAATTAATGTACTATTCAAAAAATTCCCTAACTCAAACTTGGAAAAATTATAATTTTGCCCCTAAACCTTTATAAAATAACGATTTTGCCCCTAGGCTCGGAAATTAAAATTTATCCATTTTTCTTATGTTTTTTTTGACACGCTGAACATTTTTCCCTTCTATGGAAACATAAAATTCCCACTTTATCATGTACTTATGAATATTAGGTATTTTTATCGATTTTGTCGTTTTACTCGTTTTCACTTAAAATTGCTTAGCAAAAGTTGTTTAACATAATTTCAAGCTTCATATTCTACCATAAAACATCAGAATAAACACATTTAACCTATGGTTATTTTCCAAATATGAACCCTAGCATGAATTATTGTAGAATAAGCTAAATCAAGTTACCGGGACTCAAAAAACGTAAAGAACATTAAAAACGAGGCTAGAACGGACTTACTATTGAGCTTGGAAAGCTTGGAAACCCTAACCATAGCTTCCCCCATGCTATATTCGGCATCCATGAAGAAGATGGACCAATTTTGGCTTTATTTTCCTTTTTTAATTCTTTTAATTACTAAATGACCAAAATGCCCTTAAAGGCTTTTCTTTCAAATTTGTCCTATTCTTGCCCATTTTTGTCCAAACTTAAATATAATGGTATAATTGCTAAATAAGGACCTCCACTTTAAGAACCCATTTCAATTAAATCCCCTTTATTATCTAGAACACACATTTTGCTAATTTTACAATTTAGTCCTAATTATCAAATTAAGCACTTATACATAAAATTTCCTCACAAAATTTTCACACAATTATTTAATCAATGAATAAACCTGAAAATTTAATTGGAATAAATTTTTTTGACCTCAAATTCGTGGTTTCACAACCACTAATCCGTTAAGGCCTTATTTGGGATGTTACAAAATTTGTTGGCGAACTATATATTGAGGATAAAAGATGAGTTTTTTATGCTGAAATAGAGTGGGATGTCTGTGGTTGACTATGAACGAGAATTTACATGACTTATTAGGTACGCCGTTGAATTTGTGCTGACTAAAATTGAAAGTTGCAAGCAATTTTTACGTGGTTTACGAGATAAGATTCGAGTGTAGTTGGTATCGCATAAAATTACCGAGTTTTCTGATTTAGTTGAATGGGCAAGAATGGTAGAACAAGCTCTGGGTCTTGATAAAAAGACTGAGACTACTCGTACTGCTGGAAAACGTCTTGGAGCTGTTAGCTCAAATCCATAACCGAAACGAACTAAAGAATTTTGTGGTAGCTAGAGGTCAACTTTTAAGTCTAATAGAGCTGATGGAAATTGTGATTGACAACCGACTGTGTCTACGTGTAGTGTGAGAGGTCCATCCAGGGATACTAATATTCTGAATTGTGAGCATTGTGGGAAAAAACACAGTAGTGAATGTTGGAAGTTAACTCGAGCTTGTTTTCACTATAGATCTACGGAGCATTTTGCTAGAGAGTGTTCGAAGAATGAGAATGCTACCTCTATTACTTCTCAGAGGTTTGTACCTGCATCTAGGAGTTATGGGTTGGGTCGAGGTGGTTCATTTTCGAGAGATGGTACTAGAAAGAGAAATGATGCTATTACTCATCAGTTAGAGGCTAGAGCACCAGCCCGAGCTTATGTTGTATGGACACATGAGGATGGAAATGCTAATGACGTTGTGGCAGGTATCTTTTTATTACATTCAGAACCTATTTATTCTTTGATAGATCTAGGATCTTCGCATTTGTATGTTAATGTTGAATTAGTTAAATTAGGAAGTTTAAAATTTGAAACGTCTAGAGTATCAATAGTGGTGTCAAGTTCTTTGGGAAAATCTATGTTAGTAGATCAGATGTGTAGGAGATGTCCGTTAATAATACAAAATATAACATTCCCTGTTGGTTTGTTGATAATACCATTTGACTATTTTGATTTGACTTTGGGTATCGATTGGCTTACGGAGCACGGAGTGATTCTAGATTGCATAAAAAGAAGTTTGTAGTTCAGAGTGAAGATGGTGATATGATTAAGGTGAATGGTGTTCTAATTAGTGGTTCAACTCGTATCATTTCAGCTGTTCGAGCTGATAAACTTCTCAATCAAGGCTATGAAGCTTTTTTGGCCTATGTTATCAACTCAAATTTTGGTGATAGTCAGAGTAGTAAATTCAAACTGTTTGTGAATTCCCTAATGTATTTCTCGAGGAATTATCGAGATTACCACTAGATTGGGAGGTTGAGTTTGTAATTGAAGTGTTTCCTAGTATGGCTTCAGTGTTAATGTCTCCTAATCGTATAACACCTATAGAATTGAAAGAATTAGAGGTGCAATTGCAAGATTTACTAGATCGTAGCTTTATATGCCCTAGTTTATCGCCTTGAAGAGGTCTAATGCTTTTCGTTAAAAAGAAAGATGGCTCGATGGAGCTTTGTATTGACTATCGAAAATTGAATAAGTTGACGATTAAGAATCGATACCCTCTACATCATATTGATGACTTATTCGATCAAATAAAAGGAGCTTCTGTCTTTTCTAAGATCAATTTGAGATGGGTTGCTATCAGTTGAAAGTGAAAGATAGTGACGTACCGAAGACGACATTTCATACGCATTATGGCCATTATGAATTTTTAACAATGCCTTTTGGGCTGAGAATGCTCCGGCAGCATTTATAGATCTCATGAACCATATTTTTCAACTGTATTTGGATCAATTTATGGTAGTTTTTATTGATGACATCTTGATCTATTCAAAATCTGAATTCGAGTATGAGCAACACCTTAGAATTATCTTGCAAGTGCTACGAAAGAAACGATTATATGGAAAGCTTAGCAAATGTGAATTCTAGTTATCAGAAGTTGTATTTTTTGTTTCTAGACCCCTTCTTTATAAATTGAGGATAATCATACTTGATGTTTCCCGGTTTCTTGCACTCATAGCAAATAATGGGATCTTTCTCTTTAGTATATTCAAGCTTAAGTCCTTCCTTCTTTTGAAACTCTTTTTCTTTGTTGGACCTCATGAATCTCTTAAACCTTCTAGCAAACATCTCCTTCTCTTTATCTTCATCCACCTCTTCACTTGATTCACTATCATTATTAGTAGTGGATTTTAAAGCTTTACCAATATTCTTCTTCTCTCCTTTTCTTAAGCCTCATTTCATATGTAAGTAAAGAACCAATGAGCTTATCAAGGGAGAGTGAGTTAAGATCCTTTGATTCTTTTATTTATGTCACTTTAGCTTCCCAAGATGTTGGGAGACTAATCAACATCTTCTTCACCATCTCCTTGCTAGGATAGATCTTCTCAAGGGTGTTGAGACCATTGATGATATGGTGAAACGATTAGACATCTCATTGATTCCTTCTTCCGATTTTGCTTTAAACAACTCATAATCAAGGGTGAGAAGACTTATATTGGACTCCTTGACTCTACTTGTCCCTTCATGGGTAACTTCAAGTTTTTCCCATATTTCTTTGGTATTGCTGCACAATGAGACTCTATTGTACTCATTTGCACCAAGAGCACAAAATAGGGTGTGCATAGTTTCTGTGTTTAATTGTATATTCTTGATATCATTGTTATCCCATTCACTATCTTCCTTTAGGACAAAAACATCTTTGACCCTCTTCATTGGAATGAATAACCCATTTGTAATTATCCTCCAAACTTCGTAGTCGTTGGCTTGAATGAATAGCTTCATTATTGTTCTCCAATATGAGTAGTTGGAGCCATTGAATAGAGGAGGCCTCATGGTGGAATACGTTTCTCCCAATATGGGAATTTGGCTCGAAAGTAGACATCATTTTGTAGAATGAGTTGGATGGTCATTTGAGCTTCTTCGAGGATCTTCTCTTGGTTGTTAGACTGTCATTAAAGATTACCTCTGATACCAACCGTTAGCTTAAAAGGACCAACTCGAGATCAAAGATAGGAAAGTTGAATCGGCCTTTGAGAAGTTATGGTGGAAGTAGCAAAAATTGTGCAACAAAGAACACAATGATTTATAGTGGTTCGGCTCCAATTGCCTACTCCACTACCTTAGCTTTCCACAACTAAGGATTTTCTCAAATTCACTAATTTGGCTACCTTTGAGGACAATGTTTAACCTTACAATCTCTCTTAAGACTTATACCCCAAAATCTTAAGATACAACTCTCTTAAGATTTTTACCCAAACCTTAAGAATAAACCCTCTCTTAAAGAAAAACAAATAAGCAAACAAAGAAAACAGTCCTCATAAGATTAGGATGTTTTTCAATTAAGCACAAATACGAAGAAGAACACTTAAGCTAAATGAATACAATGAAAGCTCATAAGTGTTTACAAGAAAAGCTATGAAAGAATTAAGCTCTAGGTTGTTTTGATCTATTTTTAATCTTTGCAAATTGCTCTTCTTCTAGCTAGACCTTTGAAAGATGGTATTTATACCCTCTAATTGATTTCTAATCGTTGTGGTTGTTGTAGAAGTGAATGTAGCTGTTGAGGATGAAATATCAGGTCATTAACTGCACCTAGAGCAATGAGTATCAATACCTACTAAAAGGGTATCGATATTTTTTATAATTAATGTAAATTTTAGTGACGTTGGAGTAAGAATATTGATACCTTTGGAAAATTTATCGATACCTTAAGAAAAGTATCGATACCGAATCGATACCTACTAGGGTTTGAAAGAAACAGAATGTCAATTTTGTATTGATTATCAGAGGAGTATCAATATCTTATAAAATATCGATACTTAGACAAAAAGTATCGTTACTTTTTGTCCTAGAGCAATTCTAATGTAACACCCCTCGCCCGTATCCCTTGCCGGAACAGGGTTCGAGGTGTTACCCGACTTAAACTCAGCCAATCACACAAACCGTGCCGAAAAATTTTAGTCAATTTAAAAATTTTCTTTTCATATGTAATCTGTCCCATATATGGGCTTACGAGGCCCAAAACATCACTAGCCAACATAGGCCAATTCACATGGCCAAAACACTTTATCAATACAAGCCAACACCTTTGGCTAAATTATAATATCACATACTCAACATTAAAACCCTATACATGCCATAGACTCGAAATATTAGGATTTACTTACACCAATAGCGTGAGCTCGACAATATGATAATATCTCCGCGAACTCCAACCCGAGCAGGTAATTGGAGTCAACAATCTATAAAATAGAGGAATGTAACAGTGGAGTAAGCTTTTATAAGCTTAGTAAATTTTAAGCAATGCAAACAAATAAACGCAGTTATACTTCGATTATTCAATTTCTCAAGAGGCCATATTCTAGGTATATTGCCATCTAGCTGAATATACACAAGCACATAATGCACGTTCAGCATTCTTATCACACTTAATCTGAATTCATATAACATAATTAAATCAAATACTTTCACATACTTTCACACCCCGACCAGGTGTATCATGATCATAGATATAGTTATAACATTTATTCATATATGTATCACATCACATTTATGATTCAATTCAAATCAAACTCACATATGAGTACATAATGCGTACCTGGCCCTCTTAACGTATTGAATGTATTCATTTGTCAATCTAACACGAGGTGCCTTAACCTTAGACTTTTATTGATTCACCGGTATTTCGCCTACTAGGCTCAAGGCTCGATATCATGTCATCGGCATTATAGCCTACTAGGCTCAAAGGCCCGAATAGTATCTCATCTGCATAATAGCCTGCTAGGCTCAAAGGCCTGAATATAATACCAGTACTAGGCCTGCAGGATTTAACCCGGATATAATACCAGCACGAAGCCTGCAGGATTTAACCCGGATATATTACCAGCACGAAGCCTACGGGATTTAACCCGGATATATCACCAGCATGAAGCCTGCGGGATTTAACCCGGATATAATACCAGCCCAAAGCCTGCGGGTCTTTAAGCCCAGATATATTACCAGCACGAAGCCTGTGGGATTTAACCCGGATATATTACCAGCACGAAGCCTGCGGGATTTAACCCGGATATATTACCAGTACAAAGCCTGCGGGATTTAACCCGGATATAATACCAGCACAAAGCCTGCGGGTCTTTAAGCCTGGATATATTACCAGCACGAAGCCTGTGGGATTTAACCCAGATATATTACCAGTACGAAGCCTGTGGGATTTAACCCGGATATATTACCAACACGAAGCCTGCGGGTCTTTAATCCCGGATACACATCAAATATCATGCATATTTAATCATATATTAACACATCTCAAATACTTTTCTTTCATCTCATTTTCACACTTAGCATTTGATAGCTTATGCATAACATTTCACTCACATTCATTTCAAACTTATCAATCAATTATAAAAGCACATTGCATATTTACCAACATGTTATACTTACCATTAGGCCATATAAGCATGATACAATACACTATCATTTCATCTTTAACATTCGGCTAAATCCCTATCTTACGAGTAACACCGAACTCACATAACATTTCATTTCACCGGCATTATAGCCTACTAGGCTCAAAGCCCGATATCGTCTCACTGGCATTATAGCCTGCTAGGCCCGAAGCCCGAATATCATATTTCGATAGACAATTCACCTGTTCTTTCCCATTTTCATAACTTACACTTCAATCATGTCTAACTGAAACACATATCTATGAACAAAGATTTTCATCCTTTCAACCACATAGGGTTTAATTTCCACATTGGAAGACATATCTTAGTACATCATTTGATAGTATCAAATTTGACTAGATATGCTAGTCACATACGGCTCATAACTTTAATTTAATATTCATTCAACACAAAGAACATATGTATATTTTCACTGAAGCATCATCTCAATACAATACATCTTGCTCATTGATTTGCACACAACTATTCAAATTAGCAATTATAAGATGGTTCCGCTCATAGCCCATACTTATCGATAATTTACGATGATTTTATCCTTACTCACATGTATGACATAGGCATTTTCACCTATGCTTCTCAATTCACATTCATGATTCAATTTCAATCGATTTAACATGCATAAGTACATATCGCATGCCTGACCAACTTAATGTATTAAACGAAATCGATTGTTGATTTAACACAAGGTCTCATAGTTGAACATAAACATGAAACCATTTCTTATATGTTCGATTCACATCAATCACTTTAGTACCAAGCCACATTCGGCTACCAGAAAGGACTAATAAAAATAATTTTATACACATCATGGTTTCCTTTAGATATTTAATAATCACAAATCGTGATATCTCTACCAGCACATATACGGCATAGTTTATTCATTGTAAGCATAGTTTATTCATTGTAACACTCATTTAGTGCATCAAATTTCCAAATCCAATTCAACTTAAGCATAATAGCCATAATCGTCTTATAGCCTTAAATCATTACATATTCGGCACATTAACTAAATAAAATTTACATTCTCTTTGCCATATTAATTTAACTCTTAGGCATATAAAAAGGAATCAAGCTTAAACACTTAAGAACTTACCTCGAATGTTGTCGAACGATTACAACGGCTATTCGATTACTTTCTCTTTTCTCTTATCCGAATTTGCCCCTCTATGTCTTGAGCTTAAATTCAACAATTTTAAACTTAGTCATTATTCAACTATTCAAGCATCACTTTCAGAATATATAATATATATATTCGACTTTCACACATACAGATCATAGTAAGCTTATAAGAAATCAATAAGCAACTCATTAACAAATTTTTGTCAATGTTTACCACATAATCATAATTTCACTGTAAGCTGTCTTCCTGAGTAACAGTCACTAAATCATTTATAACTGGAGCTAAGAAACTCCAAATCAATTTCCGTTAATTTTACCTGAAATTAGACTCATATATATTTTATCCATAAAATTTTCAGAATTTTTGGTTTGGCCAATCAATACCATATTTTTCTTAAAGTTTCCCCTGTTTCACTGTTGGACTAATCTGACCACTCTTCACTATGAATTAAATTTCTCATTGTACAGAATTCAAAATATGTTCCCATTTATTTCATTTGAAACTAGACTCATTAAGGAGTCTAAAATATAAAATTTATCTTATATCCATTTTTTTACAATTTATAATGATTTTATAAAAATAGAACAGAGGATCTAGAAGTCATTCTGACCCTGTTCCACATCACTTCAAATATCTCATTATCAAAAATTCTTTTGCTTACACGGTTTCTTTTATAAGAAACTAGACTCATTAATATTTAATTACATAATTTATTATGCTTATAACTCATATCTCACAATTTATGGTGATTTTCCAAAATCACGTTACTGCTTCTGTCCCAAGTAGATTTATTACCAAATCATTTTTTTCACACATACCTTGCATGCATGTTATTTAAACATGCATATCACAAATCAATCATCACATACCTATAAATTCACTTAAGCATAATCTCTATTTCATCATTTTAAAGCACAAACATTACTCAATATTGTCAAAGTTCACATTCGGCCATAATACACACAACATGTTAGCCGATTTTTCCCCTTAGCATCTAATGCACATGCATGCTTATCCAACTCATATTTTTCATTGACAACCTCCTTAACTTCAATTTATTCACATCTTTAATCATGCTACATTCGACCATTATTTAACAACAATTCATGTATCCTTTTTGTTAAACACTCAAAATCAACCATCTTCATACCTCATCACCAAAGACATCAAAATACCAACCAAGAATGTAACATTCATGGCCGAATATCATCTCCATCAAATAACAAAATTTGAACCATGGCTAGGTAGATTTCAAACTTACAACTTAAAATATACATGAATCTCAAAGAATAATATGAAACATACCTCAATCTAGTTACATGCATGGCCAAACTTCTTAGAAAATTTTCCCCTAGGCACCAAATATTCAAGAGCTTCTTAATCAACTTAAAGGTGACCAAATGCCTTAACTTCAATTTCTTCTTTTTTCTTTCTTTAGGTACGGCAATGGAAGAAGAAAAGATGAGCCAACTTTGTTTTTATCACCCTTTTCTTTTAATAAAAATTCATATTTCATAATATTAATCCATTAAACATTTAATTCTTTAATATAAAAGACATGAAATGCCCATCACCCACTAACTATTATAATGCTAAAATGCATATATTATCTATTACCCATCACCTTGGCCGGCCACTACATTAAAAGTGGTCCATTTGACATGCAAGTCCCCCATGTCAATAATTCATGCATTAATAGGCCACTTCAAAATTCACCTATCACATTTTCAAATCTTATCACATGAGTCCTTCCTTATAAATTAATACCTAATCTATAAAATAAAGGCACGAAATATTCACAAATACAAATTCCACATACAATAAGTACAGAATATAACATCTAATTATTTTTGTGACTCAATTTTGAAAATGGTTGAAGCATATTTGAAAATGTTTGACTCAATTGAAATTATTTCAACTTGGTTTAATAAATTTGCTCAACTTTACTTTTATTCAAAAACACTTTAATTTGTTATATCAAAACATATTATCCAATAAGGCTTAGTTTGACAATTAATTTGTAGATATTTGTGCATTGTTTGATTTAAACTCTAAGACATGAGAGAGTCAAGCATGATAAGTTATTTTTCAGAAATTAATATTTTAGGTTGTTTCTCTGAATTGAAGTATTATCTTGAAGTTTTGAATTTACAAGTTTGACATCAAAACCATGATTTTTTTTTGAGATTTTGAACCTATAGAGCATACATTTTTCATGCTCATTTTATTTTTGGTTATGAGTGTGTCAGCTTGATTTGTTATTTTAGAACTTGCTTCAATTATGCATGTAAAAGACACACCATTGATATGATATATTGAGAAAATGGAGGCACATAGGTTTTAACCCACTTAACCTGTAAAAAAGCTTACCTATTGAATCAACCCATAGTGAACCCCGTTGAGCGTAACATACCTTTTCTTGATTATCTCGTGAATGCCAACCCATGACCCATTTATTTGTTGTGACTTTTTCCCGTTTTATTGACTTCCTTTTTGTCGAGATTTTATTTGATTAGTTGCCTAACTATGTTCTTTTTTTTTGAATTGTTGAATTTCCCTTTTTGTTCTTATTGTTCAGTAAAAAAATTGAAAAAAAATTGTGATTGAGCTTGAATAATTAGTTTTATTTTGTTTTGAAAAGCTCGTTTTTGTTGTTGATTATTCTTGATTGATGTTTTCTCTTTTAATTCAGCATTTGATTATTTTTCTAGTTTGGTAACATATCAACTCGATCTCGATTATAACCAAATTTTTTTGCCTTTTTCCACACCCTTAACCTAAGCCCCATTACAACCTCATAAAGACCTATTGATTGGTGTGTCATATCATTTTATGATGGTGAAGATTTGGTTTTCAAGCAAGCCTATGGTAATGACATTTCTTGTTCAACTGTTGAGTGCATATTTCTTGAACCTTAAACACTTTGAGTGCTTTGAGTGAATCTTTAGTGAGGATGTCAATTCTTGTTGATTGTGAATTAAAAGTAATTACTTAAATAGGGAGACACCTATGTTTTTGTACTTTAAAAATTTCGGCTTGGATTGTTTGAATCTTTAGTGCCTTTTTAGTTGAACTGCCAAGGCATGATTGTTTGTGAATTATTTTGAGACATTATTGATGGAAATAAAAAAAATTGAGAAAGACTAACTCTAATGTGGATTGAGGATTTCGCTTGAGAACAAGCAAACGCTTAAGTGTGGGGATATTTTATAAGTGATAAAAGTAACATGTTTTAATCTGGATCTTAATGCATTTTAGGATGATTATTTTGGCAAATTGGTGAATTTTATGCTCCTAATCCTTTAAATTATGTTTTTATATTCGGGAGAGCATTTGGGAGAAAAATAAGCTAAAATCAGACATTTGGAGTAGATTTTAAGAGCCACACAGGCTGGACACATGGCCGTGTGAGACACACGGCCATGTGCCAGACCGTGTCGATTTCGCAATTCACATTCTAAACACGTGGAAAAGCATAATATTTAGGCTTTTTGGGCATTCTAAGACCTATAAATATAACATCCGTCACCCGTATCCAACACCAAGACAGGGCTCGAGGCATTACCGAAACTTTAACATTCCTAAACATACAAAATCGGGTCACCAATTTCGCCCAAAATTTAAAACTTCTAGAACATAAGCATATCGTCCCTTATACAGGCCGTCGAGGCCTATAACCTACATTAAGGCGGTTCGGTACAAAACCGAAAACATTCGGTAAACTTTGGGCGACTTAGTAAATTTCTAGCTTTGGAATGTCACACGCCCATGTAGGTGGGCCGTGTGGACTCACACGCTCGTGTGACCTAGGACACGCCCATGCCTTTAACCCGTGGGCAGCACTGACTTTTGGGCACGACCAAGACGTACGCCCGTGGGCTTACCCCGTGTCCAAAACTTGAGCATTCTGTTAAAATAACACGGCTCAGACACATGCCCGTGTGTCCTACCCGTGTGCTAATTTGACTTCAAGTTTAAGGTGCAGGGGACACACGGCCTAGACACACGCCCGTGTGTCTAACCATGTGGACCTTAATAGGCTATTTCCCAAGCCTTTGGTCACCCTTTTCTACTACTTGTGCCTAATGGTTACCAAGTTTGAGAGAAAGCATGATTATACACTTGTATATAATCTTACTGAAAATAGTTGTATACAAACCTCATATCATTGGTTTCATACATAAATGGTTATTTCCTATTTAATATCATGGGTTCCCATATTACATTAATCCATCTAAAATTGGTTCATTCATGTGATTCGTTGCCAATTGATAGCAACCCATCATTTGTAATTAAAACCATGCATAAAATTGTAGGTCATGGCCTACTTAAATTAAGCCAATTTTCATAGCCATATACAAAGAGATAAACATAATTTTTACATGCCTTTGCTGGGCAAATCAAATAACACATATAACAAAATACTAAAAAATACTATACATGCCATTGAACAAAATAAACAGTCTTTATACCAAAGCTTGTTTAGTTAATAGTGTGTTGCTTCGCCAACCATCTTCCAATCCTTATGAGTCCTCGAGCTTTGTAAAATAGGGAAAAAGAGAGGGGTAAGCATTTTCATGATTAGTAAGGTCAAATAATCGAAGAGTAAACTTACCGAGTAATTAGCATACATCCATACTTAAATCATGAAATCATCCAATATGAAATGATTTCCTATCACATGCACTCAATCAATGAGTTAGTCACATAATCATGTATCATGTAATTTAGCTAGATGAGCTCATCAATCAACATTTCATTCATACATGTATCCTACGTTAATCTCGTTGAGTTTCTAGGAAATCTCGATGGAATACCCAATATCCGTCAATTCATTCAAATGATCTTTCCATATATGCACTCCCGTGAACCTCACATCATATGGCGGGATTATCAGTCCAGGCTAAATCCCCCATTGTATGGACTCATAAGGTGATGTCGGGATTGCCAGTCCAGGCTAAATTTCTTATAGACATACACCCTTATTGAGCTCGGATCTGAATTACCAGTCTAGGCTAAATTCAGATCCTAATCGGATTACCCGTCCGGGCTAAATCCACAATGCACTCATATTCTTTAGGAGGCTTGATCATTCAAGGAACACCCGTTCGGGCTAGATCCTTTTCATACTTGAGATCACGGATTACCCGTCCGGGCTAAATCCTTACTGCAACACATGCAGGATCTCCTTCCACATGTAAAACATGATTTATCCATCGAATTTCCTTTTAACCTCAACTGAGACGGTTATCATCAAGTCATTATCAAAGATGCATTTCATGCCATTAATAATGCAATCATCATGCATTCATAAATCATACAATCATGCATATTAAGGGTTTACTTTAAGTTATCCAAACTTACCTGGTAACAATTTTAGAGTTATGTTTCGGTTATTTCGAAACCTTACGTTTACCTCGATCGACCTCCGGAATTTGTTCCTCGGGGTCTATAACAATAAAATTAGCTCATTAATACCCCACATAATACATTTAAAGTTTAATATCCACCCTCGGTTCAAATGACCGTTTAGCCCCTAACCTTTGGCATTTTCACGATTTAGTCCCTAGGCTCGTATAATGAAACACATGCAATTTTTATCTTACCCAAGCCTAACCGAACATTTTTCTCTCTTATGGCAACCCACATTTTTCATTATTTTCCTCATTTCTACCACACATTTACATCTTTTGCAAAATAGTCCCTATAAGGGTTTCTCATGAAAACCAACTTGGAAAAGATGTTTAACACACATTTATCTTTCATATTCCTCCATAATCTATCAAAATACCAATAACTCATGCATGGGTAAATTTTTGAACATGAACCTAGCATGAAATATGGGTAGAAATGGAGAGAACAAGCTACCAAGATTTCAAAAATACAAAGAACATGAAAAACGGGGCTTGGGAGCACTTACTATTGAGCTTGAAAATTGAAGAAACCCTAGCTATGGTGTCCTCAAAATTTGGGCAGCTATGGGAAGAAGATGAGCATATTTTTGCTCCATTTTTCCCTTTTTATTTTATTAAAATGACAAATGACCAAAATGCCCTTATGCTCTTTCTTTAAAATTTCATCCATGCAAGCCCATTTTTGTCCAAAAATTTAGAATTTGGGCAAATTGATCTCCAAGACCTTCTAATTCATAATCTATAGCAATTTCATACAAATTGCTTCTAGAATCCAAGTTTTGCAATTTATTCAATTTAGTCCCTAATTTCCAATTGGACTCCTTATACTTAGAATTTCTTCATAAAACTTTAACACATGCATATACTCATATTCTAGGCCTCATAATAATAATAAAATAAATATTTTGATGTTGGATTTGTGGTCCCAAACCACTATTCTGACTAGGCCCTAATTCGAGATGTTACATTTCTCCCCCCTTAGGGACTTTCGTCCTCGAAAATCTTAACAGAAAACAGATTCGGATATTGACTTCTCATGGTTTCTTCTGGATCCTATGTGGCTTCTTCTACACCATGTCGATGCCATAAGACTTTTATAAGAGCCACATCTCTATTTCCAAACTGTTTAACTTCACGAGCCAATATCTTAACCTGTTTCTCTCCATAGGTCATGTCTGGTCGAATTTCAATCTCAGTCGATGAAATTACATGAGAGGGGTCTGATCGGTATCTCCTTAACATGGATACATGGAACACATCGTGACTCTTTTCCAGTTCGGGTGACAATGCCAAACGATAAGCTAACAGTCCAACTCTTTCAGTGACCTCGTATGGTCCGATAAATCGTGGACTCAATTTACCTTTTCGACCAAATCTCAATACCTTTTTCGATGGAGATACTTTCAAGAATACTTTATCTCCAACTTGGAACTCAATTTTCTTTCTTTTCAGATCAGCATAAGACTTTTTTCTATCTGATGCTGCTTTTAAACAATCTCGTATCACTTTAACTTTTTCTTCAGTTTCTTTAATTAGATCAACTCCATGAATCTGATTTTCCTTGAGTTCTGTCTAGTATAATGGAGTTCGACATTTCCTAACATATAATGCCTCATAAGGCGCCATCTTCAAACTTGTTTGGAAACTATTATTGTAGGCAAACTCTACCAATGGCAGGAATTTTTCCCAACTACCCTGAAATTCAAGGATGCAACAACGCAACATGTCCTCGAGAATCTGAATCATTCGCTCAGACTGACCATCGGTCTAAGGGTGAAAAGTTGTGCTAAAGCTCAACTTTGTACCCAAGCTTCTTGTAACCTCTTCCAGAATCTCGAAGTGAACCTCGGGTCTCTGTCCGAAATAATCGACAGTGGTACTCCGTGCAATCTTACTATCTTAGAAATGTACAAATCGGCCAATCTATCAAGGGAATAATCCGTCCTTACCGGGATAAAATGAGCCGACTTTGTCAGTTTGTCCACTATAACCCATATGGCATCTTTCTTTTTTGGAGTCAAAGGTAATCCTATCACGAAATCCATGGCAACTTTGTCCCGCTTCCATTTGGGGACCGTTACTGGCTATAACAGACCTGAAGGCACTTGATGTTCAGTTTTAACTTGCTGACATACCAGGTATTTTGATACAAAATCGAAAACATCTCTTTTCATGCCGCTCCACCAGTACATCTTCTTTAAATCGTTGTACATCTTCTTTAAATCGTTGTACATCTTGGTACTTCCCGGGTGAGCTGACAAATGATTATTATGTGCTTCTTGCAAAATCTTCTGAATAAGTTCATCGTCTTTGGGTACACAAACCCTATCTTTGAACATCAAACATCCATCAGGACTAATTCGGAAATCGGTCTCAATACCAGACTCACATTGAGCCATTTTTGCTTGCAAGTCATCATCATTAAACTGAGCCTCATAAATTTCCTGCAGAAATGTCGGCCTAGCCTCCAGCTCGGCCAGAACTGAACCATCACCAAGCAATGTCAAACGAGTATCCATGGCTCTCAAGGCATACATGGATTTTCTACTCAATGCATCGACGACCACATTCGTGTTTCCCGGGTGATAGTTGATAATCAAATCATAATCTTTAATTAATTCTAACCATCTCCGCTGTCTCAAATTTAATTCTTTCTAAGTCATCAAGTATTTCAAACTCTTGTGGTCCGTGAATATACGACAAGTCTCACCATACAAATAATGTCTCCTAATTTTTAAGGTAAAAACAATGGCAGTAAGCTCTAGGTCATGGGTTGGATAATTCTTCTCATGAGGCTTCAATTGCCATGAAGCATAGGCTATCACCTTGCCAAGCACACAACCCAATCCATTTAAGGATGCATCACTGTAGACCACAAATTCTTTTCTCGGTTCAGGTAGCACTAAAACAGGAGCTTCAGCCAGCAATGTCTTTAACTTTTCAAAACTTTGCTGACACTTCTCCGTCCATTCAAACTTAACGTCTTTATGTAGCAGCTTCGTCATCGGAGTCGCTATCATGGAAAATCCTTTTACAAACCTTCGATAGTAACCGGCTAAGCCCAAAAAAACTTCTAACCTCGGTTACATTCTTAGGCGATTTCCATTCAATAATTGTAGAAATTTTACTTGGATCAACTCAGATGCCTTCACCCGAAACTATATGACCCAAAAATCAAACTTCCTGGAGCCAAAATTCACTTTTGCTAAACTTAGCATACAGTTGCTTTTTCCGCAAGGTCTGCAACAAAATTTTCAGATGCTTCGCATGCTCTATCTCATCTCTAGAGTGGATCAAAATGTAGTCAATAAATACAACAACAAACTTATCCAAATATGGCCAAAAGATCCTATTCATTAGATCCATAAACACGGCCGGTGCATTCATCAGCCCAAATGGCATGACAAGAAATTCATAATGGCCATACCTCATTCTGAAAGCTGTCTTGGGTACATCCGAGTCTTTAACTCGTAACTGATAATAGCCAGACCTCAAGTCTATCTTGGAGAATACGATGGCTCTTTTCAATTGGTCAAACAAATCATCAATCCTTGGCAAAGGTTACTTATTCTTGATAGTCACCTTATTTAGTTGCCGATAATCGATACATAACCTCATCGACCTATCTTTCTTCTTCACGAACAACACAGGGGCACCCCAAGGTGAAAAACTTGGCCTTGCGAATCCTTTATGCGTCAACTCTTGCAACTGTGCCTTCAAATCTTTCAACTCAGTTGGTGCCATTCTGTACGGAGCAATAAAAATGAGAGTCGTCCCTGGCATCAACTCAATACCAAACTCTATCTCTCTTTCAGGAGGTAGTCTGGGTAATTCTTCCGGAAACACATCTGTATACTCACATACTATTGGCACAGACTCAATCTTTAATGCAATTTCCTTAGTGTTCATCACTAACACAAGGTAGGCTTCGTATCCTTTCCTCATATATCTCTGGGCAACCATTGCCGTGATTACAACCGGCGACGAGCCCAATTCTCTTGATTCGACCTGTAGAACCTTTCCATCCGGGCATCTTAACTTAATATACTTACCACCACAATTCACAGTTACATCATGAAGGGCTAACCAATCCTTACCAAGTATTACATCAAATTCATCAAATGGTAACAACATAAGGTTAGCCGGGAAACAACGACCTTGAATCGTCAAAGGGCAATTCTTACAGACTTTATCAACTAGGACTGATCTGCCTAGTTGATTCGGCACTCTAATAATATCTTCCGTGTGTTCAATAGGTATGTTCATACTAGACGCCAATCTAATACAGATATATGAATGCGTCGACCTCGAGTCAATTAAAACAACAAAACTTATATTAAAAAAGAAAGAAAGTACCTGTAATAACATCAAGAGCAGCGGCTTCCTCTCGAGCACGTATCGTATACGTTCTTGCCAAAGCTTGAACTTCTGGTTTTGCAGCGTCTTTAGTTATGACTCGACTGCCACTAGCACTCCCAGGGTATCTCGGAGGTCTACCTCAAAGAATAGGAGCGCTCGATTTCGGGGTTACATCCACTTCTTTTTCAACTCACTCTAGGCAGTCCTTGAGGAAGTGATCAAGAGAACCACATTTAAAACACGCACCGCTCTTCATTCGGCACTCTCCAAAGTGAATTTTTTTTCAGCTCTTACACTTCGAGTTTTGATCATCTACACTCCCCATACTAGTTCCATCGGGGAGGAAGACTTTTGACCTTGTCGCTTAGAGCTTCTTGATCTACCCGAATATCCCACTGACGAAGTGGAGCGTTCATGCAGGCTCCTGGCCTTCTTTGTGGAGAACAAGAGTGTTTTACCACTAGACCTCTTGCTCATAACTCGAGCCTCTCTCTTTGCTTGTTTTCTTTGATTATCAAGTTCCTCGACCTTCTTGGCTCAATCGGCCAATGTGGCGAACTCTTGTATTTCCAAGATCCCAATCAACAACTTGATATCCTCATTCAGACCTTCCTCGAAACGTTTACACATTTTTGATTCAGTTTGAACCCATTCAGTTGCGTACTGACTTAGTCATACGAACTCTCTCTCGTATTCAGCTATAGTCTTGTTACCTTGTTTAAGTTCCAGGAACTCCTTTCGCTTCGAGTCCAAAAATCGTTGGCTAATATATTTCTTCCTAAACTCTGCTTGGAAGAAATCCCAAGTAATATTTTCCTTCGGTACTATCGAGGATACGGTTTTCCACCAATTGTATGCAATGTCCTTCAAAAGGGACACAACACACTTCAAACATTCCTCGAGTGTGCATGACAAATCATTTAACACCCGTGTAGTATTTTCGAGCCAGAACTCGGCTCTTTTAGCGTCATCATCAACTTTAGCTCTGAATTCTTCAGCCCCATACTTTCTGAGCTTATCTACAGGGGCTTTACCGATTCTCACCAATGCCATATCTCGTGGCATATCCTCATTAGGTTGGTTAGAGGGCGGGGTGGTCTTGGTATATTGGGGAGATTTCTTAGATAATCCTCAAACCATTCATCCATCATATCAAAGAAGGCAGCTTGGGCCTCTTCTCGGCCTTTTGACATCAGCCTTCTACTACTACTAGATACAGCTCGTTGTACGGAAGCTGGAGCATGGCTCTCATCTCCCTCAGACTCATCTTGTGCTTGATTGGAAGACATTTGCTATATTCAAAACAATTTAAACAATTAGGAGAAGTCACACTATCAACATTCAAGTAATGGCATGTATAGCGAACCTTTAACGTCATCTACAGTATTCCTAGAACCGACTAAATCGTAGCTCTGATACCAATAAATGTAACACCCCTCACCCGTATCCAACACCGAGACAGGGCTCGAGGCATTATCGAAACTTTAACATTCATAAACATACAAAATTGGGTCACCAATTTCACCCAAAATTTAAAACTTCTAGAATATAAGCATATCGTCCCTTATACAGGCCGTTGAGGCCTATAACCTACATTAAGGCGGTTCGGTACAAAACTGAAAACATTCGGTAAACTTTGGGCGACTTAGTAAATTTCTAGCTTTGGAATGTCACACACCCGTGTAGGTGGGCCGTGTGGACCCACACGCTCGTGTGACTTAGGACACGCACATGCCTTTAACTCGTGGGCAGCACTAACTTTTGGACACGGCCAATACGCAGACTTATGGGCTCACCCCGTGTCCAAAACTTGAACATTCTGTTAAAATAACACAGCTCAGACATACACCCGTGTGTCCTACCCGTGTGCTAATTTGACTTAAAGTTTTAGGTGCAAGGGACACACGGCCTAGACACACGCCCGTGTGTCTAACCATGTGGACCTTAATAGGCTATTTCCCAAGCCTTTGGTCACCCCTTTCTACTACTTGTGCCTAATGGTTACCAAGTTTGAGAGAAAGCATGATTATACACTTGTAAATAATCTTAATGAAAATAATTGTATGGAAACCTCATGGTTTCATACATAAATGGTTATTTCCAATTTAATATCATAGGTTCCCATATTACATTAATCCATCTGAGATTGGCTCATTCATGTGATTCATTGCCAATTATAGCAACCCATAATTTGTAATTAAAACCATGCATAAAATCGTAGGTCATGGCCTACTTAAATTAAGCCAATTTTAATGGCCATATACAAAGAGATAAACATAATTTTTACATGCCTTTACTGGGCAAATCAAATGACACATATAACAAAATACTAAAAAATACTATACATGCCATTGAACAAAATAAATAGAGTCTTTATACCAAAGCTTGTTTAGTTAATAGTGTGTTGCTTCTCCAACCGTCTTCCAATCCTTATGAGTCCTCGAGCTCTGTAAAACAGGGAAAAAGAGAGGGATAAGCATTTTCATGCTTAGTAAGCTCAAATAATCGAAGAGTAAACTTACCGAGTAGTTAG
Organism: Gossypium hirsutum; assembly: GCF_007990345.1. Taxonomy (NCBI): domain Eukaryota; kingdom Viridiplantae; phylum Streptophyta; class Magnoliopsida; order Malvales; family Malvaceae; genus Gossypium; species Gossypium hirsutum. The sequence goes on along the minus strand of NC_053425.1, from coordinate 88,115,047 downwards.
CATACATCCATACTTAAATCATGAAATCATTCAATATGAAATGATTTCCTATCACATGCACTCAATCGATGAGTTAGTCACATAAACATGTATCATGTAATTTAACTAGATGAGCTCATCAATCAACATTTCATTCATACATGTATCCTACGTTAAACTCGTTAAGTTTCTAGAAAATCTCGATGGAATACCCAATATCCGTCAATTCATTCAAATGATCTTTTCATATATGCACTCTTGCGAACCTCACATCATATGGTGGGATTATCAGTCCAGGCTAAATACCCCATTGTATGGACTCATAAGGTGATGTCGGGATTGCCAGTCCAAGCTAAATCCCTTATAGACATACACCCTTATTGAGCTCGGATCTAAATTACTAGTCCAGGCTAAATTCAGATCCTAATCAGATTACCCGTCCGGGCTAAATCCACAGTGCACCCATATTCTTTGGGAGGCTTGATCATTCAAGGAAAACCCATCCGGGCTAGATCCTTTTCATACTTGAGATCACGAATCACCCGTCCTAGCTAAATCCATACTGCAACACATGCAGGATCTCCTTCCACATGTAAAACATGATTTATCCATTGAATTTTCTTTTAACCTCGACCGAGACGGTTATCATCAAGTCATTATCAAAGATGCATTTCATGCATTTCCATGCCATTAATAATGCAATCATCATGCATTCATAAATCATACAATCATGCATATTAAAGGTTTACTTTAAGTTATCCGAACTTACCTGGTAACAGTTTCAGAGTTATGTTTTAGTTATTCCGAAACCTTACGTTTACCTCGATCGACCTCCGAAATTTGTTCCTCGGGGTCTATAACAATAGAATTAGCTCATTAATATCCCACATAATACATTTCAAGTTTAATATCTACCCGGCCCAAATGACCGTTTTGCCCCTAACCTTTGGCATTTTCACGATTTAGTCCCTAGGCTCGTATAATGAAACACATGCAATTTCTATCTTACCCAAGCCTAACCGAACATTTTTCTCTCTTATGGCAACCCACATTTTTCATTATTTTCCTCATTTCTACCACACATTTACATCTTTTGCAAAATAGTCCCTATGAGGGTTTCTCATGAAAACTAACTTGGAAAAGATGTTTAACACACATTTATCTTTCATATTCCTCCATAATCCATCAAAATACCAATAACTCATGCATGGGTAAATTTTTGACCATGAACCCTAGCATGAAATATGGGTAGAAATGGAGAGAACAAGCTACAGGGATTTCAAAAATACAAAGAACATGAAAAACAGAGCTTAGGAGCACTTACTATTGAGCTTGAAAATTGAAGAAACCCTAGCTATGGTGTCCTCAAAATTTGGGCAACTATGGGAATAAGATAAGCATATTTTTTCTCCATTTTTCCCTTTTTTATTAAAATGACAAATGACCAAAATGCCCCTTCTTTAAAATTTCATCCATGCAAGCCCATTTTTGTCCAAAAATTTAGAATTTGGGCAAATTGATCTCCAAGACCTTCTAATTCATAATCTATAGCAATTTCATACAAATTGCTTCTAGAATCCAAGTTTTGCAATTTATTCAATTTAGTCCTTAATTTCCAATTGGACACCTTATATTTAGAATTTCTTCATAAAACTTTAACACATGCATATACTCATATTTTAGGCCTCATAATAATCATAAAATAAATATTTTTAATGTCGGATTTGTGGTTTCGAAACCACTATTCTGACTAGGCCCTAATTCGGGATGTTACAATAAATGCCAAAAAGAAGAAGAGAAGTGAAGTCATAAGAGAGTATTGAAGAAAATAACTCGAAGAACACCATTGAAGCCAACTTTAAAGCATGCTTCCATCAAGATTGAAGACCGCCTTTTAATTTTTTTGAGGTTTTTATGAGTTTCTTTATTTCTTGTGGTTATTTTGTCTTAAAGATGTTTTTATTTACAATTATAAACTAATTCTCTAGATACCTAGGGGAGATGAACCCTATGATGAATTTTGTTATTTGATTTTTGTTTTACGTGATAAAAACTTGAATCTTGGTCTCAGTTATGTGTGCTTATCTCTTATTTTAATATTCCCAGGATATTAATTCATGTTTAACATGCTTAAATCAGAGGAGGAAAAGTCCCTGTTTAAGAGTAGATCTAGCATAATTGAGTGGAATTACATGCAATCCTAGCAATAGGATGACATAGATCTACCGGATTAGAGTCAAATCTAATGAGGGAGTCCATAAATCGAGTTAATGCGATAATAGAAGTTTTAATTAGAAAGAAATTTCAATTAATCAACCTAAAGTCTATTTCTCTTAGTCTTGAAAGGGATATTAACATAATTTAGGGATTTTTTATGGATAAAGATACCAAGTGAACAAATCATTTAATTTAGATTCAAAATGATAGATGAAGTCTAGGAGGATTCTTTCCTGGGTATTGTTTATCTTCTTGATTATTATTCAATTATTTTCCTAATTTATTCTTTGCTGAGTTATTTAGTTAATTAATTAGTAAATTTTAGTTTAAACCAATCACTCCAATTTTTCGGTTAAATAATAGGAAAACGGTAATTACTAGTACTTTTAGTCATTGTGGATACAATATGTTTACTCACCGTAGCTATACTATTTATCGATAGGTACACTTACCTTTGTTGTATTTTTAGTTAGTTTCGTGATTATCATTTTCCTCATTGATTTGATGACCGGAGTATCCACAAAAATTTTCCAAGATCTCCTTAATAATCTTAGCTTGTTGCATCATTGCATGGGCAAAAATAATGAAATCATCTGCAAAAAAGAGATGACACAAACATGGTCCTGACCGAGATAAACGTAAAGGCATCTACCTTCCCTATCTGATAGTAGAATGAATTCTATGGCTTATGTAACACCCCTAACCCGTATCCATCGCCGAACTAGGGTTAAAGGCTTTACCAGACGAAATAGAACATTTAATTTTCATTTCATAATCATCAATGCATCAGAGATCAACATCAATATAGAGTCCCTTATATAGGTCATCGAGACCTTAAGCATGCTTTAGAAAGGGGTCTGGACTAAACCGAACACATATAGAATTTTTTTTTCCAAAATTTAAACATTTTTCAAACATGTACAAGTCACACGCCCGTGTGAACATGCCGTGTGCCTCACACGGTATTAGACATGCCCGTGTGCCTTGTCTGTGGTCGAATCTGACTTGGTTCACACAGCTAGCCACACGCTTGTGTGCCTTGGCCGTGCTCAAGCCTGACTTATAATTGTAGGGTACCCTAGGGGAAACACGGCCATCTAACATAGCAGTGTGTCACAAACGGTTGAGACACACGCCCGTGTCTCTACCTATGTGGACAAAAATAGGCTATTTGAATAGCCAATTTGCCACCCCCAGTTGGGTCAAACCTACTAGCAATAAAACAAGCATACTTGCCCTGCCAATTCAGCCAAATTAAATATCAAAACATAAGCCATTCATATCATATATTAGTAACCCAAATCCATACTCATAAGCCTTACTAATCTATGTCCAAACATATGTCAAAAGCATATCAAGCATTTCTTTCCATACATTATTCAATCTCATGCTAAAACTTACCAAAACTTACCAACATTTATCATTTCTTTTGTCCAACTAAAAACATACCATATTTACACATTAGTATCACATACCATAAGCCATTATCAACTATGAGTTCATATACAAACTAGCCAAATCACATGGCTAAGTATATACATCACAAAATATAATCTCAAAACTACTAGCCTATACATGCCATACTTTAATATATACATTTTCAAGTACCAAAAAGAGATTCGATAATGTGGTGACGATCCTCAACAATCCCTGAGCTCACAGTAGCTTCGATATCTATAACACAATGCAAACACACACAAAGTAAGCTTTTAAGCTTGTACCAAAAATCATAAATAGTACATAAAATATGAAACATTAATACATAAGTATCTCTCAAATCATCTATCAATTCTATGCCAAAATAAGTCATATGTTCATACCAATTCAATGAACTTCACTTACATAATATCATCTACCACATAGGTATCGTACATACCTGAACCTTCTGTACTTATTAATTTTCATTCTCACTTTCCATTAGGATATTTTAAGACTCTCTATGAATTACTATTGCTTCAAACATCCACACACTTAGTGCTTTAAAGGTTTGCCGAAGCTAGATCGATTCCGTACACTTAGTGCCATCTTAATTAACCGAAACTATATCGGTATCGCACACTTAGTGCCTCATATAGCCGAAGCTAGTTTAAAGCGCACACTTAGTGCCAAATACCATTGATTTACCATCGTATTAATCTAAACCAAATATATATACAATCCATGCATAATCAAACCATTAAAACATACTTATAACATCATATTTTGCGTACGAACTTACCTCGTACTTGGAATTTGTCGACTTGGATTGTTTACTCTATAATCTTCGACTTCCCTCGGTCTAAGTCCAAATTCCACTTTTCCTAATCTATATTTATTCAAAATTAACCCATTTATTCATTAAATCATTCAAAACAATCCATACATACATATTTAGGAATTTTTGCAAACTAGCCCTTACATTTTCACATTTCAACATTCTAGTCCCTAATTCACAAAATCACAAAATACACATAATTTGCTTATACACAAGCTTAGCCGAATTTTCATATCTCCCACACAAGTCCATACATTTCATTTATTTTACATTTTAGTCCCTCAAAATAAAATTTTTACAATTTAGCCCAAATTACTCAAATTCATCAAAAATCCAAAGACAAAACATGTAAACCCAACGTCAAGATTTCATATTTCGACATATAACATCACCAAGCTCATGAATTCATCCATGACACATTTCCAAATCATCAACAATTTCATGAATTTAAGCATGGGCTAGCTAAAGCACTTAACAATATCACAAAAACATAGAAATTATCAAAAACCGAACAAAATTCATACTTTAATCACTAAATCAAAGTGTCAAATATGAAAGATCTTCCAACCCTAATATCCTTTGTGATTTTCGGCCAAGAAGATGAACTAATGGCTTATTTCATGCATTTGTTTTATCTAACATAATTTAATTACTAAATACCAATTTTAACCTTATCTATATCATTATAATTCTACTAACTATTGTCCATATTTGTCCATTCATTAATGGTATAATAACTATATAAGGACCTCTCATTTATAAAGCCAAGTCAAATAGGCACTTTTAACAAGTAGCAAGCAACTTTTACATTTTACACGATTAGGTCCTTTTATCAAATTAAGCACACAAACAATTAAATTTTCAGTCAAAACTTTCACACATGCTAATTCACATATCATAATCATGGAAAATAATATTTAAATATTTTTTGAACTCAGATATGTGGTCTCGAAATCATTATTTTGTCTAGGGTTAAAACCGGACTATTACAGCTTAGCCATTCCATGTGTAGCGCCCCATTCTCGACACTTAATGAGGATCCAGATTACGGCCTAAAGGCTTTTCCTTTCGGAAATTTAATTAGTGAAACCTTAGGTTTACAAAAGCAATTAGGTACATGCTATAGCAATAATATATAAAACATTTAAGCTTAAAGACCCAAACACTTTTAAAACATATAATTTCATTGTAAAGATTCAAGGAAAAAGCACAGTTTGATGAATACATTTTTAGTTACAAAGTACTATTCTTCAAATTTCAAGCCTGAACGCAACCCTCATTCGTCACGCATAATACAAAATCAGTAGAAACCTCACACAGTATGTATCTTATGGCGTAGTCCTTAAAGGTTCCTTTACTTTTTTTGTGGTCTTGAGAAGGGAAGATAAACGGAGTAAGTTCATAGAACTTAATGAATTCCAGAGCGAACATTAGGATATCTATATGTCACACAGACATGAGTACTCTTCCCAACTAAGTGGAACATACAATTCACTTATTGGCGAATACACCACACAAACTGACTTCATATAGCTCGCCTATTGGCGAATACTAAACTTACGCAGACTTTAATGAAATAGGACACATTTTTTGTGCATATACTATGCCCATACATTCATGTATACAACCTTCTTCATGCTTGCCAAAAACCCTAGTCCGTGTTCAGAGATTGTATTGTTCGTTTGTTTCTTTTTCCTCTATTATGTTTTGCCAATCTGGTTTGCATTACACTTGCCTTACTAGAGGCTACGTAACATCATTCATGTATTGCAATCTTTCAGTTCAATGCTCTTTGCAATGAAGGCAATGCCATGAAATCACTTTCTTTATGCTAACCATATGGTTCCTTTTTCAGAGTAAGGTAGGTAATGACTTAGCATGAAATAAGGCCCTTTCATTTCTTACACAGACATGCAAAGCTAGACTTTTCACCAGACAGGCAAACTTACCTTGAACCAGATATGTATGATACATACACGGGGTATGAAGGAAATCACCAGAAGATGCAACAGAGACTACTGGATAGGTCCCTTGCCCTCGTCTCGTGAGCTTTCGGGAGTTTCTTAAGCTATAACATAAATAATTAACTTATCAGATCATGTTTTCGAGAAGAACTAAACAAGTTTTCAAGAACACTTAATTAAGAAACCCAGAATCTGGAAGTTTCCTCCCCTTAATATTTAGTCTATCCCTATAGCATGAAACCCTAGGGTCCCTTAACTAATCACGAAAATAGCTAGAGTTTCATCGTTATTTACCAGGTTTAACAACGGTGAAGTTAGCTGATTAGAGTGAACTCTAATCCTTCAAACAGGCCTTGGCTCTAACGCTTTCTCGTAAAATGCAGAGAGAATTTTGAAAGGAAGTATGAATTGCCAAAGAAAGTATAGAACATGTTTAGGAAGCTAAGGTTGGCTTTCTATAGATGCACACGAAAGGAAAACTTAGTGGAAAAACTTATTTCCCTCCACTAACTTTCCTTCGGTACTCATGAGTAATAGTTTTTTCTCTCATCTTAAATGCATGTCATTTCATTTTTAAAAACTGTCTAATCCTAACTAGTCCTTATTAGGCCAACTAAATGGTTTAGTCAGAGAATAAGATAATATATTTATTGTTCCTATCAAATTAGGTTTTTAACAATAGGACTCACTATTTTCATCTATTTGCTAGGGCAACGTATACTCTATTGAAGAGTTCGCCAAACTTCAAAGCATACTTTAATCAGGGCTTCGCCCAAGGGCGCATTCATAGACCTTAAGTACTTAATAAATTTTTAACCCTTTCCTTACTCAAGGGTCACACTATAAGCCTTATTTCAATTAATAATACTCTAGTACTAAACTTCGCAGGATAGCGAACACCCTTGTCGAATATCTCTTGTAGGGAAAAATTTTAGAGTTTGGACTCCATTCCACAAGATCTACATAGAGGAAGACATGGTAGCAGACATAATAACATTACGAAGAAAATCAGGTATACCTGCAGCGTGAAGAGATGCATCAATAAATTCCCATTGAACCTAGTCATAAGCATTTTCTAGATCAATTTCAATAGCCATCCAATTTTTGTTTTTCTTCTTTCTGTTTATAGAATGAATTACCTCTTGAGCTATAAGAACATTATCTATGATATTCCTTCCTACTACGACACCAGCTTGTCATGTGCAATTATCCTTGGAAAAACTACTTTAAATCAGTTGGCTATAAGTTTCATCGCCAGTTTATAAAAACTTATAGGCCAGAATTGAGAAAATCTTTCAGGGTTGTGAACCTTAGGAATAATAATGATTAAATTATTGTTCAAATTTGAATCAATATCTTTCCTAAAAAAAAACCATCTTGACCTAATTACAACTAGTGCTACAAGTATGATCCCATCGATTCTAAAAGAATAAAGCGTGAAAACCATCACTACCCAACGCTTTTAATGGAGACACCTCATAGTGACCTTCCTGCTCAAGATTTGAATATCATCAGATCTCAGATTAGGAAAAGGAACTAGAAGGAAGCCTTTGTATAGGGCTTGGCAACTCACCATATAACTTCTAAAAAAAACAAAACTCCCAGATTGAAAAGTCTCCTCATTGAATATGTAACGCCTTGGACCCGGTCTGATTTATCGGATCTGTAACACCCCTCACTCGTATTCAACGCTGAAATAGGGTATGAAGCATTATCGAACTTAAAAAACAATTAAACATTCACTTTGCATACATTTTCACATTTCATGCAATCATCATTCAATCTCAACCAAAATGTCCCTAATACGAGCCTACGAGGCCCTAAACATGCTTTAAGAGTGGTTCGAGACTAAGCCAATTACTTTGGAAACTTTTAGAACAGTTTGAATTTTTTTTTAAAAATAGGGGACATACGCCCGTGTGGCCCGACTATGTGTCTCACACGGCCAAAGACACGCCTGTGTCACAAGCCGTGTAGACATTCGAAATAAGAGCACATGGCCGTGTCCCAACCCGTGTCCAATGCCGTGTAACTCTCTTACTTGGGTCACATGACCAATACATGCCCTTTTGGCTAGCCCGTGCGCCCTAAAAATAGCCATACATTTCTGTGTGCTAGGCCATGCCAATCCTATAGGGTATACTGACTTATGCCATACGGCCAAGTCACACGCCCGTATATGAAGCCGTACAGAGCATTCTGACTTGGTTTCTAATTCAACACTAGGGGACACACGACTGTATACATGACCGTGTATCGCACACGGCTAAGACACACACCCATGTCTCTGCCCGTGTGGACAAAAATAGGCTATTTACCAAGCTACACCAACATCAAATTCAAAGACACCAATACATAGCATATATGAACATTTAATCCAGCCATTTCAAACATAACTCATGCACATTCTATACTCCCAATCTGCATACACACAAATCACAAAACATGGCATACCATTTATACCAGATTCACATTTATAATTCAACTATTTATACACTTCTAAACATACATTATAATGCATCAAAATTACAAGCATATAACTACTCTAATATCAACCAGTTAACCTCCACAATTTTCATAATTCACAAGTATCATATATCCATTCATGAACTCATAATACAAACTGTATATGCACATATATATACATAACCCAAACTAACCAAATTAAGCCAATTCTCATGGCTATATGTACAAACTAAAACATAGATACTCGGGAGTCTTGCACCCTAGGCGCCAATATCATGGCTCGAAGCCAAATCAATGAAGATCACACCCAAAGTGCTAATATCATGGCCCGAAGCTAAATCAATGAAGATCCTAATGACATTTCCTTCGTATCCTCATTTATTCCTAAGGTTCGAACGAGATTTCTAATGCCTAATCATCTTCGAATCATTTTCAAATATGTCTGTAGTCTCATATTCACAGTTTATGCAATATCAAAACAATTAAAATATATTCACAATGAAACTTATTACATACAAACTTACCTTGGATGTAACAATGGCTAAACTAGTCGATTAGTCGAGAACTTTGTTTTTCCCTTGATCTAGATCTGAGTTTCAATTTTCTTGATCTATATGTAATCAAAATCAACTTATTTAATCATTTCTTTATTCAATTTAGTCCAAAATTCACTTTAAGCATTTTTACATAATTGCCCCTAATGTTTCACAACTTTTACAATTTAGGCCTTATTTCATAAAAGCACAAATTCATGCAATTTAATACTAACCCATGCTAGCCGAATTTATCTAGTACTCAAATCACCCCATATTTTCATTTATTTCACATTTTAACCACAAATTTTTCATATTTCACAATTTAATCCCTATTTTGCATTTTCATTAAAAATCACTTAACCAAACTTGTATAACTATCATCAAACATTCATAATCTATCATTAAACATCAAAATAATCATGTATTCATCAATGGAAACATTCAAAATCTTTAATAGTTTTGCAAAATAGTCCCTGGGCTAGCTAGACCTAGTTGCAACGATCACAAAAAATAGAAATCATTAAAAACTGGGTCAAAATTAACTTACATGCACTAGGTACTATGGCCGAATGCTTCAGAGTGTAACTATGGAGTTTCTTCTTCTTATTTTTGGTGGAATATAGTATGAAGAAGATGATAGTTTAGTTTAGGTTATTTTAGTTTAATTTATTTAATGAATTACAATTTTAACCTTTTTAATTAAACATACAAATTACATAATATATGCCCAAAAATGTCTACCCATCATTATAATGGTCTAATTACAACATAAGGACCTCCACTTTAGTATTCCATAGCTTTTAAATACCTTTAGCTATTAGAATATCACTTTTGTACTTTACGTGATTTAGTCATTGTCATCAAATTAACTAAGCAAACAATAAAATTTCTAAAAGAAACCTTCACACAATCATTCTATCATGCTATAAACATAAAATAATAATAAAATAATTATTTCAACTTCGGATTTGTGGTCCCGAAACCACTATTTTGATTTGACGAAAAATGGGTTGTTACAGGATCTGGATCTCAAGTGTTACCACATTAATACAAACATAAATCTAAACTATTATTGCAGACCACAATTATTTACAAATTTGTTTGATCACATAAACAACAATAACATATACAAAAATAAGTAAAGTAATTTAATTAAAAAATTTATTATCTACTATCATAAGTTATTACATTTATCCTAAGGATAGACTTTTATGTAATACTATTGGTTTTTAATATGCCACTGAGCTTGCTCTATATGCATAATAACTCGATACGCCACTCTATTGGTGCAGTCCTAGCATCATCCCTTCTGGCATAGAGTCACATCAATAATCTTGAAACAAAAATAAGTTCACTAGAACTTAGTGAGATAAATACCCCATTTTCCTTAGTTGATGCTTGAATAATGTAGTTAATGATCCATTATAACAATATTTTTTTATGGACACTTGATCATACCTTTGGCTAGTACTTTCCAGTCTCAAACCTTTACATACAAGTTAACTACCTTGCCTTGATCTATACCCATTCACATTTCTCAAATATTAACTTCAAAGCTCCACTTATATCCTTCAATCTTAACATTCATATATTTGTGCCAATTCTATTTCGAAGATCAATGCAACCAGAATATCATTTCATACTCGTATTTAACCCAAAATCATCGTACAATCACAATTCACAACGAGTACATACACAATTGGCACATACCTTCTTTGAACAATCAGATTCGAACATTTGTTCAAGATAAATTCCAATACTAACCCATTACTTCTCTATATCTTTTCAATTCATCATCTTCAGTTGAATCTTAACTTTATATAATACTTACCATGAAACTGATAGACGTTTTACACCATATTGACATTTCTAAGTATTTTTAAAGAATCATATAGAACACGCCCCAGAACTCTTTACAGAACACCCCACAAGAGCATTACAATCATAATACGCCACAAAAGTTATTCTTTCAGAGTTTTCCACAAGGCTATTCTTTCAGAGTTTTCCACAAAGGCTATTTCTTAGCTGTCATGTTTAAGATATGGATTTACCTAAACTCACATTCAGTGAGGTTTGCCCATCATCATTCTGGGACACGTAGAGAATGCCATGGGTAATCACCATTCATTAATTCATTTTGAGAGGGTGTCATGGTCATGGACTTTTCCTTTAGAGATTCATATCAGAGTTCGTGTTTTCTGTCTCGATAGCTACATCAGATACCACCACGATGACCAGAATCTAACCCACTTCATAGACTTAGATCCACTTTACAGACTCTTTATACACTGACACAATATAAGCCCAACACTTTAATTCCCTAACTTACACCCTAAATGTAACACCCCTAACCCGTATCCGTCACCGGAACAGGGTACGAGGTATTAACAAATCATAGTACATACTATTTAATAAAACTTAGACAAAAATATGGCGTGCAATTAGATCATGAATCATTATAACATATGTCTTTAACAATAGTAGCCAATTTCAAAGGCTTCGTACAAAATAATCGGTCAGATACTATAATTAATATTTTAAACCTAGAAAATTATGACACATAACAAAATAACTAAGTCTACTGTACATGCCATAATTCAAAATGTTCAGTTCAAATACCCAAAAGTATTGATAGTGTAGGCAGATCTTCAACGATCCTTGACTCCTGTGCAAGTTGGACGACACTATAAGACAAAAGAGAGAAAAGAAAGTAAGCTTATAGCTTAGTAAGCAAGTATATAAATAATGAATAAAGAATTTAATATGTTTACACAATAACTCAAGTGTATCTACTTTTTAGTTTTACTATTTACTCCACTTTGGTCAAGCTGTCTCTCCTGCGTCATATTCACTAAATAAATCATAACTCGAGTTACAAAACTCGAAATTCAAATCCGTAAAATTTTCCTGAAACTAGAATCATATTACTTCTTACTAAAATTTTTCTAGAATTTTTGGTCTAGCCAATTAGTACATTTTATTAGTTAACGTTTCCCCTGTTATACAGCTCGACTGATCTGACCTCTGTCCACTACGAATTGAATTTCTCCCAGTACACAATTCAAATATCCATGAAATCTGTTTCATTTAAAACTAGACTCAATAATGAATCTATACATATAAACTATATTTCTTAATTTTTTTTTTTACAATTTTTACTAATTTTTCAAAGTTAGAACAGGGGATCACATAGTCATTCTGAGCGAGTCACACACAAATATAAATATCTCAAAATATAGAGTTCCTTTACTTGATATGTTTCTTTTACATGGGAATAGACTCATTAAGCTTTAATTTCATATCTCATTCAGCCTCTAATTAAATTCCTACTATTTTTGGTGATTTTTCAAATTCACGTCACTGTGACTGTCTAAAACAGTATTATTGCTAATTCACTCTTTCACACTTTCTTTGTATTAACCTCATTTTAACATGCATATCACAATTCATTTTCACCACATTTCATACATCACAAGTATAGGTCCATGATTACAATGTCATCTTAAAACCATCCCGTTGAACAATTCGGATCAATCCTCGATACTTGATGGTTTCAGCACACAACCCCACCATCATATTTCATATAATTCAGCTCTCTTGTACACATGGTGAACACTTAGTACCACCCATGTGACCTAGCCAATTTATCTCATAGCTCTCTTGTCTACATGGTGTCTGTCACTTGGAATCACACATGCGACCTAGCTACATTTATCTCTCCCGTAGCTCTCTTGTCTACATGGGATACATCCCGTATCACACATGTGACCTAGCTACTACATAGTATCTCGTAGCTCTCTTGTTCACATGATGTGCACTCAGCACCATACATGTGACCTAGCTACACTCCATCTATATTATTCAATCTTTCCGAATGTTCAACCGGGATTTTTCTCTCTATTACTTATTTCCATTCTTCCAATAGTCGATTTATGCTTCAAAATCAGCTAAAATATATATAATAGGCTGAAATATAAAATTGTAAATGAAGTTAATGTATTATTTACATACAAACTTACCTCGGTGCAAAATATGGAAATTTTGCAATTTAGTCTAAAACCTTTTCCTTCCCCCTGTTCGAGGTCGATTCCACGCCTTTCTTGATCTATAACAACACATTTAGCTCATTTAATACTCATACTATTTATTTCAATCCAAAAATCATATTATGGAAAAATTACATTTTTGCCCCCTAACTTTTACAAAATTATGATTTTGACCCTAGGATCAGAAATTTAATTTCAGCCCTTATTCTTATGTTTTATGACATGATGATCATTATTCTCTTCTATGACAACATCAAATTCTCACTCTAACATGCACTTATGAGCATTAGGTATTTTTACCAATTATACCGTTTTGCTCGTTTTCGCTAAAAATCGCTTAGAAAAGATCGTTCTCCTAACCTCAAACATTCATATTCTACCATAAAACATCAAAATACATGCATGTCATTCATGGGTAAATTTTTAAACATAAACCCTAACTCGAAATAATGGTAGAAATAGGTAAACCGAGATACAAGGATTTCAAAAATGTAAAGAACATTAAAAACGGGGCTTGAATGCACTTACTATTGAGATTGAAAGCTTGAAACAAACCCTAGCTATGGAGAACATGCAAGTTTTGGCCAAGCTAAATGAAGATGAACACATTTTTGTGTTATTTTTCATTTTATTTCATTTATTATGCAAATAACCAAAATGCGCTTACTACTAAACTTTCTAAGAATTCCATCAATGTCCAAATTTTTGTCCATATAAAGTATAATGGTCTAATTGCCATTTAAGGACCTCTACTTAAAACCCCCATTTCAATCAAGTACTTTATGAACAAGAACACACATATTTTTCACCTATTTCAATTTAGTCCTAAACGTCAAATTAAACACCCAATCGATAAAATTTCGCAACGAAATTTTCACAGGATTATGCAATCATAATATAAACACTAAAACTTAATCAAAATAATTTTTTTTCAACCTCGGATTCATGGTTTCGAAACCATGTTCTGTTTTGGCCCTAAATCGGGCTGTTACACTAAAGAACACACATCTCATAGCGTACATTCCAGACAAACATATACAATTATACTTCAACCTCATAGTACTCATACACTACTAATCACATACTTGAACTCATATAATTTCATACAAAACATACATACTATCCTCAGCAAACATTCATACACTCTTCGATTTTCTTTAGAAATCATTCATGTAGTCACATACATATAATTTTCATATTATAATTTTCATGGTTTCGAGTTTATAGTTTGATCAACTTTGCCTAAAGATATAATTTGGTATAAATAGAATACATGTATGAGTTAGCATAAGAATTCAGTTGATTCTCACCTACTGTAGTTCAAAGCTCCAGATCCAGATATCCATCATGAATCCAGCAACAACCACTACTTAGAAACATAATTTCACCATTAATACTCTTGTACATACAATTTATTTATCATTTCAATAGCTAACAATCCTATGAAGAAACCTTATCCTTACAGTCTTGTTGTTCAATTAACTAATGTAGATTTACCCATTAAGTACTTAACATGTAGAGCTGAAAAACTTACCTTGATGAGAAGTAACTAATAATCATAAAAGAATCATGGTCTCTTGATCATCGTTGTAAGATACATTCAAACTTAAGGAATGTTTCAGTAAATACCACTTAAGGAAGAGGAAGAAGAAAGAAGAACCCCCTAAAAACTCATCTCTCATATAGATATAACTTAACTTACATAGTGGAATATAACAAGTTTCAAGTGTTTCAGAACTTGCCTTCTTAATTGGCTTATAGTTTCTAAGAGAATTATTAATAAATAACTTGAAATTGCAATTATCCAGCTTGGCTATCTTGTTGATTTCTGACCAAGTTACTTAAAATCTAACTAGCAAAGTATTCCAGACACATCAGGCGTACTATACCTTTGGCGAATACTCATTCCATACTTACCCCTTAATCTCTTAACACAGACTTCGCATTAATATAGCAGAATATCATGAAGTCAAGTTTTTACTTTTTTAAGTAGCGGATTGTATACGCCCACACGTATACGCCAAAACAATCATTTGGGCAGTTAATAATACACCAGACCAACTACTTACAGCTTTACGCCAAAACCTTTGACTCTTCAGATTTGGGGTGTTACAGAATACCCATTCTCCATTCAATTCTTAGAGCAGTGTTCCTATTATATTTCCTCTTTTGAAGTGTATGCCAATAAAATAATTTGGTATTCTAGTCACCCAAGAAAATCCAATCACGCCTTACTTTTTGTCTCAAGAGAAGTTCCTCATGATAAAGAACACTCTCAAAGTCCTATCATATCTCTATTTCTAGTTGGCCCAAGAAATCAGAATCTAATCGCTCTATAGCTTTCTTTAACGAATACCAATGTGCCCATATATTGACCTCTCCTAATTTTTAATACTGAAAGTAAATTGAGAAAGGGAGGCAATCATGTCCCTATTATAGTTCTAATTAACTTTAACAAACTCTGAGAAATTTGGATGTTCAACCCATCTAGCTAAAAATCTAAATGATTTTCCCTTAGGCAAATTAGCCTTAGGTCTTATAAGGAGTAAAGACCTATGATTAGACTTGATTCGCGAGAGATGGGCCACCAAACTATGAGGAAACGCTGTAAGCAACATCTTATTACCAATAGCCATGTTAAGTAATTCCTTGACCCACATCTATGCCATGTAAAAGAGGGACCACGAAAACCCAAATCATTAAGATAAGTTGAATCCAAAAAATCACAAAAAAAGAACACCTATTTCCAGGATGTCGTCCACCTATCTTTTCAAAAGAAGAAAAAATAACGTTAAAATCTCTGAGTTCCATACAGGAAACAGAAAAATTAGGAATTACATACTTTAAATCCTTCAAAGAATCTTTCTTCTTTGTCAGTCTGGACTCTCACAAACAAAGGTGATAAAAATAGGATGAAACATAGGGTTAGCAAAGACCCAAGCCAAGATAAATTGAGGATGATTCTGAGCAATCTCAACTTGTACTGAATCATTCTAATAAACCCAAATACCTCCGAAAAAACTAATTGCCTCTACACAATGTAAGAATTGAAAAACCAAATTAGCAATGATCAAGTCTGTTTTACTTCAACTAACTATAGTTCCTAATAAACTCAAAAAATCTGACTTGTAATCTTGGTTATAGTCATGAAAAATGCAAGGGAACTTACTACTCGGACGCCCTTGACAATTCCAAGAAAAATTTGATAAATTTATAAAATTAGAAGGAATAAGGTAGAAAGAATACCTATACTTCTTAGGGTTATCTAGTTCTTTCTGGATATCTCAATAGTATACAGAGCATTTGTACCAAAACTGATCTCAAGTTGGTATTAATCATATAACCCCCTAAACTTGCACTAGACATTTTGGCCAAATCTCGAAGGTCACATTGGCCATGATGGTGGCGTAGAAAATCATTTAGCTACTTTCACTCGTCAATCGTCATTATTTAAAATCTTCATTTTGATTTGCCTAAGAAAAGCCAAGTAGTGTTTATAAATTTTCTTTTGGAAAGAAATTATCAAAATCGATTATTTTTAGAAAAGCTCAAGTTTCAAATGTTTACAAAAAAACATCATATTTCAAAAGAAATGTCGCATCAAAAAATAACTAAATTTCACTTATCAATTAGAAATCATAACTTTGACATGTTTTGTAAAATCTCAAATAAATGAGTAGATAGAGTTGAGTTCAAAAAAAAATGAAGTCTTGAGCTTGAAATAAAAATCATTGAGTTAAGTTTGTCACTAGGTTGAAAATTCTAGTTTTTCTTGCCATATCTATAAACCGTCTTAAAATTTAATTTTAAAAAAATCATGCAAAATGTCAAAAATTCAAAAATAGTGTCCCATGCAACAGCCCACAGAAAATAAATAGATTCTCCCAAAATACCAAAACATATAATTTATCAATTTATTCAAATAGATATTTGAGAGCACCTTTGTAAGTTGAACCCATGTCTTGACCTTGATTATTATCTGAAAAATCAAAATTTAAAGGGGTGAGATTTTAAAGCCTAGTATGGGTCTATTTTTATAGCAATATAATAGATCACATATACATAAATATATAATCACAGAATCACATTTATCAGTAAGCATAGTGATGATGTCGATGCACCACTTTTTCAAAACTAGTGCAGATTTTTAGAAAACAATTCCTACCCATTTCGTTACATACCATAAAGAGTTCCCCAGAACTTGTCTATCTAATAACACACCAATAATGTGGACAAGCCACCAGTTAATGCAGTCAATCTTCCAGATACAAATATTGTGGTCAAGCCACTAGATAATGCAGATATATTGCTAGATAATATGGTTAAACCACCAGAATTATGAAGATTATTAAACTGTCAGAATCTTCTTCCGTACAATCATATCCCAACCCTATGCATCTGATATGGCATACAAAACATAATTTCAATAGGCATGCTTTACATGTGATATAAAATCAATATAGTGGCATACTTAACATACAAACTAGAATTAATATAGTGCCATGCTTAACATGCGAACTATAATAAGTAATAATGGAATGCTTAACATGCAAATTAGAATATCAACAGAAACAGTGGCATGATTAGTTTTCATACATATCCAATAATACCATAAGCCACAATACATGAGTATTAGGAAATCATATAACATCACATTTAATAGAAAATTGCACAAACACATACTTCATTATCATAGATCCAAAAGTTTAGAATCACTTAATTAGGGTCCTCCTTTTTAACAGATTTTTAGTCCATTTGAATACATAATGTATCCCGATGGTATCAACTCCTTATCCAAATCTAATGGAGGCGATCGATCCTTGAATCCTTAGTTTTTAAAAAACTTTTGTATAGTATTAAAATAATGTTATTTTGATGAATATCTCTCATTTAAGTGATTAAGTAAAATACTTATTTAATCGGTTGCCTAAAACACATGCCTCCAAAATATGGAGTATAAATCCAAGATTTATGAATATCACTTAGCGAATGCATAATAAAACTTAATCGAGAATAAAAGTAGAGTTAATCATGATCAGAGGATCTTCAATACTTGCACAATGTCTAGAGTAATGAGCCTCAATGATTCCTACGACGATTCGTTTAGAGATGAGGGTCCTTTACAAACAAGTAAAATTAAGATGAAGAATTAGAAAGGTTTTCAATAAATCATTTCAAAAAATTAAAATATAATGTTCGTACATATGGAAAAACAATTACGAGATAGAGAAGGAGAAGAGGATGAAAAACGAAGAAAAAAAGTGAAGGATGATGGCGACGCAGGTGCGGTGATGAAAATGGTAGTGTGGTGGTGAAATAGTGGTTCAGTTTGCTACAAATGGTGAGGGGGTGGAAGAAATATGAAGAAAATGGGTGATTTAGGTGGTAAAATGTAAGAAAAATGAGAGAAAGGGGAGAAGCAAGGAGAAAGGGCAGAAAAAAAAGAGGATAAGAGTAAAATAAACAAAAAAAATTAAAAGTGTTTTACGTGTCTAGGTGCATTGGATGGTTAAGGTATGGTAAGGGAGGTAAAATGGCATATTGATGGGTTAATGGCATGGAAAAGGGATCATGGAAGTGAAAAAGGGCTATTGAGGGAAATTTGACCATGTAAACAAGGGAAGAATCTTCCCAAGCATGGCAACAATTGGTTGGACGGTAAGGGGGTTGACCAACCCCTTTTTAAATGCCAAGAATTCTAAAAAATAATGTGAGTAAAGGGAATTGAATCTAGGGTCTCTAGGAATTTAATTAGGCACTTAACCACTTGACTACTCACTAGCTTATTTATGAATTGACAAATTAATAAATAAAATATAGGGTGTGACAACTCTACCCCCTTAAAATAAATATCGTCCTTGAAATTTACCTGGTTTGGAAATATGGGTAATTGACATCATATCGAATCTTCAAGTTTCCAAGTGGCTTCCTTAGCTCTATGATTTTCCATAAGACTTTTACTAGAGGAATTTGCATTTTCCTTAACACTTTAACTTCACGGTCCAAAATTTGAATAAGCTCTTTCTCGTAAGATAAATCGAGCCTCACCTTGACCTTATCAATTGGAATCACATGAGATAGATTAGAATGATATTTCCTCAACATAGAAACATGGAACACATCATGAATGCGGTCCAGTTTCGAAAGTGACTTTAACTGGTAAGCCACTAGTCCAACCCTCTTAAGTATCCTGTCAGATCCAATGAACCCTAGGCTCAGCTAGCCTTTGGGTCCAAGCCTCACTACCTTCTCCTATGGTGATACCTTAAGGAAAACTCGATCCCCAACACTGAACTCTATATCCCTCCACCTCAAGTTGGGGTAAGATTTTTTTTCGATTAGATGCTACTTTCAATTGATCTAGAATCAGTTTCACCATATTCTTAGTCTCTTGTACTGAATTCGGACCCAATACCTTATTTTCCCCTAACTCAGTCCAACACAGAGGTGTATAACATTTGTGACCATATAGTTTTTCATAAGGAGCCATTTGAATGCTTGACACAACCACTAAAGTCGATCACACAACCCTTCAACATGTCCTCAAGAATCTAAATGGCTCACTCAGACTACCCATCATACTGTGGGTGAAAAGATGTGTTAAAGTTCAACCATGTCCCAAGGGCCTCATGTAACTTCTTCTAGAATCGTGATATAAACTAATGATCCTGATCGAAAATGATGGATAGCGATACACCATGAAGTCTGACAATTTCTAAAATATACAACCTCGCCAACTTATGTAGTAACTAATCAGTATGGACAAGCAAAAAATGTGATGGCTTGGCCAATCTATCCATAATTACCTAGATGAAATCCTTTTTAGTAGGCGTCAAAGGCAACCCACTAACGAAGTCCATGGTCACACGTTCCTACTTCTACTAAGAAATATAAATAGGTTGTAATAAACCAGAGAGGAGCTGATGTTCAACCTTAACTTGCTGGCACGTCAAACACTTACTTACATACTCAGTTACATCACGCTTAAGGCTTGTCCACCAATATTGTTCCATCAAATATCAGCACATCTTATTCCCTCCAAGATGCATAGCGTATAGGCTACCATGCACTTCCGAAGTATAAACCGTCTTAAATTTTGACCATCAGGCACATAATATCTCCCATGAAAACATAAAAATCCTTTAGAACTAAGCCTAAAATTGGTAGTCTTACCTTCCTCAATCTATCTGAATCGAGGTGTAAGAGATGCATCAACAGTGTAACCCCCTAACCCGTATCCACCGCCGGAATGGGGTTGTGAGGCATTACTGAATCAAAGCACAATTATGAATAAATTTATAATAACTCAAATTATAATCATATAAATATAAGCATAGAATTAACTAAATATTAAGCATTCATTAAAAACAAATCATATTACATAGGTACATTTCATGTTCAACACTCCATTGGTAATCAAATATCTAATTAAAATCAAGATTTAACTTTTAATTCTTTACATGCACATTTTAAACGAATTAAAAGAATTCACATAGTAATTTGTTCCTTAACATAAATGTCATAGACAAATTCACCGAATATTATTATATATAAATATGCATACATTTCATGACCAATAATCACATCATGCATATCGAACTACATCAAATTTGGATTATTACCGAACCACCATTGGCCAAATTTATCTAACTTAGTTCACATATTAATATAAAAGACCCGAATCATCTACATGTAAACAATTACCATTCAAGACACAAATAATGATTTAAAATACTCTTAAATCTCACATTAATTATCCTGTCTAAAATGTACAAAAGCAACCAAACTAATTAATCATGATTCAGTCATTAAATTAATCTTTCAAACAATTTTTAAATTACAAGTGCATATTTATATTAATTTAAGACATTATATACATAGATATATAAATGTAAAGGTTAATACATCAATCAACATATATATTAATTAAATTCAAAATCTCATCAAAAACTACTCACCAACCGAAATAAACTACTACCATCTTTTCAAGTCTTAACCAGGTTATAATAATATGTATCACTCAATTATACACACACTTATATAGCAAATTCACATACACCAACTAGAGCATTATTCAAGCTGATTTATTTAACCAAACTCACCACCCACATTTATATACAAAAACAAAATCTCCAAATAGTGCTAATTTCAAAACCATTTACTCCCTATATCCATCACCACCACTAAACCGATTCAATACATACAATACCTAACACATATAACTTATAATTCCAAACATATAGCAGTTTAATCAAAATAGGTTTAGCCATACCTAATATAATTAAATTCAAACTTAAAAATAAAGCCATTTCCAATGCATAATATATTTACCACAAATCAAACCACAATCAAACATATCTGTATATTTCAAAATCAAGATCATAAAACATTATAGCTAAGTACATAGAATAACAAATTTAAACATAAATAACAAGCCATTTTTGCATGGCCTTAATTACATAACCAAAATCCAACATTTCAAAAATATTTTCTAGCCTATACATGCCATAATATGAGTTTGATTTATTTAAATATCGAAGCTGTAGATAGTGTGATAGACTTTGCTGACAATCCCCGAGCTTGTAACTTGAATTCAAAATCTATAAAACAAGGTAACATGTATACACAGAGTAAACTATTATAGCTTAGTAATTCATAAGAAAATATTCATCACGATAACTATATCAATTGGATTAAACCAAAACCACTTATATAATTATAACACCTTTAAATTCATATATGTAAAGTTCATATTTCAATAATATTCATTCCTAGATACCACTTGGCTGGATGCTCATGTAACTAGATTATCATTAATATCATTTAATTTTCACCACCAAATAATCATCACTAACCTAGTTCATAATCCAAAAACACATAACCCCATGTATCACAATATTATTTCATATGTACACGTTAATTGTGTAACCGAATGTATAAAATCACACATGCATATAATTGTAACTCATCCAATAATATTCACAAGATCGAATAAACTTACCTCATTTTAATTATTAAAAAGCTAATACATACTTGTTTATTTATCTCATTTACAAATTCGAACATAACTTATCTTTGCCCGTTAAACCATTCGGAATTGGATAGGACACTTGGATGTCGACATAAATCGTACAATGCCAACGTCCTAGACGTGGTCTTACATGTAGCCACAAATCGATGCCACTGTCCCAGACAGGGTCTTACTCGTAAACACATATCGTAATCACATATCGATGCTATGGACTTACTCGCGCATATATATCGAAATCCTATGTCATGACATATGTATCCTAACTATTCCTAAGGTTCATATAGGGCTTTCAGACGTTGTATCTTGGTCGAATCATATTCGTAAACATAGTTCCCAAATATTTTCACATTCGGCTATTACTTATACAAATTCATAAAATTCAAATTCAAAAAATTCAAATTCAAAATCAGCATTATACATTCACATATATTTAAAATTTACGATATTTATTTGCTTATAAACTTACCTCGGACGTCGTAAAACGGGACAGGGTTGCTAGTCGACAACTTTCATTTTTCCCCGGTCCAAATCCGATTTCTTTGGTTCTTCATCTAAACATATTCAAATTAAGCTCATTAAAACATATTTTCATTCAATTTAGTCCAAAAACACATAAATGGGCAAATTACCATTTTACCCCTGACATTTACAATTTTTACAATTTATGCCCTATTACACAAAACACAAAATATACAAAATTTTCCTATACCCATTACCATACAAGTCCATATATTTCATCAATTCAATATTTTAGTCCCTCAAATTATTATTTTTTAAAATTAAGTCCTAATTACTCAAAATCATCGAAAACTCCAATACAAAACATGTTAATCTAAAACATATCTTTCATTTTCCATCATCAAACAAAAAAATCACAAGCTATCAACAATGGCACAACTCAAAATATTCATCAAAATCGAAAATTCAAGCATGGATTTTGTAGTACTCGAAGCAACGATCTCAAAAACGTAAAAATTATCAAAACCCGAACAAAAAACGAACCTTGATTGAGCTTGAATATTGATCGAACCCTAGCTTGCTTTCTTTTATTTTTTATTTTGTTTAGTTTCGGCCGCCAAGAATATGAACACTCAAATGGCTTTGTTTATTTTATGTTTTATATTATAATATAACATATAATAATTTAATATTTAATTTACTTATATACCTTTACTAATATAATATAAAAACCATGCAATATATATCTTTTGCCGTCCCAATTACTTATTAATGGGATATTTACAACATAAATGTCCCAACTTAGAAAGCCACTAACAATTTGGCCCTCATGTTTTAAACTATCAAGTTTTTAATTTACGCGATTAAGTCCTTTTATTTAATCGGACACCTAAACTACAAAATTAAATCACGAAAATTTCACAGATATAAATTCACACAAAATAAACATGAAAAATAATTTAAAAATATTTTTTTGACTCGGATTTGTGGTCCCGAAACCACCGTTCCGATTAGGGTCTAAATCATGTTGTTACAAACAGACTACTTCAATCGAATCTCATCAACTAAGGTAGGTCTCACTTGCAACTCCAAAAGCTCAACTTAGTAAACATCACTCCCAAATCAGTCATCGGTTTCCTACTCAGTGCATTGGCCACAGCATTCGATTTTCTCGGGTGGTACTTAATGGTACAATTGTAATATTTGAGCAACTTAATCTATCTCATTTGCCTCGAGTTTAAATCATTTTGGGTGAGGATGTACTTAAGGCTCTTGTGATCTGTGTAAATAATACAGTTCTCACCATAAAAATAATGCTTTCAAATATTAAAGGTGACAACAATAGGTGCAAGCTTGAGATCATAGGTTGGATAGTTACGCTCATAAGGCTTAAGTTGTCTCGAGGCATAGGCTTTCCTTCTTGCATCAAAATGTAACCAAGACCGGTATGAGATGTATCACTATATACCACATAATCCTTCCCAAACTCTGGCTAGATCAAAACAGGCGCTTAAGTCAGCACAGACTTAAGCTTTTCAAAGGTGTATTCTTAGTCCACTTGAAAGGTGTATTCTTTCTCAATAACTTGGTCAAAAGAGCTGCATTCAAGGAAAACCCTTCCATAAACCTCCTATAGTAGCCAACTAATCCAAGGAAACTCCGAATTTCACTAATGTTCCTAGGATATTTCAAGTCCAAAATAGCCTCAGTTTTCTTTGGATCGACATGGATACCCTTACCTAATACTATGTGTCCCAAAAACATCACTTTGTGGAGCCAGAACTCACACTTACTCAAATTAGCATAAAGCTATTTCTCATAGAGAATCTGTAAGACAACTCTCAAGTGTTCATCATGTTCTATTTCAGACTTAGAGTAGGTCAAGATGTTTTCAATCAAGACTACAACAAATTAATCAAGACAGGGCCGAAAAAACCAATTCATTAAGTCCATAAAAGTTGTTAGAGCATTAATGAGACCAAATGGCATCACATGGAACTCGTAGTGACCATACCGAGTCCTAAATGTAATCTTAGAAACATCTTTCTCCTTAACTTTCAACTGATAGTATCCAAACCTTAGGTCGATCTTAGAGAACACGTTTGCACTCATAAACTGATTGAACAAGTCATCTATCCTCGGTAATTGATATCTATTCTTTACGGTTAACTTGTTCAATTTCCAATAATTGATACAAAGACTCATGGATCCATCATTCTTCTTTACAAATACAATAGGGGCTTCCCATAGTGACACACTAGGTCAATGAATTCATGATCCAGAAGTCCCTATAATTGTACCTTAAGTTCCACTAGCTCTTTAAATGCCATGCGATAAGTGGCAATGGACATCGGAGCTGTTCCAGGCAATAAATCAATGCCAAATTCAAACCTCACGCTACAGAGGCAATCCAAGTAACTCTTCTAGGAAGACGTCGGGAAAATCTCTCACTGTAGGAATATTCTCTACTGTAATGCCCTGATTTATTAAATCATATTTTTACAATTTTTTTCATAAATAAGTATCTACTTCAGTGGTTAATTCATTGGTGTGTGTGCCTTAGATCTTGAATGCCATTCTCGACGTGAGCAAAATGGCCTTATTTTTTCTCATTTTATTATAAGTTACTTAATGGTAGAGTTTGGGGTAAATTTAAAATTTGATGAATAGGTTAGTTGTAGAAGTCTGTTCAGTAGGATCTTTTATTTTTATTTGTATTTATATTTTTCTTTTTTTCTCCAAAAATAGCACCGTTTTACTTCACGTTTCTTTCCCCCCCAAAAAACCTATTATTCATGTTTTTCTCATGTGCTAGTTTCTTTATTCTTTTATTTCTTCGTTTTTGTTCCTTATCTTTCTTCAATTTTTGTTTGTCTTTTTATTTTGAATCTTGATTTCATTCCTTGGATTTTTATATTACGATTGTTGGTGGCCGTTACTGCTATTAAATTATCGGGTAAGTGGTGATGTTTTGGAAGTTTGGGTTCTTATTTTCATTTGGTTAGAATGTTGTGATACTGTAGTGAAATTGGGGCATGAGTCGCTTAACCTAATCATTTGCATGCTATTAGGTGGGGATCGAGAGTAGTTGCTTGTTCTTCCAGTGCCTTAGGATTGGTGTGGTAGCAGTTCATTCAATGGTAAGTGCGAGGATGTGTTTTTGTAGGGTCGTTCTAGTTTGAATATGGTTGATTATTTGTTAAATTTTTTGAATTACTACTAAAATTGGTGGTGTTAATTCCTGTTTTAGGTGTGGGATTCTTCATGTTTGGGATAATTTTCTGAAAATACAATGTGTTAAAGAGAAATTCGAAAAATGACGATCAACGAAAGCTGAAATTGAGGTATGTCGACGCCACACGACCGTGTGGTAGGTCGTGTGGGCCACATGGGTATGTGGGCCCAAATTTTAAAATTTTTTACTAGGGCCGTACATGTCGTGCCGATTGACGGTGGACCTTCTGTGGGGTTGGTATGTGCTTTGTTAAGTCTTAAAGCATGAAATCTGATAATCTGGTTGTATGAATTTGACATAGATAATGTCTAAATGCATGTATTGTAATGCAAAATGTACAATCTATTATGTATATGCATGTTTATTATCTATTATACGAGTATGCTTAATATAATAATTATGGTATCTGATAACTCTGTTATATCTGGTATTCTATTTGTATCTGACTATAGGGCGGCATATGTAATATGTGGAGTAAGTGTTCTGTGTAAGGCAATATCTCGCCATTATACTGGCAGCATAGCTACAATTATTCTGGAAAGTGTCGTATAGATACTATGCAGTGTGTAGGGCTGGATGGATGTTTTATACCCCACGTGGTGTGTTGGGATGGTCAGAGTTAGTGTGTAGAGGATGGGGGTAGGACTATGCATATCGTATATACTCTGTTATGAATCTAATTATGTAAAATACTTTTGTTTGTATATGTTTTCTATGTGATTAAATCTGAATTTATGCTTAAGTATACATTACACACTGAGTTATCAAAACTCACTCTCTAATTGTCTGTTACTTTTAGGTAACCCTCAGGCTTAGACGGGTAAATGCGACGGGATATCAGTTGTGTCTATGACATCATAAAACTATTTTTACTTTAATTTAGCTTACTTAAATTTTGGTTTTGAGAGTTTTGTATAATTTGGACTCTTTGGACTTTTGGGACTATTTTTGGTTTCGAATTTTTATTTTGGTTTTCCGGCATGATGTTTGATAAAACAATTTTTATGAAAACGAATTTTTTTCTAAAAATAACGATTTTCAAGGAAATAACTCGATTTATCAAAATATAACGTTTTAAGAGACTCCACTACAAAATATTTGATTTAATTGAAAGGCGTAATCAAACAACGATTTTAAATTAAATAAGTATATCTACACATTTTCCAAACAAATCGGGCTTACTGAGTAACAACTGTTTACAATCATTTCAAATAAAAAGAAAGTAAAATTTATAATGTTTCTTCGTAACACTTTCTGATTCGGCCGTAACGTCTAAGTCAGGTTTGAGTTGTTACATTTAGTGGTATCAAAGCCATGTTGTAAAACTCAAGCTATCAAATGTTGGGTTCAAAGTTTTATTTGTAAAAAAATAGTTTTTCGAAGTAAAATTTATTTTGAAATTTGAAAAGTAATTTTGTGTTATACCGAGCGTCTGGCATCGATCCTGTAAGTACTTCTAACTTAGATATACTTTAGACTCTGAAACGATTAAAACTGCAGAGTTAGTTAGAGACTGAAAACATCTAATAATTATTTAAAGCATAAAATACTTGCTAATAAACAATGAAACTAATACATAAAACTTTGTAATATAGATAAAACTGTGAATATGGTGAGTGCTCATGGAACACATGGCCGTGGTACTTGTGGGTATGGCAGGCGCCGTAAAAGGACTCAAGTTGAGTCATCCTCTATGAGTAGTATGCATAATCTGAATATGAGTAAGACACCGACTACACCTACTGCTGAGACCAGGTCTCAAAGCTGCTCGACTGGGGATTACACATTGTCCCAAACCTTGCTTAGAGTATTGGAAAGGGACGCTGGGCCCCATTTTGGTTCTAGAAGCCGTGGTTCAATAACTGAACGGCTCTTGTCTAATGATGTTGAACTGTTTAGGGGCGTCATTGGAGTTGCCCTGATTGTGGCTGAATATTGGTTGGAGGCCATCAGGAGGATAATGAATGATACTAACTGCACCCCTGAGCAGAAATTGAAGGGCGCAGTATATCTACTTCATGATAAAACGTATCAATGGTGGTTAACAGTTGAGGGGGTACTTAGCGAGATCAAATTAATTGGGAATATTTTAAGACTTCCTTCCAAACTAAATATGTGGAGGCGAGTTACGTGGATGCTCATAAATGCAAGTTCATAAATCTCACTCAGGGAGATAGGACTGTGGCCGAGTATGAGGCTGAATTTTTGAGATTGAGTCATTACGTTCATGGGATAGTGGTGTCTATGTATGAGAAATATGTTCATTTTAAGGATGGTCTAAGAGATAATCTGAGAGTCTTGATAGCTCCGCAGAGGGTGCAAGAGTTTTCTGTCTTGGAGGACAAGGCAAAGATCATCGAAGAGGTTAAGTACATTAAGCGCTAGAACAGAGAACGAGAGAGTTAAGAATAAGAGGGATTTAGAGCCCTCTAGTTCTATTCAGAGGCCTAAGAAACGGGCCAGATCTGATCAGCCTTCTAGGGTTGGAGTTCCAGTTGCTCATACTGTGGCCCAGCCGTGTAGTGATTGTGGTAGACACCATCCAAGCAAGTGTTGAAGGAGGTTGGAAGCATGTCAGCAATGTGGGTCGATGGAGCACCATATTATAGATTGCCCACAGTATTTTAATTAGATGCAAGCTCTAGCTCCGTGTTTATTTCAGCCTTAGCGAGCATTTCTACAGCCGCCCAAGGGTCATAGTCTGGCCAAGGGTGGTAATGGTATGGATAGGGGGCAGAAAGCACTAGGAAAATGTGCTAACCAGACTGAGACGAGGCAGCCTGTATTGGTTTATGCTACACGACATCATCAGGACAGAGGTACTACTGATGTGATTACGGATACGTTCCTTATTTGTGATGTCCCTTATTTTGCACTGATAGACATAGGGTCAACACACTCATATGTAGTTAGCTCTATTTCTATAAACTTGAGGGTTTCTGTTGAGAGCACTTCTAGTGAGATTACAATACTGAGTGTGTTGGGTCAATCTGTTTGGCTGAGACTGTATAGGGATGTATCATTAGAGGTACAAAGGGTTGTGTTTCTAGCTAATCTGATGGAGGTACTGTTCAAAGAATTTGATTTGATTCTAGGAATGGACTAGCTGGTAAAGCATCAAGTTAGTTTGGATTCTACTACTGAGGTAGTTCTAATATCTGAGACTGATGTGGAAGTGATTATGTTCGGTGAGCATCAAGATTATTTATCCAATGTGATCTCTGCTCTTGTGGCTGAAAAATTGGTTTGGAAAGGATGTGAAGTGTATTTGGCTTCTGTAAGTGATTCAATTTCTATGGACTCTTATATTGGGAACATCCGAATAGTTAAAGAATTTCCAGATGTTTTCCTTGAGGAGTTACCAGGTTTGCCTCTGAATCGGGAAGTTGAGTTCGGTATTGAGCTTCTATCGGATGCAGCTCCGGCGTCCATCGCTCATTGCCATATGACACCAAATAAGATTATGGAGTTAAAGGCTCAGCTTTAGAAACTCCTTGATCATGGGTTCATCCGTCTTAGTATGTTTCAATGGGGGGTATCGATTTTTTTTTGTAAAGAAAAAGGATGGTACCATGACAATGTGTATCAACTACTAACAGTTGAATAAGCTAACTGTGAAGAACAAGTACCCATTTTTTAGAATCGACAATCTATTCGACCAGTTTCGGGGGGCTTCTGTATTTTCCAAGATAGATCTCCGTTTTGGGTACCATCAACTTAAGGTGAAAGAGGTTGACATCCATAAGACTTCTTTTAGGAGTCGTTACAGGCACTACGATTTCCTAGTCATGCCCTTTAGTTTGACGAATTCTCTGACTGTATTCATGGATCTGATGAACCAGATTTTCTAGCCATATTTGGATCAGTTCATTTTAATTTTCATCGACAATGTTCTGGTATACTCTAAGACCGAAGATGATCATGATGAGCATATTAAAGTAGTTATTCAGATACTTCGAGAGAAATAGCTCTACGCTAAGTTGAGCAAGTGTGAATTCTGGTTAAGGGAAGTAACATTTCTAGGGCATGTAGTTTTTGTAGAGGGGATTCAAGTTGATCCTAGAAAGATTCAGACTGTACTTTATTGGAAATAGCCTAGGAATATTTCTGAGATCTACAATTTTCTAGGTCTTGCGGGCTATTACCGAAGATTTGTTGGGGGGTTCTCGTTAATTGTAGCTCCTCTAACTAAGCTGTTGCGTAAGAACGCCCTTTTTGTCTAGACTAATGTGCAAAATCGAGCTTTGAGAAGCTCAAATCTATATTGACTCAGGCTCCTGTTTTGATACAGCCTGAATCTAGTAAGGAGTTTGTAGTATATAGTGATGCGTCGTATGTCGGCTTGGGATGTGTTTTGATGCAAGATGGTAAGATTGTGGCTTATGCGTCCCAACAACTTCAGTCACACGAGGGGAATTATCCGACACACGATCTTGAGTTAGTTACTGTTGTCTTTGCCTTAAAGATTTGGAGGCACTATCTATATGGTAAGAGGTGTATCATCTACATCGATCACAAGAGCCTTAAGCATCTCCTTACCCAAAAGGAGTTGAACCTTAGGCAGCGTAGATGGATTGAACTGCTCAATGATTACGATTACACTATAGAGTATCATCTTGGTAAGGTCAATGTGGTGGCCGACGCTCTTAGTCGTAGAGCAATGTCGGATTTGAGGGAGTTTGTTACTCACCTAAGTCTGTTTAATGATGGGAGTCTACTATCTGAGTTGCAAGTTGAGATGACTTGGATTGATCAGATTCAGTATAAATAGTTAGGGGACGATTCTCTGATTTTGTGTTTTCATCAGGTAAAGGATGGTAGCACATCTGATTTTGGGCTAAATAGTAATAGGGTTCTGTGTTTCTAAGGACGAGTTTGTGTACCGAATGACTCTAATTTGAGACAATCTATCCTGAGGGAAACGCATAGCAGCCCATATACTATGCATCTTTTTGGGAATAAGATGTATCGAGATCTTCGTGAATTGTATTGGTGGTTGGGTTTGAAACGAGAGGTAATGGATTTTCTTTCTCGTTGTCTGATGTGTTAGCATGTTAAGGCTGAGCATCAGTTGCCTTCAGGTTTGTTTCAACCAGTTAAGATTCCCATTTGGAAATGGGAACGTGTGACTATAGACTTTGTTAGTGGGTTGCCCTTAACACCTACTAAGAAGGATTTTGTATGGGTCATCGTGGATCGATTGACCAAGTCTGCCCACTTTATACCTGTTCGGATAGATTATTCTCTTTAGATGTTGGCCAAGTTATACATTTTTGAGATTGTGAGACTTCATAGGGTTCTAATTTCAATTATTTTGGATAGAGATCCTCGCTTTACTTCTTGGTTTTGGACAAACTTCATAAGGCTCTGGGTTTGAGCTTGGATTTCAGTACTGTGTTCTATCCTCAGACAGATGGTTAATTTGATAAGGTGATTCAGATACTGGAAGATATGCTTCGGAGTTGTGTGATCAATTTTTGAGGTAGTTGGGAGGATTTTTTGTCATTGGTCGAGTTTGCCTACAATAATAGTTTCTAGTTTGGTATTCAGATGGCACCTTATGAGGCTTTTTACGGTCATAAGTGTTGTACTATGTTATGTTCAACTAAGTTGGGTGAGCGACAGGTTTTAGGCCTAAAGTTGGTTTTTGAGACTGAAGACAAAGTCAAACTGATTTGGGATCATCTTAAGGCAGCTTCTAATAGATAGAAGTCTTACATAATCTGAAGATGAGGGACATCAAGTATTCTGTGGGGAATTGAGTGTTCCTCAAGGTATTGCCATGGAAAAAGGTTATTCGATTTGGATGTAAGGGAAAGTTGAACCCCAGGTTCATTGGGTCGTTTCAGATTCTGAAAATGTGGGACTGGTTGCTTTTCAGCTAGAGCTACCTCTAGAGTTAGACCATATCCATGATGTGTTTCACATCTCCATGTTGAGGCAGTATTGGTATGGCCCATCTCATGTCATTTCTGTTGAGGACATTGAGGTTAGACAAGATTTGACATTTGAGGAGGAGCATATTCAGATTCTGGATTAAGACGTAAGGTCTTAAGGAGGAAGCCTATTCCATTAGTTAAGGTTCTATGGTGGAATCATGGCACTAACGAAGTTACGTGGGAACCTAAGGACTTGATCCGTCAACAGTATCCACATCTGTTTTAATCAGGTAAATTTTGAGGTCAAAGTTTCTTTTAAGGGGTAGAGTTGTAATGCCCTGATTTATTACATCTTATTTTTACGAATTTTGTTATAAATAAGTATATGCTTTAGCGGCTAATTAGTTGGTGTGTGTGCCTTAGATCTTGAGTTCCAATCCCGACGTGAGCGAAATGGCCTTATTTTTTCTCCTTTTATTATAAGTTGCTTAATGGTAGAGTCTAGGGTAAATTTGAATTCTGATGAGTGGGTTAGTTGTAAAAGTCTGTTCAGCATGATCTTTTCTTTTTGTTTGACTTTATATTTTTCTTTTTTCTCCAAAAATAACCCTATTTTACTTCACGTTTCTTTCCCCAAAAGAACCCACTATTCACGTTGTTTTTTATCCACGCGCTAGCTTTTTTTATTATTTGATTTCTTGGTTTTTGGTCCTTCTCTTTCTTCAATTTTTTTTGGTCTTTCTATATTGAATCTTGATTTCATTCCTTGGATTTTTTAATTACAACTGTTGGTGGTCGTTGCTGCTATTGAATCGTCGAATAAGTAATGATGTTTTGGAAGTTTGAGTTCTTGTTTTCGTTTGGTTTGAATGTTGTGATCTTGTAGTGAAATTGGGGCGTGATTCGTTTAACCTAAGCATTTGCACATTGTTAGATGGGGATCGAGAATAGTTGGTTGTTCTTCTAGCGCCTTAGGATTGGTATGGTAGCAGTTCAATCAATGGTAAGTGCGAGGATATGTTTTTTTAGGACCGTTCTAGTTCGAATGTGGTTGATTATTTGTTAAATTTCGTGAAGTACTACTGAAATTAGTAGTGTTAATTGTTGTTTTAGGTGTAAGATTGTTCATGTTTGGGATTGTTTTCTAAAAATACAAGGTGTGTAATGGGAAACTTGAAAAACGGTGATTAGCGAAAGCTGAAATTAGGGCCTGTCGACACCACACGGTCGTGTGGCTAACTATGTGGTAGGCCGTGTGTGACATACGATTGTGTGACAGACCGTGTACGAGGCCGACCATTTAGGTTGTGTGGGCAACACGGGCGTAGGTGGGCTGTGTGTCAGGCCGTGTGGCCACATGGGCTAGGCCATTTTTGGCATGTGGGCCCCAATTTCAGAATTTTTTTCTAGGGTCGTACATGTCATCCCGATCGACGATGGGCCTTCTATGGGGTCGGTATGTGTTTAGTTAAGCCTTAAAGCATGAAATCTGATAATCTGGTTGTATGAATTTGACGTAGATAACGTCTAAATGCATGTAATGTAATGCGAAATGCACGATCTACTATGTATATGCATGTTTATTATATGTTATACAAGCATGTTTAATATAATAATTCTAGTGTCTGATAACTCTGTTATATATGGTATTCTATTTGTATCTGACTATAGGGCGGCATATGTAATATGTGGAGTACGTGTCCTGTGTAAGGCATATCTCACTATTATACTGGGAGCATAGCTGCAATTATTCTGGAAAGTGTCGTATAGACACTATGCAGTGTGTAGGGCTAAGTGGGTGTTTTATACCCCACGTGGTGTGTTGGGATGGTCGGAGTTGGTGTGTAAAGGATGGGGGTAGGACTATGCATATCTGTATCTATACGACTTTGTTATAAATCTGATTCTGTAAAATACTTATGTTTGTATCTGTTTTGCTATATGATTAAATCTGAATTTATGCTTAAGTATACGTTACACACTGAATTGTCAAAACTCACTCTCTGATTGTCTGTTACTTTCAGGTAACCCTCAGGCTTAGGCAAGTCAGTGTGACGGGAGCTCGGTTGTGTCTAGGACGTCGTAAAACTATTTTTACTTTAATTTAGCTTACTTAAATTTCAGTTTTGAGAGTTTTGTATAATTTGGACTCTTCAGACTTTTGGGACTGTTTTTGGTTTCGGATCTGTATTTTGGTTTTCCAACATAATGTTTGATAAAACAGTTTTTACGAAAACAACATTTTTTCTAAAAATAATAGTTTTTAAGGAAACAACTCGATTTACGAAAATATAATGTTTTAATAAACTCCACTGTGAAATATTTGACTTAATTAAAGACATAAACAAATAACGATTTTAAAATTAAATAAGTATATCTACACGTTTTCCAAACAAATAGGGCTTACTAAGTAACAATAGTTTATGATCATTTCAAATAAAAAGAAAGTCAAATTTATAATGTTTCTTTGTAACACTTTCAAATTCGGCCGTAACGTCTAGGTCGAGTTTAGGGTGTTACATTTAGTGGTATCAGAGTCACGTTTTAAAACTCGGGCTGTCAAATTTTGGGTTCAAAATTTTATTTTAAAAGAAAATTTTTTCGAAGTAAAGTTTATTTTGAAATATGAAAAGTAAGTTTGTGATTAAATTTGAATTTATGCTTAAGTATACGTTACACACTGAGTTATCAAACCTCACTCTCTGATTGTCTGTTACTTTCAGGTAACACTCAGGCTTAGGCGGGTCGGTGCAATAGGAGCTCAGTTGTGCCCACAACGCCTTAAAACTATTTTTACTTTAATTTAGCTTACTTAAATTTTGGTTTTAAGAGTTTTGTATAATTTGGAGCTTCCGGACTTTTTGGATTGTTTTTTGTTTCGGATTTTTATTTTGGTTTTCCAGAATAATGTTTGAAACCAATTTTTACGAAAATGATAATTTTTCTGAAAATAACTGTTTTCAAGGAAACAACTCGATTCACCAAAATATAACATTTTAAGAAACTTCGTTGCGAAATATTCGATTTAATTGAAAGACATCAACAAACAACGATTTTAAATTAAATAAGCATATCCAAATGTTTTTATAACAAATCGGGCTTACTAAATAACGATGGTTTACGATGATTTCAAATAAAAAGGAAGTCAGATTTATAATGTTTCTTCATAGGACTTTCGAATTTAGTCGTAACGGTTAGGCTGGATTTAGGGAGTTACATCTATAGTTGATCCACTAACATTCGTATCCAAAATATAAGCCAAATAGGCTTCACATCCTTTATGCATCAACCTTTCGGCCATTAAAGTGAAGATCACCTTAGATAAGTAATCTCTACGCTCTCCAACCATCACTATCTCATTCCAACGAGAGTTACCCTCTTTGAAATGCAATCCAAACTAACTTGGTATTCCACCAACCAGTCCATTTCCAAAATAAGGACAAATTAAATGAAGGGTAATTCCACCAAATCTGCTAAAAATACCTCTCATTGAATTTCTAACGAGCACCTCTTATAGATCTTGTTCACAGAAATAGACTGTCCTAGGGGACTAAGTATAGTTACATTGCTAACAATTTCCTCTACTTTAATGCCCAAATTATCAACCATCAAACAAGAAACATACGAATTGGTCGAACCAATATCAATCAAAGCGAAGTGCGATACAAAATTAATGGTAAAAGTATATGTTATGACGTCAGCTACATCATGGTCTTCTCTGCGCCTAGCTATATAGACCAGTGCAGGTTGCCTTGCATTAACTCCGTTAGCACCCTAACCCTGTGTTCTCTATCTCTGACCATCATTACCACCCCTATTCAGACCTTGACCTCTCTAAGGCTGCTGTCCAACTCTTTGGTTCTGAGCTTGATTCTATTTTGGAGCTTACATCTACTCATTACGAAGTGGACAATCATTTATCTTATGGTCCAAGGATCCATATCTAATACATGCACCCAAGCTCCTCCAGTATTCATCGGGATGCCTCTTTCCACAATTAGCACAATTTTGGGCTCTCCCAACATTAACAACCGTGGCAACATTCTATCGTCTATCATCTTAGGCCCCCTTATTAGGTCGTAGGGCATAGATAGTAGGACCGACATCTCTCTTAGATGAGAGTTTAGCTTTTTCACTACTTTAGCATTCTAAACACTTGACTTCCTCAACAATTTTAGTTTTCTCCACTAAAGTTTCAAAAACTCTTTCCTGATGAGGGGCTACCAGTACAATCAGCTCATATTTTAGTCTGTTATCAAACTTGTCACACTTATCCTGTTCTTTTGCGATCATTCCCTAAGCATAAATTCATCCTCATATTCTTCCACATTTTATTTTGTGGACATGTTCTTTTGCGAGCCTCGACATACCGAGTACCCACATTTTATTTTGGAAAGCATCCAAAAAATATTCCCATGCCAGTCTCTTAGCTTGAGTACCTCTTATAATGACCTGCCACTAGTGGTAAACCTCATCCCTAAATAGTGATACTGTACCCTTCAATTTTTACTCGGAGGTATATTCCATATGATCCAGAATTCTCTCAGTAGCCTCTAACCAGTATTATGCTACGATGGGGGTTGTCCTAGCAATACCCTAAACAACTCAGCTCCACTTGATCGAAGCCTCTTAGCGATAGTCTTTCGAATTCCAAATCCATTTTTGGGTCCCGCTACACGCTACAGCACCCCTAAAAATGACCTGTGACACAACATCTTCAACAGGCTCCCGATGTTCCTCCTTAATAGTATGTGTGTGTGTGTGCTCGACCTGATCAGTCACTAGCTTAGGTTCAACCATAGGTTCGGGGCTATGCACCTGTGACGCAGAAGAATCAATTTGGTTTCCCTAACCTCACTATCCATAAGCTCTCACACCCCAAGTTTGAACACCTTGAGTATTCATGTTTTTATCAGATTTCCTAAGTTTTATGAAGTTCATCTAATAATTTAGAAATGAGTTTTCGTAATTATTTCTGAATATTTTCAGTTTAAGAGTTTCATCATAGTTTCACTATAGTTTCAAAATCTATAGTTTTCATAATCTTAAAGTTTTCACAGTTTATAGTTTCATAATCTAAGTTTCAATATGTAAGGAATACTTATCTTAGGCCAACTTCAAGGTCTCAAATTTTTAACAGAATCTCATTTTTGTATCAAAATAAGTATTTAGTTGTGGCATAGACTTTTCCAAAAATACCTCTATTATCAGATATGCATGAAAATTTAAAAAACAAACCACAATCCAAGTTTTGAATCGGACTCTGATACCATTAAATGTAACCCTCTAAACTTAACGTAAACATTATGGTCGAGTCTCGAAGGTAACATTACCCATGATGATGGCATAGAAATCATTTAACTATTTTCTCTCAATAGTCGTCATTATTTAAAATCATTATTTTGATTTGCTTAAGAAAATTGAAGTAGTGTCTAGAAATTTTCTTTTCGAAAGAAAGTGTCAAAATCGATTATCTTTAGAAAAACTCAACTCGATGATTGTAAGTCCGTTTTAGCCCCGTTTTTAATGTTCTTTACGTTTTTAAGATCCTCGTGGCTCGGTTTAGCTATTTCCACCATTATTTTGAGCTAGGGTTTATGTTTAAAATTTTACCCATGGATGACATGCATGTGTTTTGATGTTTTATGGAAGAATATGAAAGTTTGGGGTGTGATAAACAAC
This sequence comes from Gossypium hirsutum, assembly GCF_007990345.1. Lineage (NCBI taxonomy): Eukaryota > Viridiplantae > Streptophyta > Magnoliopsida > Malvales > Malvaceae > Gossypium > Gossypium hirsutum. The sequence goes on along the minus strand of NC_053425.1, from coordinate 88,077,299 downwards.
TTTTACTAAGTGATTTTTGACGAAATTGCATAAAAGGACCTATTTGTAAAAGTTGTAAAATTATGTGTAGAAAATGTGATTTAGTGAAAAATGTGAGCTGTTATAAGAGGTAATATGAATTGGATAGGCTTAGGATTTGAGAAAAATAAGTACTTTTCATCTTACAAGCATAGGGGCAAAATTATAAATATGTGAAACTTTAGGGGTAAAAATATGATTTTGCCATAGTTTAATTTTTGGACTAAATTGAATAATGTGAGTATCAAATGAGTTAAATGTGTTATTATAGATCAAAAAAACGAAGTTTGGACTTAGAACGGGAGAAAAACGAGTATTGGACGATTTGGTCATTTTCGCCATTTTAGGTAGAGGTAAGTTCGTATGTTAATAAACATTATTGATTTGTGTTAATTATGCAATATTATTATATATTTGATTAAATTGTGAAAATTAAAGTAAACATTCGAATTGAGTAAAAATGCAGGATCGATCACGATCGTTGCGTAGTGAAATATGAATTGATGGTAAAAGACCATGGTCTAACCATGGCAATGTGCTAAGTGGAATAAGTGATTCGCATGTAAGACCATATCTAGGATATGACATTGTGCTAAGTGAAACAAGAACATGACATTTAAGTGAAATAAGTCCATGGCAATGTGCTAAATGAAATAAGTCCATGGCATCTAAGTGAAATAAGTCCATGGCATTGTCCTACGTGAGAAATTTCCTGGTTGAACCTTAGGAATAAAATAGCTTTGGAAACAAATCTAGTACTATGTGAAGGCCACTTTGTGAATATAATAGCTTTGGACACAAGTGCGGTATTATGTGAAGGCCACTTTGTGAATAAAATAACTTTGGACACAAGTGTGGTACTAGATAAAGGTCACTTTGTGAATAAGGTAGCTTTGACTACAAGGGTGGTACTATATGCAAGCCACCGGGGATGTGTTCAACGGGAAATGACTAGGTGTAATTCAATATGACTATGTGATGAGTAAGTGCAGATACATGTGTGTAAACTTATGAGCAATGTGCTCGATATGTGATCGAACCTTGGTAAGATTGATATGGAGTAAGTGTTACAATAAAAGTTACTACAAAGAAAACATGAAAGAGTGAAATTTAGTAATTAAACAGTTTTGGACAGTAGCGGTTGTGTTACTTTGAAAAATCACAAAAATTTGTGAAATCTAATTATAGGTTGAATAAAATATGAAATTAAAGCTTATTGAGTCTATTTTCATATAAAGGAAATAATGTAAGCAAGAGAATTTCATATTATGAGATATTTGAATTTTTGTGAGACAGATTCAGAATGATTTTGGAATCCCCTATTCTGATTTGGGAAAATCATTAAAAAATTTATAAAAATAATTATGAATTATAATTTATATTATTAAAATACTTTATGAGTCTATTTTCAAAATAAACAAATGGGAACATAATTTGAATCCCTTATGAGGAGATAATTAATTTTTAGTGATGAGGGGTCGGAACTATCAGACAGCAAAATAGGGTAGAATTTAAAGAATAAACTGTACTTATTGGCTAGGCCAAAAATTTTGAAAATTTTATGGTAAGAAAATATGTGAGTCTAGTTTTAAGGAAAATTAGTAGATCTTAATTTGGAGTTCTATATTTTAAGATATGAATAATTTAGTGACTATTATTTGAGTAGATAACTTGAGATGAACAAGAGTAAATAGTGTATGTGCAATTATGATTGTATTATCTTGAGAACATATTGTGAGAATTGGTAAAAGCATGTTAATAAATTTCCTATTATTTACATACTAACTTACTAAGCTATATAGCTTACTTTGTTTATTTTTTGTGTTTATAATGTCCTCAGGTTAGCTTCGGTTGGAAGTCGCGGGAGAACCTATCACATTATCAAACTAACAAATTGGGTATTGATAATTCTTATACTTAAGGTCATGGCATGTATAGGGGACTTGGTAATTTTTGTATGTGTCATAATTTTTTTGGCCTAAAATGTTGGCCTATTCTATTTGAAAGTTCAATGTTGTGTAAGGCCATTTGATGTTGGTATATTGGCTATATTATAAGTCCATGATGATGCATTTCAAGGATGTGTATGCTTACATATGTGGATGAATGAGTGGTGATATCTATGTGTGACGTAAATTTGTTCCCAATGACAAGTCAGATTAGTGCACGGGCTAGGGACATGGCCAAGCGAGCCACACAGTCGTGTCCTAATATCACACGGGAGTGTTCCCCTGTTTTTCATGAAATTTTTCAAAGTTTTCTAAAGTTCTCGGTTTGGTCCCAAACCGTTTCCAAAGCATGATTTGGGCTTCATAGGCCCATATTAGGGACTTTAAGATAAAAGTGAAAAGTTTTAAATTTGAATGCAAATTCATGACTCAGTTTTATACGATTGTATGTGTTTATGTCGGGTAATGCCTCATACCCTATTCCGGTGTCAAACACGGGTAAGGGGTGTTACAATTACTGGACTTATTTCTTAAATAATCATACATTTCACATACAATTTCCATTTCCAAATATAAATCATTCAAAAATCAATCACATTGTCCCTAATATGAGCCTATGAGGCTGAAATCATGCATTAGAAGTGGCTCAGGACTAAACCGATAACCCAAGAAATTTTTGAAAAAGTTAGAAATTTTTTTCAAAATATAGGGGACACATGCCCGTGTGCTAGGCCTTGTAGAGCATACTGACTTGGTTTCTAATTAAACACCAAGGGAGACATAGCTGTGTCACCTGACCGTGTGTCACACACGACTGAGACGCCCGTGTCTCTGCCCGTGTGGACAAAAATAGGCTATTCACCAAGCCATCTTGCTCACCTAATATGCCTTCATCTACAAAAGTCAAACGGCATATAACATGGCATAAATATGCATTCCAACCAATCTCAATCAAGCCTAAAATCATACTATACTAATATTAACATCCACAAAACACAAGTATCACAATTAACCATTTAATTTCATACCTATTGCATATTCTCAAATCACCTATATGGTCAATTTCAATTATGCATTACTTTACCTAAAACCACAAGCATATCAATCTCAAATCTCAATCATTTGGTACTCAAAATACAAATTCCCAACAAGCATTAATTTAGCAATTACAACCACATAACAAAATACATTTGCACATATACATACATAACTAAAAAAACCAAAATAAGCCAAATCACATGGCTATACACATAACTAAACATGCTTCATTTACAATGCCAAATCAAATGGCTAATTCCATTACCAACATAAATACCATATCAACCACACTCCTATACATGCCATATAACCAAATACATAGGCCAAAAGTACCAAAATGATAGCTTGATAGTGTGATGAGATCTCTGATGACTCCTAAATCCGAGCAAGCTTCGAAATCACTATAAAACACGGAAAAGTAAATAGAGTAAGCTACAAAGCTTAGTAAGTTCGTATAGTAATAAACTCAACTTACCATATATACAAAATTTAAACAATTAAACACATCATAGTATAACTCATATTGATCCACAAACCTATCACATATTCATTCACAAGGTTAGATATGAAATTCACAAGTTTCTCTGATTCAGTGCTTGTATGGTTCATGTATATACCTGTACCATCTCGTATCAATCATACTCATCCATATCCTTGATATACCCATTGAACCATTTGGAATAATATCGGATACTCGAGAATCTCGCACCCTAAGTGCCAATACATAGTCGAAGCTATCTCAATCTCATATCTCTTATAATGCTCACTCTCGAGCTATCAACAGGTCTGCTCACACAAGCTAGCGGACAAGACATAACTACACGGTGCTGCTCACACAAGATGACGAGAATCCGCAACAAATGCCGGATAACTTAGCCACCAGTAGGACGTACGGGTCAGCACCCAAACACATAACCCTTAATGACATGTAATTCGTATCTTACTTTATTTCTAAGGTTCAATCGCGATTTCAAATTGCCTAATCTTCATCGAATATATCCGTAAGGTCATATTCACAATTATTTCAATAATAAAGCATTTTAAAACACAATTATATTAATGCTTATTAGCATATGAACTTACCTTGATTCACAAAAATGACAAAATGGATCAACTAGTCCAATACTTCATTTTTCCCCCAATCTAGATCCGAACTTCGCTTTTCTTGATCTATATAATATCAAATTTAACTTATTCAATTATAATTCTATTCAATTTAGCTCAAAAGGGGTATTATGGAAAAATTACACTTTTACCCCTAATATTTCAACATCTTTACAATTTAGTCCTTAGCTCATAAAAATACAAATTCATGCAATTAGGTCCCTAACCATGCTAGCCAAATTTCCCTTATTATCAAAGTAGCCCATATTTTTCATTATTTCACACATTTACCATACAATTTATCACATTTCTCAATTTAATCCCTAATTAACAATTTTACAAAAAATCACTTTACAAATGTTGTTTATCTAGCAAAAACCATACATTTTCTATCATCAAACATCAAAATACATGTACATTCATCAATGGAAGAACCTTAAACCTTTAACAGTTTTGCAAATTAGTCCCTAGGTTAGCTAAATTAAGCTACAACGACTCCAAAAATATAGAATTCATTAAAAATAGGATAGAAATGAACTTACATGCACTTGGATGTGTTAGTCGAATGCTTGAAGCTCTTTAATGGTTATTCTTGCCCTAGTTTTCAGTTGGAGAAGATGAATGAATGAAAATCTTAATTTGTTTACTTTAATTTTTACTTTTAATACTAATTTACTTAATTAACCTTAATATATAACCCTTAAAGCCATTAAAATGATGTCCATCTTTGTCCACTCAATTAAAAAATGGTCTAATTACCACATAAGAACCTTTGCATTAAGGTTCTATAGCTATTAGGCACCTTTAGCTAATAGAACTCCACTTTTACATTTTATGCGATTTAGTCTTTTTTATCAAATTGAGCATTCAAATGATGAAATTACTTAACGAAATTTTCACACAATCATACTATCATGTTGTAGACCTTGAATTTGTGGTTTCGAAACCACTATTTTGAATTAGCTAAAAACAGGCTGTTACAACTCTCCCCCCTTTAGGAATTTTTGTCCCTGAAAATCTTACCAGAAAATAGGTTAGGGTACTATTTTCTCATAGCTTCCTCAGGTTCCCATGTAGCTTCTTTGACACCGTGCCATTTCCATAGAACCTTCACTATAGTTATGCTCTTATTTATTAACACTTTAACCTCGTGAGCTAAAATTCTGATTGGTTCTTTGCTATACATCATATCAGGCTGAATTTCAATCTCTGTCGAAGAAATTACGTTTGACGGATCTGATCTATATCAGCACAATATCGAAACATGAAATACATTGTGAATCTTTTCTAACTCTGAAGGTAAAGCTAGTCGATATGCCACTAGCCCTATTCTTTCGATAATTTCATACGGCCTGATAAATCGCGGACCCAATTTTCCTTTGCAACCAAATCGAAGATTATTTTTCCACGAAGATACTTTTAGAAATACTCTTTCACTGACTTAAAATTCAATGTCTTTACGTTTCAAATCCACATACGATTCCTGTCAATCTCAAGCTGCTTTCAAACTGTCTCAAATTACTGTTACTTTCTCTTTTGTCTCTCTAACCAAATCAACCTCGTGAATCTTTTTCTCACTAAACTCGGTCTAGTACAACGAAGTTTGACATTTACGTCCATATAAAGCTTCATATGGTGCCATCTTTATGCTCGATTGAAAAATGTTATTATATGTGAATTCAACCAACGGTAAATATTTTTCCCAGTTGCCGTCAAACTCTAAAACATAGCAACGAAGCATATCTTTGAGAATCTGAATTACTATCTCAGACTGACTATCGGTTTGAGGATGAAATGCGGTACTAAAGTGCAATCGCGTACCCAAAGCTTTTTGCAATTTCTTCCAAAATCGAGACGTAAACCTCGGATCTCTATCCAAAATAATAGAAACTGGCACCCCGTGCAATTTAAAAATCTCAGAGATATACAATTCTGCTAATCTCTCGAGTGAAAAATCTGTATATATCGGAATGAAATGTGCAGATTTTGTCAATCTATCAATAACAACCCAGATAGCATCTTTCTTTTTCGGAGATAGAGGTAACCCGATACAAAATCCATCGTAACTCTATCCCATTTCCACTCTGGTATCATCACTGGCTGTAGTAGTCCCGAAGGCACTTGATGTTCGGCTTTAACTTGTAGACAAACCAAGCATCTCAACACAAACTTTGAAATGTCTCGTTTCATGCCTGACCACCAATACAACTGTTTCAAATCATTGTACATTTTAGTACTCCCCGAATGAACAAATAAACAACCAATGTGTGCTTCATGTACAATTTTATGAATAAGCTCAGAATTTTTATGTACACAAATTCTATCTCGGAACATCAAACAATCATCAGATCCGATCTGATATTCTGAATCAGCAGTCTTTATCTTGCAATTCATTATCACATTTTTTAGCCTCACAAATTTGTTGTAAAAATAATGATTTAGCTTTTAACTTAGCTAAAATCAAACCATCATCAGACAAGGTTAACTGTGTGTTCATCGCATACAAAACAAACAAAGATTTTCTACTCAAAGCATCCACGACTACATTCACTTTTCCCGGATGATAATTAATTACTAATTCATAGACTTTCAGCAACTTGAGCCATCTTTATTGTCGTAAATTCAAATCTTTCTGAGACATTAAATACTTCAAGCTCTTGTGATCAGTAAAGATATGACACTTCTCACTAAATAAATGATGTCGTCAATTTTTCAATGTGAACACAATCACGGCCAACTCTAAGCCGTGCATCAGATAATTCTTTTCATGTGGTTTCAATTATCTAGAAGCACAAGCTATCACTTTGCCTTCCTGTATCAAAACACATCCCAAACCGTTCAATGGCGCGTCACTAAAAATCACAAACTCTTTACCCAACTCAGGCTGAACCAAAACTAGTGCTTCAGTTAACAGTTCTTTCAACTGTTTAAAACTCTATTGACATTTCTCGGGCCATTCAAGCTTCACATCTTTCTGTAACAATGGAGTCATCAGTGTAGCAATCATCGAGAACCCTTTTACAAAATGTTGATAGTAGCTAGCTAATCCCAAAAAATGTCTGACTTCGGATACGTTTCTTAGTGGTTTCTAATAAAAAACTATTGAAATCTTACTCCGATCAACTCGTATACCTTCTGCTGAAACAATATGTCCCAAAAATCCAACTTCTCGAAGCCAAAAATCACATTTATTGAATTTAGCCAACAGTTGCTTATCTCTCAATGTTTGTAACATAATTCTCAAATGTCCAACATGCTCAAATTCATCTCGAGAATAAATCAGAATGTCGTCAATGAATACAACAACAAATCTGTCCAAATACAGTCTGAAAATTCTATTCATCAAATCCATAAAAACTGAAGAAGCGTTACTTAATCCGAATGGCATAACAAGAAATTCATAATGTCCGTACCTTATTTTGAACAAAGTTTTCAGCACATCCGAATCTTTAACTCACAACTAATAATAACCAGACTGTAGATCAATAATTGAAAATACTGTTGCTCCTTTTAATTTATCGAAAAAATCATCAATTCTTGGCAAAGGATACTTATTCTTAATCGTAACCTTATTAAGCTAACGATAGTCGATACATAATCTCACTGAACCATCTTTCTTCTTTACAAACAGCACTGGTGCACCCCAGGACAAAAACTTAGCTTTTAATTCCATTGGAGCCATTTTGTACGGAGATATCAATATCGGTGATGTTCCTGGTACTAATTCAATAGCAAACTCAACTTCTCTGATCGGTGGCAACCCAGTCAACTCTTCTGGAAACACATTCGGATATTCACAAACTACTAGCACTGATTCAATCTTCGATTCTAACACTTTTGTATCCAGTTCGTATGCAAGATAAACATCACAACCTTTTCTCACATATTTCTGAGCTAGCATTGTCGATATCACAATAGGCAACCCACTGGAATCATCGGATTCAATTCAAAGAATTTCATTATTCTAACATTTCAATTCAATAATCTTTCATCTACAATTCACAACAGTATCATGCAGAGTAAACCATCCCATACCCAAAATGACATCGAATTCATCAAACGGTAAAAGCATCAAATTAGCTAGAAAATAGTAACCCTGAGTCATCAAAGGACAATTCTCGCAAACTTTATCAACAAAGACATACTTGCTTAAGGGGTTCGATACTTTAATCACAAATTTGGTAGACTCAACAGGTAAACTCTTACTAGACACTAAATTTATACAAATATATGAATGAGTTGATCTAGGATCAATCAAAGCAATTACATCAGTGTCATAAAGAGAAAATGTATTAGTGATAACATCTGGTGATTGCGCATGTTTACAAGCGCGAATAGCGTAAGCTCTAGCTAGCGCTCAAGTCTCAGATCTTACAGCAGAATCATTTATTGTACCTTTGCTACTAGTCACATTTCCAGTATTTCTAGGTGGTCTCCCTCTAGCAGCTGTATTACTCAGTGTTGAATTTAGAAATTTGTCTTTCTCGAGTAACTCAGGACAATCCCTAACAAAGGGATCTTACGAGCCACATTTGAAACAAGCTTTGTTGTTCATCCAGCAGTCTCTAAAATGTCATCTTCCACACTGTTGACACTCGGGTTTATTGGTTCTAACACTATCAACACTCGATATTGAAGTGGCTTGAGTTTTAGGACTCGTGTATTACTTTCCACGATCTCTATTAGAATACCCCACTGAAGTTGTCGAACGATTTTATGAATCCCGTGATTTCTTTGATGAAGTGTGATAGGGTTTACTCATCGACCTCTTTCTCAAATCTCTAGCCTCAGAATCAGCTTTTCTCTTTTCTTTGCCAAGTTCCTCAGCTTTGTAAGCTGTGTCAACTCACACAACAAATTCTTTCAATTCAGGAATCCCAACTAGAAGTCTAATGTCTTCGTTCAACCCGTCTTCGAATCGCTTACACATAATTGCCTCTATAGAGACACATTCTCGAGCATATTTACTGAGTCTCACAAATTCTCTTTCATACTCAGTCACAGACATACGACCCTGTTCCAACTCCAGCAATTCTTTGTGTTTTTTATCGTAAATCACTGGCTTATGTATTTCTTTCTAAACTCGGTCTAAAAGAATTCCCACATGACTCTTTCTCTAGACACCACTAATGTCAAACTGTTCCACCATTGATATGCAGTATCTTTTAGAAGTGATACAGCGCATTTAACACATTCAGCTAGAGTGCAAGACAGTTCATCAAATACCCGGATAGTATTCTCAAGCCAAAACTCTACTCTCTCAAGATCGTCATCAACTGTAGCTCTAAACTCTTCAACCCCGTATTTTTGAATTTTATCAACAGGAAGCTTACTTAAGCGTAAAGGTTCCAAACCTTGAGGAATTACGGGAACCGGTTGGGGAATAGGTGGGGTGGAGGTTGCTGAGCACCCGGATTAGTTTAGACAAACTCAGTGAACCACTTGTTCATCATTTGAAAGAAGACTTCCTTAGCCTCTACTCCCTAACTACCAGACACAGGTATCAATTTAGATGGCGCAGCTCCATGAATGGAGATTGGCGCATTACTCTCAACATCATCAACCACTACTCGATTGGGATCCATACCTAAATTAAAACACGATTTAAAACTGCCAGGAGATATCAAACTATCACAAGTTATAGATGACATGTATAGCTAGACTCACACTCACTATGTTAGTCCTATAATCGACTAAACTGTAGCTCAGATACTAATAAATGTAACACTCTTAACCCGTATTCATCACCGAAATAGGGTTACAGAGCATTACCAGACTTATTTCATGAATAATCATGCATTTCACATACAATTTCCATTTCTAAATATAAATCATTCAAAAATCATCACATTGTCCCTAATACGAGCCTACGAGGCCCAAATCATGCATTAGAAGTGGTTCGGGGCTAAACTGATAACTCAAGAAATTTTTGGAAACTTAGAAATTTTTTTCAAAATATAGGGGACACACGCCCGTGTGCCCTGGACATGTGTCTCACACAGCCAAAGACACACCCGTGTCATAGGCTATGTGGACATTCAAAATGAGATCACATGGCTACGTCCCAGTTCGTGTCCAACCCGGTGTAACGCTCTGACTTGGGTCACACGGCCAACCACACACCTGTGTGATCAACCCGTGTGCCCTTTGAAATAGCCTTACAAGCCTGTGTGCCAGGCCGTGTGCTAGGCCGTGCCAAAACTGTAGGGTATACTAACTTATGCCACACGGCCAAGTCACACGCCCCTGTGCTGGGTCGTGTGGAGCATACTGACTTGGTTTCTAATTAAACACTAGAGGACACACGGCCGTGTCACCTAACCGTGTCTTACATATGGCTGAGACTCATGCCCGTGTCTCTGTCCGTATGGACAAAAATAGGCTATTTACCAAGCCATCTTGCTCACCTAAATTTTCCTTCATCTACACAAATCAAATGACATGTAACATGGCATAAATATGCATTTCAACGAGTCTCAGTCAAGCCTAAAATCATGCTATACCAATATTAATATAACACCGCCAAATCTGGCGATGTCACATTGAAGTGTTTTTCGTAAAGTACGATATTGTAAAAACTCATTCTCAATTTATCCTCTTTGTGTGATCTTTAAAGATGTTCGTTTAATTTAAAACACAAGTCGTTTGGAAAAATTTTAATCACATTAAAATTGTTATTACTTTTTAAAACATTGTTTGTTGCGAAAGCTTTAAAATATGTTGAGTAAACGTGGTGTTTTGAAAAACATTTATCTTTTTGAAAACACGCGTCTTTTCCTACTGCTAACAGTTATAAACCCAAGCAAATAAAAACCCAAATTAAAGTTAAAATCCATAGAGGCCTTATTACAATAAAAATACTCAAATTTAAATTACTTATAAAGATAAAGCAAATATGATAGTAAACGCAATTGTGTGACCGCCTTTGAGTCCCTCGCAGCACCGATCCGCCCATGCCTGGGGATTACCTCTACAAATAAACAGATGGGTGAGTTTACAAAACCTCAATGTGTAATCCATATAAGCAAAGTCAGAAAACAAACACAGTCTGGGCTAAGCCCTTTTTAGTAACAGTGAAAATATCAGTCTGGGCTTTAGCCCATTTAAATACAGAAACAGTCGTGTGTTTGGACCTTGGCCCAATACAGTAATAATAAATAGTGCAGTAACAGTAATCAGTGCAGTAACAGAATACAAGTCCTACCCATCCAACCTTTACACTCTATCTCCGTCCAACCCTACACTCCATGTGGAGATATAATCAACCCACCCATCCCTACACTCCAGAATTAGAACCGGTTGCAACACTAAACAATAATATGCAGTCGAGCTGCCAATGATTTAGGCTCAAAGCCTTTCAGTACACTTCCTCTGATCAGTATAAACCCATCCCCATGCAATGCATCATACAGTCATGTCATGTCATGTCATATCATAAAATCATACATGTATCCATTACAATTTAAATAACATGCAAAAATACGGTCATACATGCACATATATATACACACATAGGGCTAAGCAGTCATCTTACCATATAAGGGCAAAACAGTCATTTTACCTCATGAGGGTAAAGCAGTCATCTTACTATTTAAGGGATAAATAGCCATTTTACCTCATGAGGGAAAAACAATCATTTTACTATATAAGGGCAAAACAGTCATTTTACCTCATGAGGGCAAAATAGTCATTTTACCTCATTAGGGCAAAACAATCATTTTACCTCATGAGGGAAAAACAGTCATTTATCAATCTGGTGTCTAGGTATACTTACCGACCCAACAGTAGGTCCACATTCGTCTTGGGAGACCCGTGCACCCTCAATAGTCAAACAGTACAAATAGGCCTAAGACCCATAATACGGGCCTATGTGGGCCCACACGAGTCGTGTGGATACACATACTGGCCCAATATTCTCCACATGTTCATGCAGTTTACCCATATGGGCCCACATGCCCATTAGGCCCAAACGGCCTATTTTAGCCCGACGTGGCTCGAAACAGCCTTAGCCCATGAACTCGCTCATAGTGGCCTCTACGATCTAACACCCACGTTTAGGCATACGGACTACCACGTTTAGGCATACGGACTACGATCAATAGTCACCTATTTTAGTTTTTGTCGATTTACGATTATGGCAGTGTTGTTACACACCTGATTGCGAAAACGCGCAAATAAACCACAGGCACTCTAACCCTAGATTCAAACACAACCCGCCATCAGTCCCTTTTTAATAACAGCATCAATAATCCTTTTTGTTATAACACTTATCAAAGAGATTCTAATCACTTGTCGTGGTCAATCGATGGAAGATCGCACACTTAATCCGTTACAAGTGGAAAACTACAAACCCCTTTAGAGATATCCTGCAATATATTTGAGACTTAATAACCTAATCTATTTAATAAGTAACAACACTAGTTACAACGCTTAAGACATAACTTCTGCCCTTACCGCACTACTCAGCAACCAAAAGCAACTCGCGTTGGACAAAACCAACTGCTAGGGAAAGAAAAGTCGACAGAAGAGGGAAGATGGAAATACCAAGTATTTGGCCAAGGGAAATAGAAAAACACCAAAGCCAATCCCCCCTTTAAGAGAGAAACCGAAAGGAGGAGAATGGAAAATAAGAAGGTATTTAGTTTTAACAATGCAAGAAAGGACTCTCGATAAAAGCCAAAGGAATAGAGAGAGAAGAGAAAGGGGTATTCGGCTACAACAAACTACGATAAAGAGGGGGAAAGAGCACAAGCAGTAATCAGTCAATCAGCAAGGTGAAAGAAATGGGAAGAATTGAGAGAGAAATTGGAATAGGGAGTAATCGGCCACCCAAAGAGCTTAGGGAAAAGCAAATTCAAAATAGACCAAAATAAGAAAAACCGAATGGTCTTTAAACAACAATCGATCCTAAATGTAATAGTTGACCTTCAAAGGAAAAAGGCCCAAAAGAGTGACAGAAAATGATATTGATTTGCACAGCTCAATTCTTCCCCCCCCCCAAAGCTGAATTCTTTGAGTACCTAAAGTCCCAATTTGGCACAAAACTCCCATCCTTCAACATCCCTTATTTTCCTCCTCAAATCTCTCCTCAAATCACTCATACCGATCCCTCAACAACTCAATTCAAATTCCCCTCAACCACTTTAGTATTTTGGTCAAACCACAACACTTCTATCACACAACAGCAAAATAAAACAATCCACTACGCTCACCAGGATTCGAACCTCAATCCTTTGGCACAGATAACAAGCCACTTGCCCCGTAGACCAGCGGCATTTTCTGTCATGTTTTACCCATCTTTATTTAAAAGCCTACTGCATAGAGACAGTACTTATTCCTTTAAAAACAAATCTTTTTGCACCTACCCAGGCTTGAACCCAAGACTTCTTAGACACTTCCCAAAACACTTAACCATTGAAACAGATACACAGTTGTGTCACTTTCTTGTACAACTAAACATTTATGTGCAGCCTCCTAACTGTTTCTAGGCTCAAGACCTAATACTTTTAGACCCAAAATTCGGAGCGTTACAATTCACCCCTCCTTAAAGAAATTTCATCCCTGAAATTTCCAACTATCAGATCAGTCGCATAACACAGACTATACCACTATGCTCCTGCTGCGCACTCCAGTTCCAAAACACTACCACATTCAACTTGAGTGTCTTCAATACAGTCTATAGGTAGACTAGGACAATACGTTAATCCAATACTTGGCCACGTTAAGGGCAACACAGTGGCAATCTCCTTGAAGAGCTCAACTCTATTGGAATAGAGTCATTTCGTAATCGACCCTCGGACTCCAAATCCAGTATTGGGTCCAGTGACCCTCTCCAAAATCCACAACATTGCTTGGAACAGCGCGTCATCCTCAGCCGCACGATCAAGAGACCCAGTACTTTTGGTGCTATTATCGAATTGCGCTTTATTTTGAATTAATAGTTTTATGCAGATCAGTTTACAGTTCTAGTTGCTTATTAACAGATATTTTATGGAGACAGTATCAAATGTATAGAGTTTTATTTTCGCACAACGCAGTGTCTATTGGTGTCTACCGATTTTTTTACAGTTTCAGTATGCACTACTAAAAAGTTTGCAGTACAGTGTACTACCTACAGCAGTCTTAGTAATACTACTTATAGTAGTTTCAGTCAAAATCAAAATATAATTTTTAGAGAGAACTTACAGAATCGGTGTCGGAGACTCAGTGCACCACACATTTAGTAAAAACATCTCAAATTGTTTAAAATAATTCTTTTAGAATTTCCCAAGTTTTGGAAGAAACCCAAATCCACAGTCGAGTTTTGTAACTTGGCTCTGATACCACTAAATGTAACACCCCACACCCGGCCTGGACGTTACGGCCAAATCTAGCGAACATTAAAGTATTTTTCCTAAATTACGATATTGTAAAAACCCATTCTCAATTTATCCTCTTTGTGTGATCTTTAAAGATGTTCGTTTAATTTAAAACACAAGTCGTTTGGAAAAATATTAATCACATTAAAATTGTTATTACTTTTTAAAACATTGTTTGTTACGGAAGCTTTTAAAATATGTTGCGTAAACGTGGTGTTTTGAAAAACATTTATCTTTCTGAAAACACGCGTCTTTTCCTATTGCTAGCAGTTATAAACCCAAGCAAATAAAAACCCAAATTAAAGTTAAAATCCATAGAGGCCTTATTACAGTAAAAATACTCAAATTAAAATTACTTATAAAGATAAAACAAATATGATAGTAAACGAGGTTGTGTGGCTGTATTTGATTCCCTCGCAACACCAATCTGCCTAAGCCTCAGGATTACCTGTACAAATAAACAGATAGGTGAGTTTACGAAAACTCAGTATGTAATCTCATATAAGCAAACAGTCAGAAAACAAACACAGTCTGGGCCTAAGCCCTTTTAGTAACAATGACAATATCAGTCTGGGCTTTAGCCCATCTCAATACAGAAACAGACGTGTGTTTGGGCCTTGGCCCAATACAGTAACAATAAACAGTGCAGTAACAGTAATCAGTGCAGTAACAGAATACAAGTCCTACCCATCCAACCTCTACACTCCATCTTCATCCAACCTTACACTCCATTAGGGGATATAATCAACCCACCCATCCCTACACTCTAGAATTAGCACCAGTTGCAGCACTAAACAGTAATATGCAGTTGGGCTGCTAGTAATTTAGGCTCAAAGCCTTTCAGTACACTTCATCCGATCAGTATAAACCCATCCCCATGCAATGCATCATACGGTCATGTCATGTCATATCATAGAATCATACATGTATCCATTACAGTTTAAATAACATGCAAAAATACAGTCATACATACACATATATATACATCACAAAAGGCAAAACAGTCATCTTACCTTATAAGGGCAAAACAGTCATCTTACCTCATGAGGGCAAAACACTCATTTTACCTCGTGAGGGCAAAACAATCATTTTACCCCATAAGGGCAAAATAGTCATTTTACCTCATGAGGGCAAAACAATCATTTTACCTCATGAGGGCAAAATAATCATTTATCAATCTGGGGTCTTGGTATACTTACCGACCCAACAGTAGGTCCATATTCGTCTCAGGCGACCCGTGCAACCTTAATAATTAAACAGTATAAGGCCCATAATACCGGCCTATATGGGCCCACACGGCTCGTATGAATACACAGCCTGGCCCAATATTCTCCACATGTCCATGTGATTTACTCGTGTGGGCCCACATGCCCGTGGGGCCCAAATGACCCATTTCAGCCCGACGTGGCCCAAAACGGCCTAAGCCCATGAAATCGCTCATAGTAGCCTCTACGATCTAACGCCCACGTTTAGGCATACGGACTTCTACATGAGCGAGCGCACGTTCATGTAGCGTCAACGGTCACCTATTTTAGCTTTTGCCAATTTACGATTATGGCAGTGTTGTTACACACCTAATTGCAAAAACGCGCAAATAAACCACAAGCGCTCCAACCCTAGATTCAAACACAACCTACCATCAATCCCTTTTTAATAACGAGATCAATAATCATTTTTGTTATAACACTTATCAAATAGATTCTAATCACTTGCCTTGGTCGATCGATGGAAGATCGCACACTTAATCCGTTACAAGCGGCAGACCACAAAACCCTTCAGAGATAATCTACAATACATTCGAGACTTAATAACCTAATCCATTTAATAAGTAACAACACTACTTACAACGCTTGAGACATAACTTTTTCCCTTACAGCACGACTTACCAACCAAAAGCAATTCGTGTTGGACAGAACCAGCTACTAAGGGAAGAAAAGTTGACAGAAAAGGGAGGATGGACAGACCAAGTATTCAGCCAAGTGAAATAGAAAAACACCAAAGCCAATCCCCCTTTTAAGAGAGAAACCGAAAGAAGGAGAAGGGAAAAGAAGAGGGTATTTGATTTTAACAATGCAAGAAAGGACTCTCGATAAAAGCTGAAGGAATAGAGAGAGAAGAGAAAGGGGTATTCGGCTACAACAAATTAAGATGAAAAGGGGGAAAGAGCACAAGAAACAATTGGTCAATCAGCAAGGTGAAAGAAACGGGAAGAATTAAGAGAGAAAATGGAATAGGGAGTAATCGGCCACCCAAAGAACTTAGAGAAAAGCAAATTCGGAATAGACCAAAATAAGAAAAATCAAATGCTCTCTAAAGAACAATCGGTCCCAAATGCAATAGTTGGCCTCTAAAGGAAAAAGAACCAAAAGAGTGACAGATAATGATAGTGATTTGCACAGCTCAATTCCCCCCCAAAGCCGAATTCTTTGAGTACCTAACGTCCCAATTTGGCACAACACTCCCACTCCTTCAACGTCCCTTATTTTCCTCCTCAAATCTCTCCTTAAATCACTCAAACCGATCCTTCAACAACTCAATTCAAATTCCCCTCAACCACTTTAGTATTTCGGTCAAACCACAACACTTCTATCACACAACAGCAAAATAAAACACCCCACTATGCTCACCAGGATTCGAACCTCAATCCTCTGGCATAGATAACACGCCACTTGCCCCCTAAACTAGCAGGCCTTTTCTGTCATGTTTTACCCATCTTTATTTAAAAGCCTACTGCATAGAGACAGTGCTTATTCCTTTAAAAACAAAACTTTTTGCGCCCACCCAGGCTTGAACCCAATACTTCTCAGACACTTCCCGGAACACTTAGCCACTGAAACAGATACACAGTTGTGTCACTTTCTTGCACAACTAAACATTTATGTGTAGCCTCCTAACTGTTCCTATGCTCAAGACCTAATACTTCTAGGCCTAAAATTTGGGGTGTTACAATTAACATCCACAAACACAAGTATCACAATTAACCATTCAATTTCATGCCTATTGCATATTCTCAAATCACCTGTATGGTCAATTTCAATTATCCATTACTTTACCTAGAACCACAAGCATACCAATCTCAAATCTCAATCATTTGGTACTCAAAATACCAATTTACAGCAAGAATTAATTTAACAATTACAACCACATAACAAAATACATTTGCACATATACATACATAACCAATAAACCAAAATAAGCCAAATCACATGGCTATACACATAACTAAACATACTTTATTTACAATGCCAAATCAAATGGCTAATTCCATTACCAACATAAATACCATATCAACAACACTCCTACACATGCCATATAACCAATACATAAGTTCAAAAGTACCAAAATGATAGTTTAATATTGTGATGAGATCTCCGACGACTCCTAAATCAGAGAAAGCTTCAAAATCACTATAAAACACGGAAAAGTAAACAGAGTAAGCTGTAAAGCTTAGTAAGTTCGTATAGTAATAAACTCAACTTACCATATATATAAAATTTAAGCAATTAAACACATTATAATATAACTCATATTGATCCACAAACATATCACATATTCATTCACAAGGTTAGATATGAAATTCATAAGTTTTTTCGATTCAATGCTTGTATGGGTCATGTACATACCTGTCCCATCTCGTATCAATCTCATACTCATCCAAATCCTTGATATACCCATTGAACCATTTGGAATAACATCAGGTACTCGGGAATCTCACACTCTAAGTGCCAATACATAGCTGAAGCTATCTCAATTTCATATATCATATAATGCTCACTTTCGAGCTATCAACGGGTCTGCTCATTCAAGCTGATGGTCAAGAAGTAACTACACGATTCTACTTACACAAGTTGACGAGAATCCGCAACACATGCCGAATAATTCAGCCATCGGTATGACGTATGGACAAGCAGCCAAACACATAACCCCTAATGACATGTCATTTGTATCCTAATCTATTCCTAAGGTTCAACCGGGATTTCAAATTGCTGAATCCTCGTCGAACATATCCGTAAGGTCATATTCACAATTATTTCAATAATAAAGCATTTAAAACAGAATTATATTAATGCTTATTAACATGCGAACTTACCTCGATTCACAAAAATGACGAAATGGATCGACTAGTCCAATACTTTATTTTTCCCTCGATCTAGATCTGAACTTCACTTTTCTTGATCTATATAATATCAAATTTAACTTATTCAATTATCATTCTATTCAACTTAGCCCAAAAAGCATATTATGAAAAAATTACACTTTTGCCCCTAATATTTTAATATCTTTACAATTTAGTCCTTACCTCAAAAAATGCAAATTCATGCAATTAGGTCCTTACCCATGCTAGCTGAATTTCCCTTATTATCAAATCAGCCCATATTTTTCATTATTTCACACATTTACCACACAATTTATCACATTTCTCAATTTAATCCCTAATTGACAATTTTACAAAAAAAATCACTTTACAAATGTTGTTTATCTAACAACAACCATACATTTTCTATCATCAAACATCAAAATACATGTACGTCCATCAATAAAAAAACCCTAAACCTTTAAAAATTTTGCAAATTAGCCCCTGGGCTAGCTAGATTAAGCTACAACGACTCTGAAAACATAGAAATCATTAAAAACGGGACAAAAATGAACTTACATGCACTAGGATGTGTTAGCCGTATGCTTGAAGCTCTTTAATGGTTATTGTTGCCCTAGTTTTTGGTTGATTAAGATGAATGAATGAAAATCTTAATTTTTTTCTTTAATTTTTACTTTTAATACTAATTTACTTAATTAACCTTAATATATAACCTTTAAAGCCATTAATATGATGTCCATCTTTGTGCACTCAATTAAACAACAGTCTAATTACCACATAAGGACCTTTACTTTAAGGTTCTATAGCTATTAGACACCTTTAGCTAATACAACTCCACTTTTACATTTTATGCGATCTAGTCCTTTTTATCAAATTGAGCATTCAAATGATAAAATTTCTTAACAAAATTTTCACACAATCATACTATCATGTTGTAGACATTAAAATAATAATAAAATAAATATTTTGACCTCAAATTTTTGGTTTCGAAACCACTGTCTAATTTGACTAAAAATAAGTTGTTACATGATGAATATCTCTCATTTAAGTGATTAAGTAAAATACTTACTTAATAGTTGCCCAAAACATACGCTTCCAAAATATGGAGTATAGATTCGAGATTTACAAATATCACTTCTCAAATGCACAATAAAACTTAATGTTAGAATTTTCATAATCAATAATAAAAGTAAAAGAATAAATCATGATCGGAGGATCTTCAATACTTACACAATATCGAGGGTAATGAGGCTCAGTGATTCTTACGATGATTTATTTAGAGAGGAGGGTCCTCTACTAAAAATAAAATAAAGATGAAGAATTATAAAGGTTAGAGATAAATCCTTTCAAAAAAAATCAAAATATAATGTTTGTACATATGGAAAAATAATTACAAGATAGAGAAGGAGAAAAAGATGTAAAACGAAGAAGCAAGGTGAAAGATGATGGCAGTATGGTGGTGGTGAGATGGTGGTTCAATTGGCCAAAAGTGGTGGATAAGTGGAAGAAATATGAAAAAAAGAGGTGATTTAAGTGATGAAATGGGAGAGAAATGAGAGAAAAGGGAGAAGCAAGGATGACGGTGTGGCAAAAAGAGATGAGGAGAATAAAATGAACAAAAAAAATAAGTGTTTCATGTGTCTAGGTGCATTGAATGGTTAAGGTATGGTAAGGAAGGTAAAATGAGATGGAAAGGGGATCATGGGAGTGAAAAGAAGGTTATTGATGGAAAGTTCGCCATGCAAACAAGGGAAGATTCTTCCCAAGCATGGCAATAATGGGTTGGATGGCAAGGGGGTTGACCAACCCCTTTGTTAAATGCCAAAAATTCTAAAAAAAGATATGAGTAAAGGAAATTGAACCTAAGATCTCTAGGAATTAAATTAGACACTTAACCACTAAACTACTCACTAACTTGTTTATGGATTGACAAATTAATAAATAAAAATATAGGGTATGACAATTTAATTTGACCATAGAATTCATCGCATCTAATTGAGGAACTCGAGAATTGCCAGCAACTTTGAAATGACCACCATGACCCCTGATGGTTCTGTTCTTCCACTCTGGACAAAAACCCCTTTGTACCCCGAACCTCGTCCTTTAAGGCCAAGATATCCTTTTCCCAATTCACCAAGACCACTACCCTCCGATCAATTTTTAATTTTTGAATCCGAATTTTCTTTAAAAAGGATAGCAAAATGCTTAATAGGATCCAACATTTCATCATTAATTAGCACCACAATTTCAATCAAACCCTAGTAAGAATGATTAATATGTGAAGTCGTGATCGAGGGAAGGCTAAATGGGAGATTCAAACCATACCAATCTCCATCATGGAACCAATATTTAGAGAATTTTAAAAAAAAAATATTAACGACAATTTCGGCATCCAAATGAATTTTATTATTAAAACCTGAAATAGGGAAATTATTGTACACCATCTTAGAGGTAGATTGGCCTTCCTGATAAAGCATAGAATCTCCAAAAACAAGCCCAAGCTCCACCCCAGCAGAAAAGCCACCCAAACTTGAAGTGGCAACAACACCCTCCAACCAGGCCCATACTTAGCATGTTAGTTTCTCCAATTCTTTTATTCTGCCCAGAAATGCCATTTAGACCTACTTTATGTGCCGAACCCTTATCCTGCCTAACCGGCCCACTCTCCAAGCCTTTTTTTGTCATTAAAATCTACCTTACACTTTTTTTCTAATAAAACCCTCTTTTTGAAATTTGAAAGCCTAAAAATCTATCAAAATATCGACATCTAACTCTTCTCCTTCCAGAATATTAAATCTAGATCCAAAAAGATCTATTTTCAGATTTTTTGCTTTTATATTTCATTTCTCGTTGGGAGTTATCCATGATTTTTTGATTCACCACCATCCATGGCCTAAACGCCTCCTCTTCTTTCCCCTCGATGTTACCAGCCAACACCACCTCCTTTTTCCATTGGGTGATCTAGATTATCAACGAAATGAGGACATAGAGCCTTTATATGGCCATACCTGCCACAACCAAAACAAATCAACGGTAAGGCCTCATATTGAACTCGTTGAACTGTTCCATTTACCAGAATCTGAGGGATCAGTGGTTTGTCAAGGTTAACATAAACTGCCATTTGAGCAAATCTCCCCCTCGACCTACTATTTGTATTGTAGTTGAGTTTCACCAGTCTACCAATGAAATTGCCAATCTCTTCTAAAATCTTTCTATTATATAGAAGCCTCATCAAACCTGGCAATCTAATCCACGCCATAACAACATTTGGAAACAATTACAAGGGATTAAAATCTGGCATCCATGGTTGAACGGTTAAATATTGTCTGAACACAACATATGGCTCCTGTGTAAGCACCTTTTCAGAATCATCACTGCTTTGGAATTTCACCAAAAAGTACCCATGTTCGATATCCATAAATTTTAACGACATGGATGGCTGCTACAAATTATAAATCTTGTTTTGTAAGGTGGTAGAGCCAATTTTCCTCCCCAAAAGATTAACAACTACCATGGTAGCCATCTTCTTTACTAGAATTTGTTGAACCCGGTAAAAGAACATTATTGATGGAACTCCATTAACAGTGGATCTCATGACATCTCTATCCAATAGTTCAAAATCTTCCTCAAACCCCCTACTCGAATCAACAGATAAGTTTTTAGACCCAAGAGCTCCCCTGCCCAGAAGCTTATCCTTCTAAGAAAATGTTGGCTCAGGAGACATATCTACGATCATATCAACGCCTTCCTCCCCATCTGTTCCCTTAAAGCACACTTTTTTGGTAGCCCAATCTTCCGACGTGTGAAACCCACCACTTTCTTCTATTGACATTCTCAAAAGTTAAATGTAGGTGTTTATTGAAACTTATCATTTGTTTTTATTTCCAAAACCAATAAGTTTTCTCAATTGAACTTAATACAAAGCAAACATTTAAGTAGGATTTTAGTGGGGCTATTTTGTTCATATGTATTTAATTTATTTATTTTTCCGATAAAAAAATTAAAATGCAATCTAAAATATCTATAAAGCTGCACATAAAACAAGTGTGCATGCAAACTTAACGTATTCGTGTATGCTTTGATATGGATATGGATGTAGAAATTTAATTCTTCAAAAGCTCTCAAATATTAGTAAGTGGTATGAAATGTCAAACAGATATTGAGTAAAGTAACATAGTGCGAGTTCCTTTTTTTCCTTTTGAAGGTTTTTTAGTTTTATTTTTTATTTTTTTACAAAGAAAAGGCTACACTGGCCACAAAATCAAATTAACTTGCATCAAGAATTACAAGGTTATGGATTTAACCAGGATAATCTATATCAAAATCCAAGTTACAACAATTTTTAAGTGACCAATTCCAAAGAAAATCAGCCACTCTATTACAACGCCTGTCGATCCATCTAATATCAACCTCACTAAAAAGAATCAAGCATACTCTGAGCCTCCTTAATCCGGTGCCCAAAAATCATGATTTTAGCCCGTTCCTTTCGAATCCTATTGACAATACTTATGCAGTCCATCTTCAAATTAACCTTGTTGAGATTAAGGCATCGAGCGAGGCTAATACCTTTAAATAGTGCGTCCAACTTAGCCCATTTCGAGTTAATTACTCTTTCTTTAAAAATACCTCTACCCTTTAAGACAAAACCATCCGAGTCTCTAATAATAATGCCCAACCCCGTCCCAAAATTATTCACAGTAGCATCGACATTGATTTTAAAGAAGTCCTCCAGTGGTTTTTCCCACTTGCAAACACGAGGGATGTGAGGGAGAATACGTTGAGAAGATAATTTGTGGATACGAACATCATTACTTAGCTGACAAGCTCTATCCCAAAAAGTGCGAGCCTCCTCTTCTTTACTTCTAAAAACAAAATTATTGCGAGAGTTCCATATATTCCACAGCACAAGCGAAGAGATCTTCAAGAGCTTTTTTATCCAAGGTGCGCATGGAATCCTTAAGCCAATCAATGCAGGAATTAAACTATTTCACCAACAGCCTATTGTTAAAACTCACAACAACAAGGACTTCCCGCGCTCTTGGGCAATTTTTCAAAGCATGGAGCACAGTTTCATTCTCAACCTTATAGCGGGGGCACCTACAAATAACATCTCTTTTAATGGATGATATTTTCACATTAGTGAGGATAAGCTCATGCCCAATTCTCCAGGCAAAGACATAGATTTTTGGAAGAATTTTTAGTTTCCAAATTAATATCCAGAAAGAGCGATGTGGCCCAAACCCAACATCCTTGAGCAGCAGCCAAGAGTAAGCAAACTTTGTCGAGTAAAGCCCATGAGTATTGTGGAACTAGACCAAACAGTCATCCAGGATATTTGGAAGAAATGGAATTTTATAAATTAAGTCACCCACGTAGTCTCTATACAACTCACTTACACGATCCCCATTCCAACCTTCTTAACTAGGAAGCCAAAGATCACGAACCAAAATTTCATGAATAGAAGCACCAGGAAAACGCAACACCTCGCCATCGAGACCCTCGAAGCCCCATTTATCTGTGCCTATTCGAGTGCCACAGCCATTACCAATTCACATTCTGAAACCCTTATCCAATGCTTTCACTACAGTCAGAATACTGGACCATGTAAAAAGAAGACTTATCGCACTGCTTTGGGTGAAAAAGACAACCGTTTGAGAAATACTTCAAACAAAAGGCCTGCAAACATAGGGTATTCTTATTTGTAAAAAGCCTCCAAACTTGTTAACCCAACAGCGCCAAATTAAAAAGCCGCAAATCACTAAAATCGATCCCTCCCATCCCTTTCAAAAAGCATAAATTTTCCCAAGCAATCATGGCCCAACCCCGGCCTTATTCCTTGCTTGCCCACCACCATCTGCGCGTTTTAGAAATTATTTCATCCAGCATCCCCCTAGAAGCAAGGAAAACAGAAAAGGCATAAGTAGGTAATGATTGTAAAATAAATTTGATAAAAATTTATGTACCAACCAATGACAATAAACGCTTAGACCAACTATTAATCCTTTTGGAGAAATGATCCAGGATATGTTTAAAGGCCTTCGTCTTTTTCTTTCCAACCAACAATGGTAATCCAAGATAATGATCCAAAGAATCAACCACTCTCATCCCTAAACGGTCTCCAAAAAATTGATGTTGATTTCTCGGCGCCTTTGGGCTAAACCAAACCATGGACTTGAGATGATTAATTTTTTTGCCCCCGAAGCACCTTCAAAAAGTCTAAGGATCTTCAAAATCGTATCAATCTCCTTCTCCTTATTTCTAACAAAAAGTAAGGCATCATTAGCGAAAAAAGGTGGTTAATTCTAGGCCCATTCTAATTGGCACTAATTCCACGAACACTACCATCAGCCTAAGCATCACAGAGTAACCAAGAAAAAGCCTCCATACAAAAGAGAAATAGGTAAGGAGATTGTAGACACTCAATTTTGCCCGGGCCCAGAAATAATTTCAAAAAAAAAAATAAAGTCTAAGTCCAGTACAAAATTACAAATATATAATTTGGCCCAATCGAAATGGCCCATTACTTGAAAAGATTGAAGGTCCATCTATGAGCTTGACTCATATGGAAATATAATCTTTAAGGATATGCAATCTTAGATATGATACAATCTTAGATATGATATGCAATCTTAGATATGATATGCAATCTTGAAGATATGATCTTGTAATCTTGGAGATTTAATTTGTAGATATCCTTTAATCTTAACCGTTGATGTAATTGATCTATACCGTTGGATTTGGGGAGGCTCAACTATAAATAGAGGCCTCTCCTTTCATTGTAAATCACTTGAGTTTTGGGAAGCAATAAAAATTCTTGAGAGCATTCACTCAAATTTCTCTCCCTCTTGCGTTCTTACTCTCTGTGGTTTGTTCTTATTTTATTCTTCGTCTATCTTAGTTTTTCAACCTTTTTTTTATTTTTAATTTCTTCATTTTTCAAATATGTATATTTATTCCTATCTTTTATACATTTGTTTATGTATTTTATATATTATAATGTTTAACCTTTTTATATAGTTTATTTTCAAATATATATTTTCTATGCATGTATATATATTATATTATATTTTTATATTATATATATATTATATTTTTATATTTTAGTTTCATTTTTTTATATGCTATGTTTAATTATTTCTTTTGTATGCTATTTTATGATATATATTGTTGTATAATTTTTGCATGTATTATGTTTTTCTTTTAGTTTACTCATATTTTTATTTGTTTATTATCTTATATTTACCCTAGTATGATTTTTTTCATTAAACGTATGTTCATGTTATTTAGTTTTGTCTTAATGATATTATTTATGTTTGTATGGAAATGTTAGAATATTTTGTACATCTATGTTTCATGATGCATTAATATGTCATCCTAAAACGTCATTTAAAATAATATTCCAAAGTTTTTTTTAAAAAAAAAATAAAAGGCAATGCTTGATGTTTGGAAACTTCGAGAAAGGTAGTGCCCTAACTTACTAGGTTGCGACTTTTCTCGTTGAATTCGAATAGTCAAGCACCCTTCTAAGTGATTTTGAGTTTTCAAAGCTTAAACAATTATTTTGAGATTTTAAAACATAGTGTCCTAACTTACTGGATATGGCGTTTTGTTGTTTCGAGATAGAAATTTTTGAAAGACGAGCTTAGTTTCGAAGGTTTTAAAATGTTGCGTCCTAACTTACTGGATGTGATGTTTTGACTCTTTTAAAATAAGTGAGCCTTAATTTTCAAAATTGAGACAATCTAATTAAAAGAGGTTTGCATATTAAAACTTTCAAATTTCTGACATTAAAGACACTTGATAATCAATTAGGTACCAATTTTTGGGCGTTACGAGGGTGCTAACCCTTCCTCGTACGTAACCGACTCCTGAATCTGCTTTCTCAACTTTCGTAGACCAAAATTAATGTTTTAAAACAAAACATTTTATAAGGTGATCCAATCACACCAAAAAAGATTGGTGGCGACTCCTGTTTTCGTTTTTCTTAAAGTCGATTCTCATTTCCAAAACTCGATTTAAAAATTGTTTCGACAGAGATAACGGGTCACCCTGACGCAAACTATGTTCCGGCACGAATTCATCAGTAAGAGTCATATTACATTTAATGACATATTAATTGATCGAATGCACTTCATAACCAATGTGAACCAATTATCCATGAAATCCATTTTATGCATGACTGATTCAAGGAAATCCCACTCGACTTTGTCGTACGCCTTGCTCATATCAAGTTTAATAACCAAACACTTATTCGGCCTGTTCTTGGAACTTTTGAGATAGTGCATAAATTCGTGAGCAATTAGAACATTATCATGTATCATACGCTCTGGGACAAAAGCACTCTGATTCTGACTAATGCAGTAATGAAGCACCATTTTCAGTCTATTAGCCAAAACTTTGGATATGATCTTGAAGAGAACTCGACATGAAATTCAACTTTAATTAGATACTAGCTAAGTTACACTGGCATGCAGTTAAATGGATATTCATATATTTACGAGGTATTTCTAAATTGTGCTTAAAATTCGATAGAAGCCAAAAAAGCTTAGTAAGATATGTTGATTCAAATTATGTAGGATAAGGGTTATGGAACATTATCATACAAATCAGAACAATTAACTTCAAAATATATCAATAATGTCATTTAATATTAATTAGATAAAATTCACTACAAACCTAGCAAACATGCACACTTAGGCCTTCAATCGAGCCTTCAAGGCTCCAAAAACAGTTCGAGATCAATCTTGGACTAATTTAAAACAATTTACAAAATTTGGAAAAAAAAGCTAAAAATTTTGAAAACTGAGGTCATATGGCCGTGTGGACAGGCCGTGTGACATTACCCAGACCATGTGGGTATTCAAACAATGGGACACACAACCGTGTCCCAACCCGTGTCTCAAATTGTGTAACCCACTGACTTGGGTCACACGGTCGTGTTGCAAGCCATGTGCCAGACCGTGTATAGCCTGCACCTAAAATAAAAAAGTGAAACACGACCATGTAGCCAGGTCGTGTAACAGCCTATGTCCTAGGCCTCGTGCTCCATAATTAGCCCCTAAAATGAGCCATTTTAAGATCAAATCTTGTCTAATAAGCTACACCAATTTTACACACACTCAAGGGCCCTACACTTCAACAAGACCAAAACATGCTAAATTCATCATATATACAACACATTTCCATCATTTAACCAATGTACCCCCATTGGTACCTCAAAATATACATCTAAAAAGTTCATCAAATTGTCATGGATTAGAGCTTAAAACCTACATCATATATTTAACATTCATTCAATCTTAACTTCAAATAAACATAGAACAAGTCATATAATTATCATATACTTAAAAGTGACTAAAAGATACACACTTGCTAAACATTATTGGTTCAAACAACTTTATATACAAAAGCACAACCATACCATAATAGTCAATTAGCATAAAGAACAACTACCATTACACAAAATCCTTATACATGCCACTTATAACCTTAGCCAAAATAACTCAAAATCTACCGAAGTGATTGCTAGATAGTGTGATAAAACTCCGACAAGCATCCAACCGGTCGAGCTTCTGACTATCTACGAAACAGAGGAAAAAATAACTACGTAAGCAACTACTGCTTAGTAAGCTCGTAAAAGAGAAACTTAGACTTACAATTTCTCCACATTTAAACATTCAATCATGCTTAGTAGTTCATATAACTACTTGATATTCCTATTCAATATAATCTACACCATTACTAGAAGAATTAACCATATATAATCATAACACACAACAAATACCATGAAGTAAATTGCATCCATTTACCTTTCTTATATGGATATTCAATAGTATTTTCATCCATTGAGTACAAATATTTTTCATTTCCCTTCACTTACCCGTTGAACCATCTAGAATTACATATGATACCCAAGAATGCTCACACATAGTGTGCCTTTGCATATAACCGTAAATTTTCCCTTTCAATAATGCTTACACGAGCTATGAAATAGGCCTATTCACATGAGCTGTGGGTTAGAATTTTAGCTACATGATGTTGCTCACACGAGCTGTGGAGAATCCTCAACAAATACAGGACCTTAGCAATCAGTAGGACATTCAAGACTAGCACCCAAAACATGTAATCCTTAATGACATGTCAATTGTATCCTAAGAATTCTTAAAGTTCAAACAGGACCTTTGCATGTATCTGAATTTTTTAATTTCATTATATTGTACCGTTCCACACGTGCTTCATTAAATATACATTTCTCAAATACCAACTTTAAGTATACTAATGTTACAACTTAATCCACTATATCAATTACCGAAAAAACTACAAATCAAGATTAAAATCACACAATTATTTATAATAACTTGTGCAAAACATCAAATGGCAATTTTAATCACTGTACGAACTTACCTAAATCGCCACGGCTATTACAGCTAAGTTGAAAGCTAATTTAAGACTTTTGCCTTCACCTGATTCAAGTCTGGTTGATTCTTTTTTTTATCTAAATAATAATTTAACTCAATTATTATAATTCTAGCATTATAAAAAGTAGTTTTGTGCAATTAAACCCTTCCATCATCAATTTACAAATTTACCCCCAATACTTTAACTTTCTTACAGTTTAGTGCTTAAACTCTTAACTTATAAATTCACCATTTTTCTAACTAAAACATGCTATTTAATTTACTAGGGGTCTTAAACAGTCCATATTTACCAAAATTTCACATTAACGGCAAGGAATTTTATACTTTTAGCAAATTAATCATTAACCCTAAATTCATAAAAATCACTTAACAAAACAAGTTTGTTTAACAACCAAGTTTAATAATCTATCAATCAACATCAAAACACATTCAAAATCAATCATGGAAATTCCCTCAACCTTTAAAAATTTTGCAAATTAACCCTCAGACTAAGTAAACAAAAACAGAAAAATCACTAAAAACAAGTCACAAAATCTTACCATGCTCCTATGTTGGTCGAACCTTAAAGCTAAGAAAATGGTGTTCTATTTCTTCAAATTTGGTGAAAGAGAAGAATTTTAGGAAGATGACACTATTTGTTTAATTTAGTTTAAGATTTATTTACTCACTAATTTACCCTTAGTTTATTAGTTTATAAAATGAAAAAATTAAACCCATAATTGTCCATTAACTTTTCATATGGTATAAATATAATCTAAGTCCATTAACTCACCTTGTTAAAGCTATTTAGTCCACTTAACTAATAGAACTCAACTTTTGCACCTTTTTCAACTTAGTCTTTTTTACCTAATTAACCTTTTAAACTTTAAAATTTCTTAACGAGAATTTTAATACTACCTTAAATTAACCCTATAGACATTAAATAAACATTAAAATGTTTATTCACTCATTGGAATTGTGGTCCTGAAATTACAATTTTGGCACCACTAAAATTGAGTTGTTACACTCGAAGGAGGTCCCTCACAGACCTATTTTCTTTTTGGAATTGTGCCATTCGTTGGAAAGCTACACTTCAAGCTACAGTGGTCTTATCAACTAATGAAGTGAAATACATGGAAATTACTAAAGCGGTAAAAGAAAAAAATTGGTTAAGAGGTCTATTTAGTGAACTGGTAAGTGAAAAAACGGTAACTGTCGTATATTGTTATAATCAAAGTGCCATACGTTGACATTTGTTATCACTTTGTTCGAGAGTTGATCATTCAAAAGGATATTCAAATTCATAAAAATGGCACATAACACAATCCGGTCAACATGTTGACAAAGAGTCTTCCAGTTTCAAAGTTCGAGCATTGCTTGGACTTGGTGAGTTTCCGATAGAGATTCAATTAGGCTTGTAATAGGGCTTGGTAAGGGAGTTAAGTCACATACGAGTCAATGTAGAGATTTGTGGAGTTATGACTCGCATTTTCAAACCAAACAGTGTGTGACATTGCAACAAGAAAGTGCTCTTCCTCTTGATGAACAATTGACGTCATGGCATGAAGAGAGCTTTCATCCCGACAAAGTGAATGTCACGTCACAATGTAATGATGTCTTTATCAAGTTTCTCGATTTTATTCTCTTAGTTAAACCTTGTTTTAATTTCCCACTTAAACTTTTATTAACCTAGGGTTATTTTAGTCATACATGCTACGAATTTTAGCCTAAAAATAGGCCTTAGTTACTCTAGGTTTATATAACAGAAATATTGAGATTGAGAGAATTTTGTTATTTGTTTTGAAGGGCTTTTATTTTAGGGTTTTGGGTTTTCTTTTGATTTTGTCCATCTTTTGTACTATCCTTTTATTATAGTGTAATCTCCTTTTGTCCGTGGTTTTCTATCCTCTTTTAAGGAGTTTTCCACATAAAATTTGTGTGTTTGATCTTTTCGATTTTACTTCATTTCCTTGTTTGTTGCATACATGGGTTATTTCCCAATAATTTTAAATTTTTTAATAAAATTTAAATATAAAAAAGTACAAAAAAATTTCTTCACAAAAAATTAGAAGATAATTTATATCAAATAATTGTTTTTTAATGGTAAGTAACTATCTATTTATCTTATACTTTTTTGTTAAAACTTTAGTGTAAAATAAAATTTTAATATGTTGACAAACACATTTAAAACATTAATAAATGTTTTTTTTCCAAATGCAATGAAAATTTTTAATTTTTTATCAAACACATCTTAAAAGTAATATCCTATATTATATTATGAATGAGTATTTGGTACACTGGTAATATATATTTTTCTACAAGTAGATTTAAAAAATTGACATCTGTCTCTTTTTAAAAAAATATATTGGAAAAGATGGGCAAAAAAATAAGGCCTGTTTCGAGAACAGGTCGGACCTCAGGTAGGACTTTTTTGACTTAGGCCTAGCCCAGCTCGAATTTACAAAAAGAAAAAAATTATTGTTTTCCTATTGTTTCCTCACTATTTTGTTGCCATTTCACTATTATATTTCTACTATTTTGTTGTTGTTATTTGGATATTGTATAATACTTACTTTATTATTAATTTTACTACTATTTTAGAGGCATTTGCTTGTTAAGTTGCACTTATGTTAGTATTATTTAAGTATAAATATTTTTTAATTTATTTTCAATTTGTTGGGAACAATTATTTTAATGCTTTTAGTGTTTTTGATGTATTATATTTTTAAAAAATTATATAAAAATAATATGAAAAATTTTAAGATGGGCAAGCCGAGCCCGAGTTTTAGCATTTTTATCCGGACCAAGCTTGGGTAAAATTTTAGGCCTATTTTTCAGGTTAGTGTCAAACCCGAAATAGATAATATATTATATATAATATATTTTTTATATTAGCAATTTATTTTTTGAACTATTATTTTTTATATTAATCGAAATAAATAATATATAGTATATATAATGTATTTTTTAACTATTAAAAAAAAGAAAAAGATCATTAACAATGTATTTTTTTATATCTTTTATACTTATTTTAGCCAAAAGATAAAAACATATAAATTTCGGTTAATTTGGTTAAGCGACTGAATTAATCAAAATATTTTGGTTTAGTTAACGGTTAAAGATTTTTACATTTTGGATAATTCGATTAATAGTAATTTGGTTTAGTTAATAATCGAATCAGTCGTTTGAACACTCGTAGATTTCAGGTAGTTTTGACCATTCTTCGCTTAAAAATATTTATCTTTTAATACATAATTCATATGACATTTCCATTTTATTTTATTTTATTGGCTAGAAACTAGACTCAATAAGCTTTTTAGAACTATAAATTTCATATCATAATTCTTTTTGTACAACTTTTAATGATTTTTCAAAGTTGAAATAAGAGATAATAAAATCATCTTGACCTTGTCTCACCAAAATTGATTTTCTCATTAATTACAATCCAAGTACTTAAAATTTTATTCACTTTAGTTCCTAGGTACAAAACTAACAATTAAATCTAAGCTAAAAATATATCAATTTCAAGCCTAATTTTATAAGAAATCAACAATGCCAACTTTCAAAAACTTTAAAAATTTTACATATTGGTACATGGGCTAGCTAAATCAAGTTCCCATTAACTTAAAAAATATAAAAATTACAAGAAAATAACTTAAATTTGTTTACCAATTAAGGGATGAAAGTTAGAAGCTTTGAAAGGTTTTTCTGTTTTCTTTCTTATGAAGTTCCGACCATGGAAGGATGAAAAAAGATGAGGATTTATCTTTCCTTTCACTAATTTAATTTTGTATATGTTAATTAAAACTTAATTAAATTAATAATCATGTTTAGCTTAATTAACTAATCATTAAAATGCTTAATGAACATTTTGTCATTATAAAATGATTTAATTATTATTTTGAACCTTCGGTTAATTGCCATTTAAGCCCTCAAGCCTTTGGTCAATTAAAAACTTATAGCGATTGGACTTTTATAATTTAGTCTCTATACCCTAATTAAGTAATTAATAGACAAAACTGATGGGCCAAACATCAATATTATTTTATACCAACTCTAAAAATATTTATATTTAATATTTACGGACTTAGTTTATGAAAATGGGGTTCCAAAATCGCTTTTCTGACACCATTGATAATCGGGTTGTTACAAACTCAATGAGTCATAATATATTCATATAAAGATCATGTCAACTGTATTCTCACAAGTAAACAATGAAACTCAAGAAGAAATGATATGAAAAAGAAGTATACTTGAAATCCATTTATAAAGAACATTTTTTTACAAAAATTCTAAGTATCATACAAATAAGTCCTAATTGCATAAAAGTTCACCTAAATTCATGTCTAATGAAAGATATCAATTGATACTTAAAACAAAGATACCAATTGTTAACAAGAAATGTGAACAAGGCATAAATTAAAAATAAAAGAATTGCATGTTAAGGATAATTCAATAAAATCACAAGCAATTCTTATTTCTAATACTCCCCCTTACTTGATGCATATCTTAATCATTTTCTCCTCTTTTCTAGATACCAATTGTTATTAAACAAATAAGGCATAAAAAACATAATGGCATCAACAATATGGATATCAAAAGCTTATCACAGCTATAATGATACCAATTATGAAGAGCATAAGAAGGAGAAACAAATATTCAAAAATATAAAAATAAAAACATATGAGCAAGAAGCATTTTATTCAATAAGCATACTTAGCATCACACATTTTTACCATGTTTAATAAAGATAAAAAATATAAAGCATAGGACATGGCAAAGATATTCATTCAATAATATAGCAATATAATCATACAATGGATACCTTTACAATCCCTATCTTTTTCACAAGGCTAAGATAGAACCTTTCCCCTAGCTTTTATAGCTAAACTAGAACCCTTCCTTTTTTTTTGTAGCTCAACAAAAACCCTTTTACAATATACTTAAAGTTTTTGAGGTATAAAACCTTAGGTATGTTTTTTACAACAATGAGAAGATCAACAAACTAATAATGAACCTCTAATATGTGTTTATTTGCAAATTGAAGCTCTAATATAGAGATTTGAGAGTGAGAAAAGATATTACAATAAGATCTTAATAATATGTGTTAGAGTTGTGTGACCCAAATTCTAAGAGATTGCTTGTAAGTTAAGTTAAACAAAATATATCTTCTTTCTAGAAGATTTAGTATTTATGGGTATAATATATTTAACATTTATTAACATAATATATTTGACTTTGATTAGAATTAGGTTTTTTTCAACCTATAAATAAATGTAGTCGAAACTCCTCCAGTAAATTATTCAAATTCAACATAGTGAACTTTCTTCTCTTTTGCCCGTGGTTTTTTCCCGTAAGGTTTTCCACATAAAATATGTTGTGTTCTTTATTTTTATTGTGTTCTTTATTTTTATTTCTCATTTCTTTGTGATATATAGTCATTACGGACATCCTAATTTTAGAAATTGGTATCAGAGCTTCCGGGTTGTTCATCTCGATCACGGTAATGACGTCTTTGAAGTATGAAATTTTGCTATTGGATCGCAACACCAGATTTGTGTTGTGGTAGATTAAGATGCAAGCAGTTCTTGCGCAGATGGATCTGAAGGATGCCCTGCTAGAGATATATAAGATGCCTTCGACATTAGCGGATTAAGAGAAGAAGCGTAAGGATCGAAAGGTGTTAGCACAATTACATCTGCATTTGTCTAACAAATTTTTATAGGATATGATGAAAGAGAAGACCGTCATTGCATTATGGAAGAGGATGGAACAAATATGTAAGTCAAAAACTCTAATAAGAAAGTTGCATATGAAGTAGTGTCTTTATGCTCATCGTTTGGAGGAAGGTGCGTCTGTGCACGAACACTTAACAGCGTTTAAAAAATTTCTCTCAAACTTGGAGGCCATGGAGGTTCTGTATGATAAGAAAGATCTAAGGTTGATTCTACTTTGTTCATTGCCCCCGTCTTATTCAACCTTTAAAGAACGATTTCATATAGTCGCGAGTCTTTCACAATTGATGCGGTTTATGGTTCTTTGACCTCGTATGATAAGATGAAGCATCTTATGATTAAACTCGAATCTAAGGGAGAGGGTCTCATTGTTCGTGGGAGACAAGATCGGAATGCTGATGATGATCGTAGAAGGACACAAGAACGGAATCCTCATAGTAAATTTAAAGGTAGATCGAAGTCTTCAAATAGAGGTAAAACTTGTAACTTCTAAAAGAAGAAAGGGCACATTAAATCTGAGTGCTATAAGCTACAGAAGAAGATCAAAAGGGAGGCTGCGAATCAAAAGAGAAAACAACCAGAAATTTCTGGTGAAGCTAATGTTGTCGAAGACTACAGCGATGATGAACTTTTAGTTGCTTCTGTCAACAATTCTAAAGTAAGCGAGGAATGGATCCTTGATTCGGGCTGCACCATCCACATGAGTCCCAATTAGGATTGGTTTACAACTTACGAAACAGTGTCCCAATTTGATAACTTAAGTTACCAAGCTGTTAATTAAATTAATCAATGTTATGATTTTATCTAAACCCTAACGCACTAAAACCTTAAATCACTAAACCTTTAAACCCTTAAAACTCTAAACACTAGACCCCTAACCCATAAATCCTAACTCATTGACCCTGACTCCTAACCCCTAACCCTTAAACCCATAAACTATAGGCCTTAAATCTCAAACCTTAAACTATAAATCCTAAACTCTTAAATCATAAACCCTAAAATCTTAAAAATAAATTTTAATATAATATTAATGTGTATATAGATATTAATATAAAAGCAAAAAACAAAACACAAATAATGAAAGAGGGAAAAAAAGTGAAATGGCAAAATGATGCATTTGGCAAATGGAATATCAATCCAACATATATTTGAAGATTACGTTTATGTTTATGAAAATTATTTTTTCGAAATTAATAATTATCTCACTTAAATTATGGTTAGCAAAAAGTTGAAAAATAGTGATGTTCTTTTTGACTATTAGTGGGTTTAGTGATTAGGGACTATTAGAGTATTATGGTTTTAAGGTACAATTAGGAGTAATGATAAAAATGAGAAAAAGCCAAACGAATTTATGGTGTATGGATTTAGGGGTTAAGATTTAAAATTTAAGTTTAAGGTTTAGGGTATTGGGTTTAGAATTTAGTTTATAAGGTTTAGAAATTGGGTATTGGGTTTAGGGTTTAGTCTATAGGGTTTAGGGTTTAGGGTTTAGGGTTTAGGGTATTGTGTATTTGGTTTAGGGTTTAGTCTCTAGGGTTTAGGGTATTGGGGTTTAGTGTATTGGTTTTGGGATTAATTATACTTATTAAAACGCCGCAAAAAACATTTAAATTTAAACAAAACGGCGTCGTATTGGTTTTACATATGGGAAATTGAATAAAAATGCAACCGTTTTAAGTGGCATGGTTAGTGGCGCTTATTAAAAAACCCCACAAAAATATGATTAAAAGAATGAAAACGGCGTCGTTCTACTTGGAGGGACAGTGGAGTTAGTGGCGCTAGGTCATAAACGCCGCTAAAAGTATAAGAAATTGTATTGAAACGTCGTCGTTTTATTTCGCGGGTAGTGGATTTAGTGGTGCTATCTTATAAACGCCACTAATAATATGAAAAATCGAATGAAAACTACATCGTTTTATGTGGCGCGATTTAGGAATTAGTGGCGCTACCTTATAAACGCCACTAAGAATATGAGAAACCGAATTAAAACTACGTCATTTTATGTGGCACGGTTTAGGAATTAGTGGCGCTATTCCCCCCAAATCCCTAAATTTTCCCTAAGTCTAAATCCCAACCGATCCGCTGGTGAAGAATCTGACCCTACCACTGCTTCATTGCCCTCGGCTAACCCTCTGTTGCGTCGTCGTCAGTCTCCACTATTGCAGTCAATCGGTAAGAATCTGACCCTACCACTGCTTCATCGCCCTCGACTAAGCCTTCTCTTTTGAATGAAATATTTAAGATATGTTTTAGTTTCCTGTTTGTGTTGTTTATGTTGCTTTGCCTTATGTTATAAATTTTTGTAGTAGTTCTAAGTTAGAAGATTTAAAACCATAGTGGCATTGCTTGAAAGGGTTCAGCACTCGAGGCTCTATAAGATGCTTAATTCACATTTCATGCAAACATTTGCTTTTTTTTCTTGTTATGTTGCTAATAATGGAATGGATAAATACAATAATTTTATATGCAATTATAGATAGTGGGGTTCAAATCCGAGATCTGCTGCCCTATGCATGATATGAGATTGTCCTATTCTAAGACAGGAGAATAGGTGGAAATCTTGGGTTTTACAGTATGAAATTTAACTGTAGTCGATCACACATCTTCAATTATATTGTTTACATAATATGATTTATATACATACACACACTCACAAAAGAGATTACAAGTTCAAGGATTTGAACTTGAGATCTGTTGAATGTCATCATATAAAACATGAATCAACTGAGTTAGAACACCAGATTTCACAATAAGATATTTAACCGCAGTTCTTGATTATGCATCTCTGAACTCCTAAAAAACCTTTGCTTGACCTTGTTCCAAAGTTTGGAAGCAAATCCTCTGGTAACTTCCTTTGTTCTCCTGTTTCTCTGCATATTTGGGTTTCATCTCCGATGTCGCTGTTTCTTCCTTGGATGTTGTTGGTCTAGTAAAACCTTCCATGGTATGGCATAATGTTATTGAAAAAGTGTTTACTCTGCTTACAGAGCTTATTGAGATGCCTACATATAATTCTTGCTTTCTCTTTACTTTGTCATTCGAACTGCATGGTTTATTTATGAATGAATGTTGTTCTTCACTTCTTTCATCTTCATGTAATTTCAGGCTTTGCTGCTTTTTGCATGCTTATTTTGAGGATGATGTAGGTGATTTTCGTTGTTTTTGTCTTCTTTTTTTCCCCTAACAGTTACTGTTTGAGCTATTTTGGGTGGTGCATAGTAATGAAGTCATCAATTTGCCTTCTTTTCTAAATATTGAGAATGTTTATGAGCTATTATCTGATGTCGGTGGTAAATAATTTTATTTATCAAAATTTGGGTGAATTGCACTCGTGGTCAATGAAATATTAATAAGTTTACACTTTGGTTAGAAAGTAATTTGGTGGTCTTCATTTGAGTTTTACTCCTAAAAAATCTACTTCATTTTCCTGTTGGTTTGAATCCTTGTTGCTTATCTGATTGTATATATAGTCTATCTAGCTTGATTTATTTGGATCTTTTTAACCCCACATTTTTTAAAACAAACCCTAATTTTTACATTTTTGTTTCCTTGGTGTTGTAGGTGATTCGAGGGCAGGCATAGAAAACCCATTTGATTGGCTCTTTTCTAGCAGTTTGGCATCAAATTATCAGGACCTGCATTTGCTACTCTTTTCATACACTAAAGCAGTACATAGAAAGCCTAGATAGCGAAAAGGTTAGTTAATCTTTTATTTTCTTTTTTTTTTCATTTTTTAAATTACTATTCTTGTTTATCCTTAGATTATTTTTCAATTTCGTCCCTGTTCATTGTTTGCAGGTGTAATTTAAATTGTCATCCATTTTAATCGACTCTACCGTCCAAATTACAATTTTTAAGAGGTATGAATATTTGTAAAACTCTTTCTCTTGTCCCCATTGTAGCAGAAATATTATCATCATATCCATGCATATATTCCACCATGCTATTTATGGCACAGTAGGTCCATTCAACTCTTTTAAGTAGAACAGATTTATCTTATATTAAATATTGAAAATTTTATCAGCAAATTGCACACTAAAAAAATAAAGCTAGTTTTAAACTTTAAAATGATATTATTTAAAGAAAACGTAGAACTGTAAAAGGGAATGAACTTTAATGAATGTTGCCCAAATCCAGCTCTTCAAAGCAGTCTCAAGCAATTCTGGTAGACATTACCATGAAATGCTTACCTTTTATCAATTTATGCTATTTTTACATTTAGTTTCTTGGTATCTATCAAATCCCTTTGTGATCTTTTTATTCATTTGTGTTGGTAAAAAATTGAATGGCTGCCACATTACACATTTTAGAATCATCATGGTTTGGGAATTTGCAGGCATACATTAGAACTTGGGCTAGAAGTCCAAACCCCATTTGTTATGTCAAATAAAGGTAAAAAGTTTAACACTAATATGGGGGTTACCACTTTTCTTGAATTTTATTTAGAAAATTGAAAGAAAAACTATTAAAGTACGTTTGCTGGTGAGAGTGGAGTAGACCAGGTTGTTGAAATTATTAAGGTACATTTTATTTCTAGAAATTAATAATAGTTTTATCATGATGATTTTGGAAAAATTAATATTTTGGGGTTGCGATTTTGTAAAGATTTAATTGCTGGTTCTGTTTGGAGCAGAACTATTTTGTTTCCAAATTAATTTTAAATTTTTGGCTTTTGAAAGTATTTTTAAATTAGTTACACTATAATAAGTTTTTAATTTGATATGTTTTCTTTTTATTGAATTCGAATAAGTATGAATAAGTTTTTATATTTGGTTCAACTTAATTATTATTTGATTCAACTTAAGTATGAATCAGTATGAATTAATTTTATTACCATGTAGCTTGCTTGTCCATTAAAATTACAACAATAGCTGACCTTCTCTCCAACCTTATTTTAAATATTTTAAAGATTCAAAGTATATAGGCTGGAAACCTGACGGGTTGCCTTATATCGAGCTGTAAGATATAATGGATCCTCCCTAGGTGTAACAACGCCACGTATGATGAATCTTAAAAAATTCAAAAAGACTTGAAAAAAGTTCTATCGAGCTCATTTACTATTGAATATTTATATAACCTTAATTTATTTCCAATTTACTTATAAAAATTAAACTACGATTCTTTTTTGATATTATTATATTCAAATTACTATTTTTTATATTAATAATATTTGATTTTAATATTTAATAATTTTAAATGTCTTTAAAAGTTATAACTAATTTTTATCAAAATAGTATTAATTATTGATCATTACTTAAATAAATTACATAACTTACATAACTCATATAACTTACATAATTTACATAACAACTTACATAACTCACATAATTTCCTTAAAACCATATAGTTTAAAGTTCAAATTTCATAACTTACATAATCTACATAACTTACATAAAACATAAAAATATATCATATCAAGACTTACATAATAAACAACTTACCCGTGTAACTTATTGGCAACTTTAGACTTCAACAACTACGAAATGGATAGGACTTGGATGAATTTCTCAAAGGCAAGCAACGAGTATCAAAATGGAGTGCAATCATTTTTAGATTTTGCATTTCACAATTCAAGCCAAGAGAATATGATTCTTTTCCCGTGTAAGAAGTGTGGCAATATCTATTGGCATTATCGTGAAGTTGTCTACGAACATCTAATTGTTGATGGCTTCATTCGGGGGTATAGAAAATGGATTTTCCATGGAGAGTGTACACCTAGTGGAGCCTCTTCGATGATTAATCCGGGTTATCCTTATAGTGGTTATCGTCAATATGTTAGAGAAGATGACATTGAAGGTATGATGCGGGATGCATTTAATATGCGGAGTGAAGGTTTCCAATCATTTCCACCAAACTATGTTGCATCTGATGATTATAATATCGGTGGGAATACTTTTATGGAAACGAGAAGAAGTGTACCGGATGAACAACTGAATGAAGAAGTGGTGAAGTTCTACACGTTACTTGGTGAAATGAATGAAGAACTTTATGAGGGATCAAAATTTTTGAAAATGTCATTCTGTATTCGCCTTTTCCACTTAAAATGTTTGGGAGGGTGGACCGGAAACTCTTTGACAATGCTGTTAGAGCTTTTGAGAGAAATGTTCCCGTTTGCAAAAATCCCTCAATCATGTAAAGACATGAAGAAAGTGATAAAAGATTTGGGCCTTGGGTACAACAAAATTCATAGTTGCCCAAATGATTGCATGTTGTATTGGGGTGATCAGAGAAATCAACAGTCTTGTCATGTTTGCAGTAAATCTCATTGGATGAATAGAGATGCAGAAGATG
Organism: Gossypium hirsutum; assembly: GCF_007990345.1. NCBI lineage: Eukaryota > Viridiplantae > Streptophyta > Magnoliopsida > Malvales > Malvaceae > Gossypium > Gossypium hirsutum. The sequence continues at coordinate 88,036,313 of NC_053425.1, read as the reverse complement.
TTAATGAGGATGAATATGGGCCACAGTCAATAAGGAAGTCGAACAAGATTTTGCGGTATTTCCCGCTAATCCCAAGGCTTCAAAGGCTATTCATGTCGTCAAAGACAGCCGAGTTTATGACGTGGCATCATGATCAACGAACAGATGATGGATTATTAAGGCATCCTACAGATTCTTTAGCATGAAAATCATTTGACAATAAATTTCCAAGCTTTTCAAGTGATCCTCGGAGTGTAAGGCTCGAGTTAGCATCTGACGGATTTAATCCTTTTAAAATCATGAGCACCTCGTACAGTACTTGGCCTGTGGTCCTTGTTCCTTATAATTTGCCTCCATGGCTCTGCATGAAGCAATCTTCTTTGATATTATCTATGATTATCCCCGGAGAGAAAGGCCCCGGAAATGATATTGACATATATTTGCAACCACTTATTAAAGAGTTAAAACAATTATGGGTGGGTGTTGAGACGTATGATGTATTGATAAAGGAGAACTTTTACCTACGTGCTGCTTTGCTATGGACAATTAATGATTTCCTGGCATATGCGAATTTATCTGGTTGGAGTACCAGAGGACGTTATGCTTGTCCTTGTTGTGCTGCTCAAATGTGTTCACAGTGGTTATATAATGGGAAGAAGTTCTGCTATATGGGGCATCGTCGGTGGTTAGATGAAAATCATAGCTATAGATTTCAGAGGGCTTTATTTGACGGTACTGAAGAGTTGAAAAAAGCTCCTGAGCAGACCATTGGATCTGAAATCTTATTCATGTTAAAAGATATGGATTTCAGTTACGGGAAGCTGAATCAACCATCTAACAGGCAAATAAGTAGACGATCGAGGGATGAATCTGATGATGAATCTGAAGAGGAGGATGACCCTAATGAGGCGGACTTGTGGAAGAAAAGAAGTAGTTTTTTTGAGTTGCCTTATTGGGAGCATCACATATTACGCCACAATCTTGATGTGATGCATATTGAGAAGAATGTCTACGAGAACATCATCTATACATTTTTGAACGTCGATGGTAAATCAAAAGATAATCTTCTGAGTCGACTTGATTTAGTTCACATGGGAATTAAGCGTTATCTTCATCCCCAAGTACTTCCTAATGAAGAATATTGGCTGCCGCCTACAATTTTTGCAATGTCAAATGAAGAGAAAGAAATGTTCTGTACGGTGTTAAAGGATATAAAGGCTCTGGCTGTGTATGCATCAAATATATCTCGATGTGTAAGTCTTAAAGATCGAAGACTACATTCATTAAAATCACATGACTATCACATCTTGATGCAAAATCTACTTCCAATTGCTTTACGGTGCTGTATGTCAAAGAAGGTAACATCCTATATAATTGAACTGTCGAATATAATGAAAGCAATTTGTGGCAAAGTTCTGAATGTTGAAGAACTTGAAAAAGTACAAGATCGAGCCGCTTTGACATTATGCAATTTGGAGAAGATCTTTCCACCTTCCTTCTTCACTATTATGGTGCACCTTGTCATTCATCTCCCTCATGAAGCAATAATTGGTGGGCCAGTTTTCTATCGTTGGATGTATCCAATTGAAAGGTGCTAATTTATTTCAAAGGCATTCACCTTTATACCTATAGTTACCAGTTTTGATAATGTTGTATATGGTGTTTAGGTTCCTAAGCAAATTGAAGTCTTATTGCTGTAACAAGCGTTATCCGGAAAGATCAATTGCTGAAGGCTACTTGGCAGAGGAGTGTATGACATTCTGTTCTAGATATTTAGAAAATGTTGAAACAAGATTGAATAGACCAAGTAGAAATACCGGATTCAATGATCCTAACTTGGCCGAAACTTATTTATTTCAAAGTTATGGAGAACCAATCGGCAAAGTTGAAATTGCAGAACTAGATGACCGATTTTGGATACAAGCACATAGATATGTTCTTTTCCACCATGATGCACTTGAAAAATTACGCAAGTAAGTTCTAGAATATGATAAATATTCATCTTTTTTTTATTTGTTTATTTTTTAACGAATTAAACATGTTTTTAACATAGTGAGTACAAACAAATCTTAAGATCTCGTTCACGCTCACGAAGATTACAACATCGCAAGATTAATAGGTTATTCGCAGAATCTTTTCATGAATGGTTAAGCCAAACGGTATGCAACTCAACATTTTATTGACAAATAATAATGTTTTCTCATAACATTTACAATTACTCAATTTACTTTTGATTCAATAGGTTTGGAGTGGGAATGTCATTAATGACGAAGTTAAATGGCTTTCCCAAGGTCCGAATCGAGTAGTAAAAAGATATAGTGTCTTCATCATGAATGGATTCAGATTTCATACCAAATATCGCGAGAGATTGAGGAGAACTCAAAATTGTGGAGTAGTTGTTAATTCTTTAATTACAAGTTACGCTAGTGCTAGGGACAGTAATCCTGTCGAGGGAAATGTGGAGTATTACGGACTTCTAACCAACATTATTGAGTTGGATTACTATGGAAAATGGAAAGTTGTCTTATTTCGATGTGATTGGGCTGATGCTAATACTGCTCACGGAATTAAAAATGATCAATTTGGTTTTACAATGGTGAATTTCTCTCGATTAATTCACACTGGAGAACATTTGATAGACGAGCCGTATGTATTTTCTTCTCAAGTTAAACAAGTTTTTTACTCGAAAGATCCAATTCATGAGGGTTGGTACGTTGTACTCCGAAACACCCCTAGAGACTTGTTTGACATGGGGAATGGAAGTAGAGATGACATCGTTGAAAGATCAGAAACTTTTCCTTTTCCAAAACAAAACTTAAATGAAAATATCCCTAGTATTAGTACACAATTTCAATGGGTTCGTCGGGATGTGGACGAAGATATTTACGATTTATGATGTAGTAAGATTTTATGATTTTTTATTTATATGTAATGTTATAATTTTAACATTGGTCATGTTATATAATTTAATTATTTTATATTTACAATTGTTGTTATTTCTTACTAAAATTTTAACTATTTTATGTGTTGCAGAAAAAATGCCTAGAAGAAGATTAAGAGATCTTAGTATTGTACAGAATACTATAAATTCGGAAGAAGTAAGTACTGAACAGTAGACAGTTGTTGGATCTTCAAGCGTGCCGGAGACACTTGACGAGTCTGTGGAATTTCAAAGTAATGTTAAGTTTATTTTACAAATTGTATTAAATTTTATTACTGATTTATTTTTAAATTTCAATATAGTAATAATATATTATTTTTTAGCTGAAAATGGTGGGACGCACAGAGGTCGAGGACGTACGCTCCTAACAGATTTATATAACTTAAATTCTGTCGAGCATGTCAAAGTAACTAGAAACAGCCATGGTCAGCCTGTTGGACAAAAAGCTCGACTTTTAGCAGGCTATTCGGGTATTATAGCACGAAATGCCAATATGTTGCACATCAAATACGAATCATGGCATAACATGCCTGATAGCAATAAAAATCAAGCTCTCTCTAATATTAAGGTAACAAAACGTTAATGTAATTTATAATACTTTGGTTTAAGTTTCATTTATATTTACTTCCTAAACTTGTGTTTTTTAGGAGAGGTTTGCTTTAGAGGTCTCTGATGCCTATATCAAGAAGGCATTGGGTAAAAAATGGAGAGACCATAAAAGCATTTTGAAAAAAGAATATTTTAAAAAACCCATAAGCCTCGAAGAAAAATTGCAAAATATCCCACCGGGAATGCTGAGGTACCAATGGGAAGATGCAGTTCGATTTTGGAATTCAAAGAAAGAGAGGTATTATGTACTTGCAAAATCTTATAAAATTTTCGGTTTATAGTATTTACTATATACGTAATAATAATTTCATTATGTAGGACCGTGAGTGAGTTGGAACAAGCAGCAGGCAAAAACAAAAATTTACGTACACAGCAGGGTCGAAAAGTTTTGCTTGTGTAGCTCAGGCCGCGGTACTATGGATTTATTAATTCTATCAAGTATTAATGACTTTTTACTATTAAATAATATTTTTACTACTATATTTTAGGAAGCCTCGTCTGGTCAAAAAGTTGGACGCCTTCAGCTTTTTGACATTACGCACAGGAAAAAAGGATGGAACTCCGATGACATCTGAGGCTGCAGAAATTATGGTATATTTACTTAATAAAATTTAATTCATTATAAATATTTATAATATTTAATTCTAATGTTTTAATTCGTCGTTTTTATTTGTTTAATTTAAATAATGTTATGTTGTATTCTTTTTATTGTATATTTCATTTCTAACTCTTTGACTGATTTATTAGGAGAAACTAAAAGATAAGAAGGTAGAGTATGAAGCGACTGCTTCGACTGATAGTTCTGTTAATTTTGAGGATATTGATAACAGAATTATTAATGAAGTTTTGGGTCCTGAAAGGTATGGTCAGGTTAGATTTCAAGGATCTGGTGTTAACCCGACCCAATATTTTGGATCCACCTCGCACCAATACATGCCTTCCGGGAGTCAAAGTCAAGCTGAAGTTCAGAGGCTAAAAGATCAGATAGTTCAGATACAAGCTAGCACAGATGAGCAAATTTCTCAACTTAGAGCGGAGGCAGCAGGAGGGAGGCAGAGGCAGCGGCGAGAGAGGCGGAGCAGAAGAGAAAATACAATGAACTCCAGCTACAGCTTCAGTCTATGATGACTATGTTCCAGCAATTTCAAAATCTGCCATCTTAGACATTTGTTTTCTTGTAACTTTTAAAATTATTGTAAGAATATTTTGAATATTCATTTACAATTTATATAATATATTTTTCGTATAATTTTTTATTATTTAAATTTGCAAGTTTTGGTTGGATTTCATGGTATATTTGCTGTTTTTGGTTGAATTTCTTGCATGAGGGTTGGATAGAGATGCAACATACATATTGCAAAACTGGGCAAATTAGCGGCGTTTTTTAAAAAAGCCCCGCTAAAAGTCCTGGTCTTTAGCGGCGCTACATATAGCGAGCGCCGCTAAAAGTCTATTTTCTTGTAGTGAATAGAGTCATTTGGACTAATTTGTGAAAATGAGGTTTTGAAGGACTAAATTATGAATTAATTATGTTATTTGGACTTGTATGGAAGCTATGTATTTTTGGCCAAGCTATAGTCTTGGTGAATTTTGCATATTTGTGATTTTGTGAAAAATGGACTAAATTGTCAAAATGTGAAAATGTAAGGGCTAAAATACAAAGTCCCCTAAATATGTGTTCATGGATTATTTTGAATGAAATGAATGATTGAATGCTTGAATTTGAATTGTATTAGATCAAGAACAAAGAAAATCAGACTTAGATCGAGGGAAGTCCAAAATAGTTGAATAGTCGACTCGTTCCGTCCGAAATCCGTACGAGGAAAGTCAAATTACAATTACGTGTTAATTGAAATAAATTCTACACATATAAATTGTAATCTATATTGGATGACCTTGAGTGCCTGATGAATATCTTTGGAGTAAATTATGATAATATGATAATATCTGAAAAGCTCTGTATGTTCCTAAGCAAAGTTGACATCTGTCTGAGATATCGTGTAAGACCGTGTCTGGGACACAGGCCTCGATTGAGATTTACGTATAAGACCATGTCAGGGACATCGGCATCATATCTGATTTTGTGTAAGACCTTGTTTGGCATAGAGGCATCGATATTGAATACATGTAAGACCACGTCTGGGATGTCAGCATTGTACTTGTTTATGAGCATCTGTATCGTTTCTGACCCGTCTGATTATAGCGTACGAAATCTGAGATTGAGTATATGAAATGTATAATCTATGCAGGTAAGTTTGTATCGTACTAAATTTCAGAATATGAAAAACCCTGCTCTGTGAAATATGTATGGAATTGGAAATGAAGCATGACATATATGCAAACAAATGAGCATGGTTAAGTTTATGAATTATTCTACGAAATGGTTATGAATATTTATGGTTAAATTGTACTTATATGCTTTAGTAGTTAGACCAATTGTATTTGGCTTACTGAGCTCTTTGTAGCTTACTCTGTGTGATTACTGTCTATTTTACAATTATCGTAGCTACTGAAGGCTCAGGGATAGTCGAGGATCATCACCACACTATCGATCTCATTTTAGTACTTTTGAAAGTGTAAATATTTTAAAGTATGGCATGTATAGGCTAGAATGTCTAAGTATGTAAGTTTTGAATTGTATATATGTTAGGCAATGGGAGTTGGCTAACAAATGATAAGTTTGTGCATAGTTTTAGTTTATGTTTGTAATGTGCTATGTTCTAATGTGATTTGGCCATTTTGAACATAGAATTGGTTGAAAATTTTGGTATGATTGATGTATTTTATTGCTTGTAGGATTGAACCCAAAAAGGGGTGGCAAAATTGGCTTAAACCAAGCCTACTTTGTACCACACGGTCAAAGGCCACGGGCGTGCTTTGTGGTCGTGTTTGTTTGGCAGTAACCTCTTAAAAATCACACAGCATTGACACACGGGCGTGTCATATGGCCATGGGCATAAGTCAGCAGCTAGCTAAGTATCACACGGCCATAGCACACGGGCGTGTCTATTGGCCGTGGGTGAAAGTCAGTATGCTTGCTCTATTTTGGCACGGCCTGGTTGCACAGGCGTGTGACCTTAACAGTTTTGAAAGATTTGATTAAGTTCTAAAAATTCTAAATGTATTCGGTTTAGTTCTGACCTTTCTTAAATGTATGTTTTAGGTCTCGTAGACCATCTTAATGAATGAATTGTTGATGAATGCCTCTGTATTAATGATATTTAATATTTGTTATTCTGTATTGTTCTGTAATGTTCTGTTCATCCGGTAATGCCCTTACCTATTCCGGAAACGGTTACGGGATAGGGATGTTACACCAACCATACAAAAATTGTATGTTTAACCCTTTCTAAGCCAAAAATAGGAAATTTGCAATTTTGTCCCTATACTTTTCATTTTATTCAATTTAGTCTAAACTCGCTTTTCTTTATATCAATATGTATCTCTCCCATCTTAATATCTACAAATCATTATCAATCTATAATTTCTCTAATTGGTCTGTTTGCAGTTTAGTCCTCATACTTTTTAACTTTTCAATTTATTCCTTTTATACATTTTCACATCTATCAATTTGTTTATTAATTTTCAACCATAAATAATAATAATTTATTTAAAATTTCTCTTTATTGGTATCATTTTGAATTTTTTCTTGAAATTTTACTATAGCAAGTACTAGAATAGTGTCGTTGTACCAAAAAATTTGGGCATTACAATCAAAGTGGTGATGGGATATTCGCGGTATACTGTTCAAAAAATTGTTTATATCGAGTTTATAACACTCGTACCAAAGCAACCATAGAATCTATTAATGTGATCATTAATGATTGTTCATGAATTGAAGAAAATTGTCTTGTTGATGAAATTTCAAATGTCCTAGTCTCTTTTCCAATAGAAGATAAAATAGCAAATAAAATAGAGTTATATAAGTTATTGATGCTTCAAAGTTGAAACCCTAAGCAAGAATTTGCAAGAATCATCCCCTTGAGAATATTATTGGTAGTATTACTAGTGGAAGACAAACAAAAGGAAAAGGAGATTCGTTATCGGGACATGATCAAAATGGCCTGTTATGTCTCAACTATTTAACCAAAAAAAGTTGAAGCGTATTGCAAGATGAAAATTGGTTAAATGTAATGCAAGAAGAACTTCAACAATTTTTCAAAAATGAAGTTTAGACGTTTGCTCCTTATCCTCAAGGCAATATAATAGGAACCAATCGGATTTTCAAAACAAAAGTGATGGACATGAGAATATCACTTAAAACAAACATTAGTTGGTTGTACAAGGGTATACTCAAGTTAAAGGTAATGAATTTGATGAAATCTTCACACCAATAACTAGGTCAAATTCCATTCATCTTTTACTTCTTGTTGCATGTCACCTTAACATCAAAATTTTCTAGATGGATGTTAAGTGTGCTTTTAAATGGATTTCTTAATGAGAAAGTGCATATTGAAAAAATGAAATGATTTGTGGTTTCTCATAAACATGATTATGTTTATAAGTTGTCCAAGGCTTTGTATGGGTTCAAATAGGCATTAAGAGTCTGGTATGAACGTTTATCCTAGTTTTTATTACAACAAGGGTATAAACAAGGAAGTGTGCACAAAACCTTATTTTTGAAGAAGATCAAAAGTAACATCACCATTGTGCAAATTAGCATTGATGGGATAATTTTTGGATCCATATCCAACAATGCAAAAGATGAGTTTGTTTATGCAATTAGAGTTTGAGATGAGCACGGTTGATGAGATTATTTATTTTCTTGGTTTACAAGTTAAATAATTTAAAGATGACATTTTCATCAACTAAGAAAAATAAGTTGAACATGGTTACAAATTTTGGTCTTGAGCAAGCTAAGGATGCTCAAAAAACTATGAGCTCAAATGAGAAACTGAGCCTCGACAAAGATGGTGTTTCAATTAACAATTCAACATATAGAAGTATTATTGGAAGCCTACTTTACCTAATAGCTAGATGTCCAGATATCTGTCAGAGTGTTGGAGTTTGTTCTCATTATCAAGCTAATCCAAAAAAGTCTCATTTTAAGGCAGCTAAGCAAGTCATGAAATACATGAAAGGTACATCTAATTTTGGTCTATAGTTTTCTAAGGATACTAATTTGGCTCTTGTTTGTTATAGCAATACGAATTGGGCGGGAAATATTGATGACTAAAAAAGTACTTAAGGTGCTTGTTTCTACTTGGAGAATGACCTTGTTTCATGGCATGACATGAAGAAAAAAAATCCATTTCATTGTCTACCGTTAAAGTCAAATATATCACTTTTAGTAATGTAAATTTATTTTTAGCAGTTACAAACCATTATTTCCAACAATTACAAACCACTTTTTACTGCTACAAAAATATTAAATATTTTTATGTTTGTTACATGGGAATATTACCATTTTGCCCTTACTAAATTACTTTTTTTCCCCTTCCAAAATTGTATAAATATGAGGCATTTTTTCTTCATTTAATACACAACTAAAAATTAAAGCTTCTTCTACTCTCTATCGACTCTCTCTCATTTTTTCTAAAACTTCAAAATTTTTCTTAAATTGTATTAGAGGAAATTTTGTCTAAGAGTTTGGGTTTTAAGTGGGACCGTCTGTGACCCCTCCAAACTTTCCTAGAATTGGTCCTAATGTGGTTTCTTCAATTAATTCTATTTTCAGATTATTTTAAAAGAGAAATACCAATTGATTTCTACCTTCCTTATTCGGGTGTATGAATATTGAAGAACTAGTTTACCTTGGGGGATGATGTCCACTATTTGATTACACCAATCAAGGTGGATTTGTTTCTAAGGTAGTGGTTCTTTCTCGTCATTGTAATACTTTATTCATTTAATCTTGTTTTATTTTCCAGACAGTGCTAACGAGTCTGTTTTGTAATAGTATATTTCTCCAACAATTTATAAACGAATTCCTATTGTTGTTAAATATGTCTGCAATAACCAACAAATATATTCCTGATCTCTCAAGCTCAAGCCTCTTGATGGAACTAACACCCATCGCTGGCCTTAAGGGATGGTCATATTCTTCGAACAGCTTGAAGTTGACTAAGTCCTCTTCAATCCACCTGTCACCGAAGAACCTGTAAATTCTGTCGTTTCTAGAGACTCAGATGTTGGTACCACAAGGGTCAAGTTTGAAAAGAAAAACAAAATGGTCACTGGTCACATGTTAAGCCATATGGCTAACAATCTCTTTGACCTATTTGTCAAAAACAAGTTAGCTATGTCCATCTAGGATACATTGGAAAAGAAATATTAAGTCAGTGGTGCTAGGGTCAAGAAATATGTCATTGGAGAGTGGCTTAAATTTTAAATGACCGATGTTAAGCCAATTATGGATCAAGTACACATCTATGAGAAGTTAGTCTCTGACATCGTTATTGAAGGGGTGGAGAGGTGTGAAATTCTCCAAGCAAATGTCCTGATTGAAAAACTATCAAAATCCTAGTTCGACTATCGTAATCTTCTTAAGAATAAGAAATAGAACATTCCTCTAGAAGAACTTATTAGCCAACGAAGATTAAAGAAGCCAGTTGTCTGAAAGATAATGCCTTAATAACCTCAAATCAATTTCCTTTAAAAGCTAACGTTATGGAATGTAGTTTTGGTTATGGTTCCAAATTGAAAAGGTTTAAGACTCCTAGGAGTTCAAAGAAGATAGTAAAACACTAGAGCAAGAAGGCTGTCAACTTTAAGAAACTAGGAAAGAGTAAAAAAAAACCCAATTATCCTGTGAAATGCTACGTGTGTGGCAAAGCTAAAAACAAAGCATATCAATGCTATCAACACTCTGACCACCAAAATGAAAACAACCACAAGCAAATCTAGTTGAAAATCCAGATGAGGTGGTAGCTATTGTCGTTTCTGAAGTAAACTTGGTCGAGAATAATGTTGAGTGGATTGTAGACACAAGTGCCTCTAAAAATTTTTACGCTAATAGAGAAATGTTCACTGAGTTTGAAAGTGTACCTAAAGGTGAACAAGCCTATATGGGTAACTCTAGCAGTTCAGAAGCACTCAGTAAAGGAAAGTTTTTCTCAAACTTACTTTTGGCAAAACATTAGCATTAAATAATGTCCTTTATGTACCTGCCCTACATAGGAATTTAATTACTGGTGGATTAGTGAATAAGATAGGCATTAAACTAGTCTTTGAATATGATAAACTAGTACTTTCCCATAATGGAGATTATGTTAGGAAGGGTTATATGAATGGAGGGTTATTTGTGATTGAGACTATGTTTTATAATAATAATACAACCACCACTTTTGCTTATAGTTTTTAATCTTTTGGCATGTGGCATGCTAGATTAGGTCATGTGAATATTAATTCTCTAAAAAAATACTTATAACGATGAATTTACTCCTTAATCTAAATGATAGTAGCTTTAATAAATTCAAAATCTTTGTTGAAGCCAAGCATTTAACACCCCTAACCTGTATCCGTCATTAGAATAGGGTTTTAGAGCATTACCAGAACTTCCAGAACATTTTACAAACAATTTATGTAAATCACTATTCATTTATCGAGATCATTCAAAAGTCCCTTAATTGGACCCTCGAGGCCCAATACGAGCAGTAGAATTGAGTCGGGACTTAATCGGGAGCTCTAAGAATTTTTTGCGAAATTACAAAAATTTTCCAAGGGACACACCCTTGTGACCCTGGGACACGCCCGTGCTAGAGGCCGTGTTCGACCCCGTGTAACTCTCTAACTTGTGCACACAGCCGTGCCACACGCCCGTGTGCTAAGTCGTGTGGTTAATTAATTCAATTTGAAATTAAGTCTAGGTTTCACACGGCTAAGACACACACCCGTGTTCTAGGCCATGTAGAACACACAACTGAGTCACACACCTGTGTCTCTGCCCATGTGCTCAATTCTAAGCATTCTGTTTCTCAAAATTAAGGTGCAGAAGACACACAACCTAACCACATGCCCATGTTAATAGGCCGTGTGTCACACACGGTCTAAACACACGCCCATGTGTCTGCCCGTGTGGACAAAATAAAGTCATTTGTAGCTTCATTTCTCACTCAAAATCACACCCATAGCCTGCACTTGAAACAGAGATCCAATACCAACCATTTCAAGCATTCAAAATAAGAAATTCCATCATTCAACATGGCATATCATTGCAAGCACAAGTGTCATTAAACTTACCTTGGTTTAACTTAGGCAATAACAACATTTGATCACATATGTATCATAATAACCTACTTAGTAATACCAAAAGGAACCATTACTAGCCATTCTAATGGCTAGGTTACAAAACATCATTTTCAAGCCACTATTGGCCAAGTTGTCCTATACATGCCATTATATCAAAATGATTCTACTATATATACCCAAAATAGCTAGTTGATAGTATGACGATGCTCCAATGATCTTCCAACCTTCACGAGCTTTTGAGCACTATAAAATAGGGAAAAATAAACGGAGTAAGCATTACATGCTTAGTAAGTTCGTATAACAGAAACTAAACTTACCAATCCTGTTTATGAAATCTAAGCATACAATAACATGTTTTCCATCCATTTGGCTAAATTGCCTAAACACATACATTCAATCAAACATGTTAGTCACCAAAATCTTCATATCAATCAAGTAACATAGATAACCTCACCATGCAATACTCTTTCAAGACATTACCATTTCATCTCTCATGCCATGTCAAAAGTTATATTTCCATTTAATCATTGAATTTCGATGGATGCTCAAATAGTACCCTCGAAGTGTACGATTCAATAATCCGTCAATTTCTTATTCAAGGGTACCCATTAGGGCACTTGACAAAGAAACACTCTCTCGAGCCACATATTGTATAACAGGATTACCAGTCCAGGCTAAATCCTTATATAACGTATGCTCAGAGGAGCTCGATTAGGAATGCCAGGCCAGGCTAAACCCTAATCATAACGTATGCTCGAGAGGTATTATATCGAGATTACCTATCTGGGATAAATCCTTTCTATAACAAGGTTAATAGGATTACTCGTCCAAGCTAAATCCTGTCCGCAACAAATGTAGGACCTTATTGGTTTTGGGAAAGCGCATATAATCATTGGAATTCAACATTCAATCGGGACTTAACCCTTTATCACCATTTCAAGCATGTATTAAGTTTCTCATTTTAACATTCAAGTAATGTATACTAATATAAATCATATTCCATACAAACACAACATTCAATTAAACATATTTACATGCTCGATTAAGTTACACGAACTTACCTCGACACTTGTTCGCGTATAAAATCTACTAATCCAAAACCTTTTTTTTCCTCAGTTTAGCCTTGAATTTGTGTTGTCTGGATCTATATAAATAGCTCTAATCATCAATTTCACATATTTCAAGTTTATTTAGGCTCAATTTATGTCCTAGGAAAAATTACCATTTTGCCCCTAACTTTTTCATAAATTCCAATTTCGTCCGTAGGCCTGGAAAATGAAAATTTTGCAATTTAATCCCTATTCTAAGCCTAACCAAAATCCCATTACAAATTTTACATCACATATATTCATAAAATGTAATAACTCAATTTTAGGTCTAGTCGGAACAGTGGTTTCGGGACCACGAATCTGATGTAGAAAAATTTATTTTCTTATATTTTTATGGTCTACAATTTTATGGAATGATTATGTGAAAATTTCGTTCAAAAATTTTGATGTTTGAGGACTCAATTTAGCAAAAAGGACTAAATTGCAAAAAAGTGCAAAACTTGAGTTCTATATGCTAAAGGTGTTTATTTACTATAATATTTTAAATTAGAGGTCCTTAGATGGTAATTAGACCATTAATTAAGCTGGTAGACAAAAATGGACATGGAGTAAGAGATATTTTAGTGTTTTAAGAAAAAGGCATTTTGGTCATTTGGTATTAATGAATTAAAAAGCAAAATAAAGCCAAAATCTTGTCCATCTTCTTCTCCCATGGTTGAACATCACTAATAGCTTGATTGTAAGTCTGTTCTTGCCCCGTTTTTAATGCTCTTTAAATTTTTAAAATTGTTGTAACTCGATCTATCTATTTCTACCAGAAATATAAGAAATAATCAAAGTCTAAATTTTTACCCATGATAGATATTTGTGTATTTTGATGCCTATCTAAATTTTTACCCATGATAGATATTTGCATATTTTGATACCTAATGGCAGAAAATATATGTTAGATGTAAGATAAACAGCTTTTGCTAGGTGATTTTTTATGGAAATGTCAAAAAGGACTTATTTGTAAAAGTTACAAAAATGAGTAGTAAAAGTGTGATTAAATGAAAAATGTGGGATGGTATGAGTATGAAAATGTTTCGGCTAGGCTTGGATTTTGAAGAAATGGAATACATTTTTTTACGAGCCTAGGGACTAAATTGTAAAAATGTGAAACATTAGGGGTAAAAATGTAATTTTTTCATAGTATGATTTTTGGACTGAATTGAACAATGTAAATATTAAATGAGTTGCGGATACTTGACAGCTTGTGTGAGCAGCACTGTGTAGCTACGTCCTAACTGACAGCTTGTGTGAGCAAGCCCGTAAATAGCTTGAGAATGAGCCTATATGTATTATGAGATATGAGGTAGCTTTGGCTACATATATGGCACTTATGTGCAAGATTTCTAAGTATCCATTAATATTCTAAGTATTCAACGGGAATATCAAAGTTGAGAAAGACTATGGTTATGTTGCAAGTTGGTACAGGTATGTACGTAAAACTCATACGTAATGAGCTCGATATATGATGAATCCCTTGGTAAGGTTGTGATTAAGTGATTTATGACTATAAGATTTTAATAACATTTATGCCAATTTTCATCATGTTAATTGCATGTTAAATGTGTGGTTATGATGCTTATTATTTACATAGAACTTACTAAGTATATAGCTTACTCCCCTTCCTTTCCTTTGTCTTATAATGTCACCAAGCTAGCTTGAGAATCGGAGATCATAGGAGATCCACTCACACTATCAACAATTATTTTGGTACCAATGGTTTCAACATTTTGAGTTATGGCATGTATAGGGGACTTGGTCATTTTTTTATGTGTCTTAATTGATTTGACGAAATGTGTTGGGTTATATTAGTTGAAAGTTCATTTTGTATAAGGCCATTTGAAATTGGCTACTATTGGTATAAGTAATATATATGATGATGCCTTTCATGGATGTGGCAATTTACATGATTTGAGTTGATGAGTATGTGATGTTTGTGTAAGATAGATGATAGCATGTGAATGATGTGTTGATGTCTTAGTTTTGGTTGATTTGGTTGTATGTATATGCTTGGATTGGTGCTATGTTATGTTGTGTAGGTGTGCGGTGCTATGTTATGTTGTGTAGGTGTGCGCATAAAAGGGTGGCAAAAAGGCTTTGTCCACACGGGTAGACACACGGTCTGCCCCTTGGGCATGTGTTCCAGCCGTGTGTCCCCTGCACCTTAATTTAGAGAAAAAAATGCTCAGAATTGAGCACACGGGCGTGCGTCTCAGTCATGTGGATGACATGACCTCAGGCACGGGTGTATGTCCTGGGCAAGTTAAATTTGGTCATGAGTTACAAGTCAGAGAGTTATACGGGGTCGGGACACAGGCGTTTGTGACCACATAGCCTGCCCACATGGGCGTGTCCCATATCCACACGGGCGTGGGACCCTGTTATAGCAAAAAAAATTTAAGTGTTGTAAAAAAAAATTTCTAAAGTTCTTGGTTTAGTCCTGAACCACTTTCAATGCATGTTTTGGGCCTCATAGGCTCGCATTAGGGACTTTATGATTATTTGCAAATGGTTTTAATTTGGACGAAAATTTATGGCTCAAAAGTGTACGTTTTCTTATGTTAAAGTCTGATAAGGTCTTGTACCCTATTCTGGCGTCGAATATGGGTAAAGGGTGTTACATAAAAATTCAAAATTTTTCTTTCATTTCACAAGTTTACATTTTAGTCCCTAAATCATGTTTCCATCAAAAATCACTTTGTAAAAGTTGTTTATCTATCAACAACCTTTCATTTTCTACCATAAATTTCTAATTTTCAGCATATATATCCTTGACCCATTTTTCATATGATAACTTTTCAAATTAATCCCTCAAATAGAGAGATTAAGCTATCCTAATTTTAAAAATATCAAAATTACTAAAAACGGGACAAGAAAACTTACCCAATTAGGCCTTGAAAGTTTTTTCTCTCTCTCTTCTAGGGTTTCCATGTGTTTTTAGGTTAAAGATGATGAGAAATAAGATGATATTTTCTTTTCATCTTTTAACTAATTAAGTATTTTGCAATTTCCAATTTAGTCCTTACCCTTTTTTCTATATTTCCATGGATGAGTCACCAAGAATCTACATACTTTTCTTTAATGGTCTAATTACCATATAAGGGCCTCTAAATTTGAATTCCATAGATATTTAATCCTTATAGCTACTAGAATCAACTTTCACATTTTATGCGATTTAGTCCTTCTCGTAATTAAACACTTAATTGACAAAATTTTCATATCAAATTTTTCACACGACATGTCTATCATGCTAGACCTTTCTTAAAAAATTTTAATGATAGGAAGACTGAACTATTAGAATTAATTCATACTTATCTAGCAAATTTTTGAAACACCAAAAGTAAAAATAGAAAACGTTACTATATCACCTTTGTAGATGATTACTCTAGATACACAAAGGTTTATCTCCTAAGATCAAAAGATGAAGCTAATAAAACTTTTCTTCTTTATAAATCAGAAGTAGAAAATTAGCTTAATAAAAGAATAAAACATCTTAGATCTGATAGAGGTGGTGAATACGACACTAATTTTATTAAAGAAGTTTGTGAGAAAGACGATATTATACATGAATTTTTTTGCTTTTTATTTCCCACAACAAAGTGGCATAGCTGAAAGGAAAAACATAACTCTAAAAGAAATGATGAATGTTTTACTTTTAAGTTATGGTTTACCTAACAGTATGTAGAGGGAGGCTATACTTTTTGCAAACCATATTCTTAATAGAGTGTCTCATAAAAAGTTTGATTGTACCTCATATGAATTGTGGAAAGGTTATGCCCCTAATCTATAATATTTGAGAGTGTGGGGGTGTTTAGCAAAAGTAGGTTTGCCTTTTTTTTAAAAAAAAAAGAAAACTATTGGATCTAAAACTATTGATACTGTATTTGTTGGATATGCTCTAAATAATGTCGCATATATATTCATGTCTTTGCATGATCATTCTATAAGTGAATCTAGAAATGTTGTTTTCTTTGAGAATAGTTTTTCCTTTAAGAAATCTAGCAAAAATATTAATATATATTTAGATGAATATGTTTCTTCCTATAATACACATAATAGAAATACTTTTAGTGATGACATTGAACCTATGAGAAGTAAAAGACAAAGGGTTGTCACCAGTTTCGGACCTGATTTCCTTACTTCCTTTGTAATTGAGATTAGTGATTTAGAATTAATAAGTGATTATATTGCTCATGCATTTTTTTATAAATGAGGATCTAAAAACCTATGATGAAGCCATAAAATCAATAGATACGATTTTTTGAAGAGATGCTATTAATAATGAGCTAGAATCTATTATGTCTAATCATACTTGGGAACTAGTTGACTTGCCTAAAGGTTTTAAACCTATTAGTAACAAAGGGGTCTTTATAAAGAAACTTAGACCAGATGAGTCAATTCAAAAGTATAAGGCAAGACTAGTTGTTAAAGGATTCACTCGAAAAATTGGAATAGATTATTTTGATACATACTCTCCTGTTACTAAGATCTCAACCATTCATGTTTTGTTTTCCTTAGCTTCCGTTCACAATTTACTGGTACATCAGATGGATGTAAAGACAAATTTCTTAAATGGGGATTTGGATGAGGAGATCTACATGGAGCAACCTCCAAGGTTTCTGGCACCTGGTATGGAATATAAAGTTTGCAAACTTAGAAAATCTTTGTATGGGTCTCAAACAACCTCCAAAATAATGGTATGAGAAATTTCATAAGACTATTCTTAGTTTTGGTTTTTTTTAATGGTGTAGATGCATGTGTGTATTCTAAGATGTTTGGTTCTAATTGTGTCATCATAAGTCCGTATGTGGATGACATGTTAATTTTCAGTTCCAATATAGAAGTCACTAATAAAACCAAAAACTTCTTATCCACCAAATTTGAAATGACTGATTTGGGAGAGGGAGATGTAATCTTAGGTGTTAAGGTTACTAAATTAGAAAAGGGATTTACTTTAAACCAATCTCACTATATGGTGAAAGTGCTTAAAATTTTTGATAGCTTTGATTTAATCCCTGTGAAAACTCTTTATGATTCTGGTATACAATGTTAAAAAATAAAGGAAATAGTGTTTCTCAATTACAGTATGCTAAAATTATTAAAAGTCTTATGATCTTGATAAACTACACCCGATCTGATATTGCTCATGCAATTAGTAGATTAAAATAGTTATACCCATAATCCTAACAATGAGCATTGGAATGCTCTAAAGTGATTGCTTAAGTATCTTAAAGTTACAATAACTTGGAAGTTGGATTTTATCGAATGCCCTACAGTCCTAAAGGGATATTTTGATGCAAACCCAGAAACTAATAATGATGAAGTGAGCTCTACAAGTGAGAATGTTTTTGTTTTGGGGGAGCAGTTCTTTCTTGGAAGTCTGCTAAACAAACTTGTATTACTCGCTCCACGATGGAGTCAGAGTTTATAGCTCTTGACTTAGTCGTGCAAGAGGCCGAGCAGCTTAAGAATCTACTTATAGATTCTTTTATGGGAAAAATCTATGCCTCATGTATTTCTATTATGTGACTTACAAGTCACAATTTACGTTGTTAAAAGCCAAGCTTACGATGGTAAGAATAGGCATATTCGTATAAGACATGAATTTTGAGACATTTAATAAAGAATGGAGTACTTTCTATAGAATACATGAGGTCAAAAAAGAACCTAGTTGATCCACTAACCAAAGCATTAAGTAGAAAAATAGATTTTGATTCGTCAAGGGGAATAGGTCTTAAGCCCAATGGTTGAGGAATTCATAGTGGATACCTAACTTCTTTCTCTAAGTTCAATGAGGTTAAACGAAACGATGGGAAGACTCATAGTGTACATTTTATCTATCCCTATGGTGAACGATGTACATGCATAAAGTTGAGTTCTTACTCTTAATAGATTCATAATGCAGGGTTTAGGTGGTCCTATTGAGACGGACTTGATGAATTCACCAACATGTGAGGTTGAGTTTATTACTCTTAATGAGTTCATATCCCAGAGTTTGGGTGGTACTAGTGAGACAGGCTTTATGAATTCACCAAATTTAAATTTGAGAGGATGAGCTTAAAAATATTCTTAATGATTTCATAGTCCTGAGTGAAATGGTCTATATTTAGATAGACTTGTTGAAATTACCTACGTAAGCGTGAAGAACTAGCCACCTTCTATGAAAGACATTGGGCAGTCTTTCTAAAGCACTTACCAGCACCCGAAAGTGTATTAGCTAAAACTTGTTGATCTATTGCAGAACATTAATTGGATTTGAGATTAATTGTGTGTTATGAGTTAACCCATATGTTAACAAGTTCAAGATTCATTCACTTATTAAAGAGAAGAGTCACTCATTTCACTATGTACTAGTTCAAATCCACAAAATACTACTGCTTAAGTGGCTAATTTCGTTGTTGCTCTTCTCATATATTTTTTTGTGTTTACAAAATTTCCAATTATTTTGCATTAGTGGGGGAATGTTAGTATTGTAAATTTATTTTCAACAGTTCAAACCATTATTTCCAACAGTTACAAATCGTTTTTTACTGTTACAAAAATATTAAATATTTTTCTAACTGTTACATGGAAATCTTATCATTTTACCCTTTCTAAATTACGTTTTTTCCCTTTCCAAAATCCTATAAATATGAGGCATTTTTCTTTTAGTTGATATACAACTAAAAAACAAAGTTTTTTCAACTCTCTCTCGACTCTATCTCATTCTTTCTAAAACTTTAAAATTTTTCTCAAATTTCATTAGAGGGAATTATGTCTAGCAGTTTAAGTTTTAAGCGGGACCCCTTGACCCCTCCAAACTTTCCTGGGAATTTATCCTAGTGTGGTTTCTTTGATTAATTTTATTTTCAAATTATTTCATAAGAGCAATATCAATTGAGTTCTACCTTCCTTATTCGGTTGTACGAATATTGAAGAACTGTATTAACCTTGGGGGACGACGTCCACTACACGATTACACCAAACAAGGCGAATTCGTTTCTAAGGCCGTGATTCTTCCACGGCACAGTAATACTTTATTGATTTAATCTTGGTTTATTTTTTTAGTCAATGCTAATGAGTTTGTTTTGCTGATAAACCATAATATATACATATTTTTACCCATGCTTGGCATATTTTTGGAAGGATTATCATAAGATTTAATGAATTTGATACTCCTAATCCTTTAATTTCATGTTTTATACTCAGGAAAGCTTAGGATAGCAAAAAGAGCAAGAAACGGGCCAAAAACGGACAAATTGGGCTTAATTCAGTGTTTCACATGGCCTAGGCATTTCCACATGGTAATCCACACACCTGTGTGCGACACATAGGTAGTCGACAAGACCGTGTGTCATGGCCGTGTCGACATTAAACCAAGTCAGAATTGCACACGGCCTGAGCACCTTCACACGGGCATGGCACACAGTCGTTTCCTTGTCGAGCAAAAGTCTAATTCTATTCGGAAAAGGATAATTTTGGGCTATTTTGGGCATTCCAAAGTCTATAAAAACACCCTAAAGGAGGATCAAAGGGGACACGTAGAGTAGAAGGTAGAAAATACTCAAGGACAGCCATCAGAATCAGCTCGGAAGTAGGATCTACTTTAAGACTGAAGACCTCCATTCAATTTCCTTAGAAGTTCTTTGGGTTTCTTTATGTTTTGTTATTTTCCCAATTTTGAGATGTTTTCCTCTATTGTTATGATTTAAATTCCCTAAATACCTAGGGAAGTTGAAACCTAAGCCGGATCTTATAACTATTTGAATTATATGATAAATATTTGTTCCTATTCTTAATTGTGAGATTTAATCCTTATTTTAATATTTCAGGATATTAATTCAGGTTTTGATGTGCTTATTCAGTGGAGCAAAAGTCCTTGTTTAAAAGTAGATCCTCTATAATTAAGCGGAGTTGCATGCAATCCTAGAGATAAGACGACATAAATCTGCCGAATTAGAGGCAAATCTAATAAGGGAATCCATAGGTCGAGTTAATGCAACAATAGGGGTTTTAATTAGAAAGAGATTTCAATTAATCAACCTAGAGTCAGTTGTTTTTAGTCTCGAGAGAGATAATAACATAAATCAGGGATTTTTACGGATTGAGTCAAGTGAATAAATCGTCTAATTCAGAAGTAATAAGTGACGACTAGGTGGATTCTTCATTGGGAATTATTTTCTCCATCGGTTTTCCAAAGAATATTTTCAAACTTTTATTTTTGTCGCGTTCTTAGTTAATTAGATAATTAAGTTTAGTTTAGAAAACATCCCTTCAATTCATAGGCTAGATAATAAAAAGATAGTAATTACTAGTACTTTTAGTCTTTGTGGATACGATCTTTCCGGTCTCACCTTAACTATACTAATGTTCGATAGGTGCGCTTGCCTTAGTCGAATTTTTAGTTAGTTTAGCAACCATCAAGTTTTTGGCACCGTTGACGGTGACTAAGATATTAGGAATGCTTGATTTTTATTACTTTAGCCATTTTTACTTTTATTGCAATTTACTTTTTGTTTTTAGTTTAATTTTTCTTTTCTATATTTTTCTTTTTAATTGCTTCTGGTAGGTGTCTCTAGTTTATGATTAGGAGGAACCTGTCAGGACCTTTGCTTTTTGACAGTGAGATCAAGAGCATAGCTCGTAGGAACCGAAGAGAAATAAGGTGAAGTCTATAATACATAGAGGAAGAGTGAGAGGACGATATCCATACTACAACCG
Source organism: Gossypium hirsutum (assembly GCF_007990345.1). Taxonomy (NCBI): domain Eukaryota; kingdom Viridiplantae; phylum Streptophyta; class Magnoliopsida; order Malvales; family Malvaceae; genus Gossypium; species Gossypium hirsutum. Next base: position 88,014,797 of record NC_053425.1, on the reverse strand, counting down.
TGGAGATGGCTAAAAATCAAAATAATCTGCTCCCTTCTGTGGTTGCAGCAAATCCAGTGAATCAGAATCCTGCTCCTCGTATTATGTACGACTATGCTAAGCCTAATTTAAAGGGGGCTGAATCGAGTATTGTTAGACCTACAATTGCTGCAAATAATTTTTAACTGAAACCTAACACTATACAAATGATTCAACAGTTTGTTCAGTTTGATGGTTTGCAGGATGAAGACCCAAATACTCATTTGGCCAACTTCTTAGAGTTCTGCGATACTTTCAAAATAAATGGCTTTTCTGATGATGCCATTCGCCTTCGGTTATTTCCCTTTTCATTAAGGAATAAGGCTAAATAGTGGTTGAACTCGTTACCACAAGGGTCAATCACTACTTGGGAACAAATAACCGAAAAAGTTTTACTCAAATACTTTCTGTCGGCCAAAGCGGAAAAGTTAAGGAATGATATCTCTTCTTTTGTGTAGATGGACTTAGAAATATTGTATGATGCATGGGAGAGATACAAGGATCTATTGAGAAGGTGCCCTCACCATGGGTTACCTCTTTGGCTACAGGTTCAAACTTTCCACAACGGTTTGAATCCCTCAACTAGACAAATGATCGACGCAGCTGCTAGTGGAACTATTAATAATAAGACACCTGAAGAGGCTTATGAGTTCATAGAAGAGATGTCACTGAATAATTATAAATGGCAAGTCATGAGGACAAAGTCGAAAAAAGAATCCGGCATTTTTAAAGTTGATTCGGTTGCTATGCTTTCAAATCAGGTAGAACTTTTGAATCAAAAAATTGATGGTTTACTTGGTTCTACGCAGGTTCATCCAGTAATGCAGTGCGATGCAAGTGGAGGTGGAACGAGCAATTCAGAATATTCACCCTACGGGCCTAACATGGAGAACGAGTAAATGAATTATATGGGTAATAATCCTCGACTTCAAAATAATCCTTACAGTAACACTTACAATACAGGTTGGAGGAACCACCCAAATTTCTCATAGGGAGGCCAAGGAAATCAAAGACCACCACCCTCTCCAAGCTTCCAACAACAACCTTACCAGCAAGAGAAAAAGCTGAACCTTGAGGAGCTGATGAAAAAGTTTATTTCAGTAGCAAAAACTAGTTTTTAGAATACTGAAACTGCACTTAAAAATCAGCAAGCATCAATTCAAGGGCTCGAGAATCAAATAGGACAGCTAGCTAAGATGATTTTAGAGAGACCACCAGGGACTCTACCTAGCAACACCAAACCCAATCTAAAAGAGCACGTGAAAGTAGTTACCCTAAGGAGTGGGAAGGTGTTAGCTGAATCCTAAAAGAAGTTGCCTCAAGAAGCTGATAAAAAAGAGGAAGAGTGGGTAAAACCTGAAATAAGTAAAAAACCAGTATTAAAGGAATATAAACCACCAATCCCGTATCCAGGAAAGCTGAAGAAAGACCGTATGGATGCACAATTTGGTAAATTTCTTGAACTTTTTAAATAGCTACATATTAACTTACCTTTTTTTGAAGCTATCTCGGAGATGCCTACATATGCAAAATTTTTGAAAGAGCTTAACAAGGAGTGCTCGGCTATACTCTAAAATAAACTGCCAACCAAATTGAAAGATCCAGGAAGTTTTACTATTCTCTACTTAATTGGTAGTTTAAATTTTGAGAATGCACTAGTTGATTTAGGCGCTAGCATTAATTTGATGCCCTACAAAATGTTCGAGCAACTTGGCCTTGGGGAACCAAAACCTACTAGGATGAGTCTTCAACTAGCTGACAGATCTGTTAAATATCCTAGGGGTATTATCGAGGATGTACTCAAAAAAGTAGATAAATTCATATTTCTTGTTGATTTTGTTATGCATGACATGGATAAAGATGTTGAGGTGTCTTTAATTTTAGGTTGCCCATTTTTAGCTATTGTTAAGGCTGTTATTGATGTGGGTGACGGTAAACTTATGCTTAGGGTAGGTGATGAAGAAATTATTTTTAAAATTTATGATGCCATGAGATTTTCAAGGGAACAAGATGATTCCTGTTATTTTATTGATTCTATTGATTATGCTATTCAAGATTCTTTATAGGAAATCGTACATAAGGACACGTTGGAACTGTATCTTGCCCAAGGAGAGGAGGTTAATGATGATGATTCTGTGATAGGTAAGATAAAAGCTGAATTAAATTCCAATAAGCCTTCACTGAGACAGAAGAGCTATGAGGGTATTGAGGTAAACAATGAATTAAAATTAAAATTGGAATTAAAGCAACTACCAAATCACTTAGAATATGCGTTTTTTGGAAATAATTCCACATTACCAGTGATTATTGCTTCAGATTTGCAGCCAACCGAAAAGGATGAGTTACTCCAAGTATTGAAAGAGCACAAAAAAGCCATAGCTTGGAAGATTTCTGACATAAGAGGGATCCGCCCTTCTTTTTGCACACATAAAATTTTAATGGAAGATGAATATAAACCTTGTGTGCAAGCACAAAGGAGACTGAATCCTAACATGAAAAAAGTTGTAAAATCCGAGGTAATTAAACTTCTAGATGCTGGAATTATTTATCCTATTTTTGACAGTTCTTGGGTGAGCCCTGTGCAGGTTGTTCCTAAGAAAGGAGGCATGACTTTTATGGCCAATGAGAAGAACGAATTAATTCCAATGTAAGCAGTCACGGGATGGAGAGTTTGTATTGCCTATAGGAAATTGAACGATGCCACAAGAAAAGATCACTTTCCCTTACCGTTCATTGATCATATGTTAGAAAGATTATCTGGGCATATGTATTATTGCTTCCTAGATAGACTCTCTGGTTATTTCAAAATCCCAATAGCTCTTGAGGACCAAGAGAAAATGACATTTACATGTCTATACGATACGTTTGCTTATCGATAAATGCCTTTTGGATTATGTAATACTCCTGCTACTTTTCAGCGATGCATGTTGGCCATTTTTGATGAACTCGTGGAAGACATTATGGAGGTATTTATGGATGACTTCTTGATATTCGGTAACTCTTTCCATCTTTGCCTTGAAAGTTTAAAACGAGTTCTAATGAGATGTAAGGAAATGAACCTTGTACTGAATTGAGAAAAATGTCACTTCATGGTTCGTGAAGGGATTGTGTTAGGCCACAATTTCTAGCAAGGGAATCGAGGTTGACAGAGTGAAAGTAGAAACTATTGAGAAATTACCTACCCCTAGTTCACTTAAGGCTATTCGAAGCTTTTTGGGTCATGCTGGATTTTATAAAAGATTTATTAAAGATTTCTCTAAAATAGCTAAGCCTTTAACGAATTTACTAGAAAAAGATGTGCCTTTCAATTTCAGTCAGGAATGTTTAGAAGCATTTAATATGCTTAAAGATATATTAATTAATGCTCCAATTGTAGCTGCACCTGACTGGAATTTACCCTTTGAATGTAAGTGATTTTGCAGTGGGTGCGGTTCTTGGACAGTGGAAAGACAAGCACTTTCAACTGATCTGTTATGCTAGCAAAACATTGACAGCCGCACAAGAATTATACGACGATTGAGAAAGAATTGTTGGCTGTGGTTTTTGCATTCGATAAATTTAGACCATATTTAATGTTATCTAAAGTTGTTGTTTACACTGACCATTCAGCTCTTCGATACCTCCTTACAAAAACAGATGCAAAACCTCGACTAATAAAATGGATTTTATTGTTGCAGGAATTCAAATTAGAAATTCAAGATAAGAAGGGAGCAGAAAATCTTGCAGCAGATCATCTATCTAGATTAGAAAACCCACATCTCAATGAGCTTGATGAACATGAGATAAATGACTCGTTCCCTGAAGAACAACTTTTTGCTATATCTGACTCTGAGGAACCTTGGTTCGCAGACATTGCAAATTATTTAGCTGCTAACTTTACACCGAAAGGGCTGACACATCAGCAAAAGAAACGTTTCTTTACTGATGTGAAAAACTACTTTTGGGAAGATCCTTTTTTTTCGTATATGTGCAGATCAAGTCATTAGAAGATGCGTTATAAATTCAGAATCAATTAGAATCTTGGAACATTGCCACTCAAGACCGATTGGAGGACATTACAGTTGAACTAGAACCGCACATAAAACACTCGAATCAAGTTTTTATTGGCCCACACTATTCAAAGACGCCAACAGGTATGTTACTTCTTGTGATAAATGCCAACGAACAGGTAATATATGTTACTTCTTGTGATAAATGCAAACGAACAGGTAATATCTCTAAATATGACGAAATGCCTCAAACGTACTTGCTTTCATGTGAAATATTTACTTCATGGGTCCATTCCCTAGCTCATTTGGGAATAAATACATCTTAGTAGCCGTTGATTATATGTCTAAAAGGGTGGAAGCCCAAACCTTACCTACTAATGATGCTAGAGTGGTGGTGAGGTTCCTTAAGAAACTATTCTCTCGATTTAGAACACCTAGAGCAATTATCAGTGATAGGGGTACTCATTTCTGTAATGCTCAATTTGATAAAACCCTTAAGAAATATGGAGTTTACCATAGAACAGCTACCCCTTACCATCCTCAAACTAATGGACAAGTCGAAGTCACAAATCGAGAGCTTAAACGTATCCTAGAAAAGACTGTAGAGTTAAATAGGAAGGATTGGGCAAAGAAAATAGATGATGTTTTATGGGCCTATAGAACTACTTTTAAGACCCCCATAGGAACATCCCTTTACGGACTTGTTTATGGAAAGAGTTGTCATTTACCATTTGAACTAGAACATAAAGCATTTTGGGGTATTAAATTTCTTAACTTTGATCCCAAACTCGCAGGTGAAAAGAGATTGATGCAGCTGAACGAGTTAGATGAATGGTGAACTAATGCATATGAGAATTCACAATTATACAAGGAAACAACGAAGTGCCACCATGATGCTCGTTTAAAGCAATACAAGCAATTTGAAGTTGGAGACCTTGTCCTACTATATAACTCGAGGATCAAATTGTTTCCTGGGAAGCTTAAATTACGACGGTCAGCTCCTTTCGTAGTCCAAACTATCTTTTCATATGGCACAGTAGAGGTAAGCCACCCAACCCAAGGCACTTTCTAGGTGAATGGACATCGTCTTAAACGTTATAACGGTGAGATTTTAAAGATAATGGAGAGGAGCTACGGCTCTGTGAACCTGCCTAAACATACCCACAAGGTAAAGTCGAGCTAAGACTCTAAATAAGCGCTCCTTGGGAGGCAACCCGAACACTAACCCCACTAAGTAACTTTAGTTTGTTTTTCCATTTTTGTTTTATATAATCTAACTGCAGGTATTCTTGGCACACACGGCCTAGCACATGGGCGTGTCCTAGGCCGTGGGATCACCACGGGTAGGAGACACGGGCATGTCCAGGGCTGTGCTAAAACAGGACAAACATTTTCCCCAAGACAGGATGACACACGGGCTACGATAAATAGTCGCGGCCGTACGATACAGCTTTGTATACCACGTGGCTAAAGGACACGGGAGTGTCCCAGACCGTGGTGAAACTACACTTTAATTCCCCAAAAAATTAGCAGAGGCACGGCTTGCGTTAAATCACCACGGCAGTGCGAGGCAGCCGTGGAAGTCATACAATTATGAACACGGGCGTGCTTGAGGCCGTGTGGGAACTTGCACAAACAACTGAAACTTTCAACAAGTCAAAATACAACACGGGCTGATGCCACGGTCGTGACCGAAAGCCTTGTTCAATCCTGATTACTACCCACGGGCGTGTTGGACCTACTATGGGCGTGGGAGAAGCGAGTGAATCACCACATGGCTGTACAATACGGCTATGTGGGACACACGGGCGTGTCCACAGGCCATGTGCAATACTGACTTAAATCATCAGATCATAAGCACAAGCCATGAACACGGGCATGTTGGACCTACCACGGGCGTAGGAGAAGTGAACGAACATGCACACAGTCGTGCGACGCAGTCGTGCGCACCACACGGGCGTGTCTAAGGGACCGTGTGTGACATTGACTTAAAATTTCACGAAAAACACGGGCTAGGAGCACACCACACGGTAATGGGCCACAGCCGTGTGGCCTAAAACGGGGCTTGCACGACCGTGGCCCCCCTTTTATTCCCCTCCCCTAACCCTAATTTCCCCCCATTCCTATAAAAATTCACTATTCACCCATCTTCTTCCTTCCACTATTCCCCCATCTTTCTCAACTAGCCCTTTCTCTTTCTCCATATTTTTTTTCTTTCTCATTTCTTTTCCCTTTCTTTTCTTTCCTACTTCCCCTTCTCTGGTCTTTTTCCCCTTTCTCCTTCCCCTCCACTGACCATAGTCGCCCCAAGCCGATCCAACACCACCTATGTCCACTCCGGTCACCCCTATCGGTTTTCAGTTCTTTCCCCTCTTCTTTTATTTTTATTTGTTATTAATACTCTTATTTCCATTATTATTTTTTTTCTTGTTACTTTGTTACTTCTCATTAGCTTTACTATTGGTTTATTGCTTATTATCATCCAATGTTTCTTTCTAAATTTTCCTTTTTTTCATTTTGACTTTGATTTAGTATTGGACTATTTTAGTTGATTTGTGTTGCTGGTTGTTTTTATCTTCTTTCAACAGTATCATGCCTATAGTTGTTTTAGTTGATTTTTTGTTTCATTCTGATCATTATTCATATTAATTATTCATTTCTAAAGGTAGTATTTCATTTAAGTAATATCATTAGTAGTGTAGTCAAAAGTGTTGAGCCCCACTCAGAGTTTTATTTTTTAGCATATCTACTTTATGATTAGTTTGTCCGGTTGATTTATTTCATCGGTTTTGGCAGATATCATGACGAACACAAGAGACAAGAAAACTTTCATCCCCGCTTCTAAAAAGCGAAAAGGATCAGGTGCGACCTCCTCGGGTCCCACGACTGAGATACTCCATCCATTCCTCCAATTCCCACCAAGGCCCCAGGAGGAATTGTTTCAGATTCTACGTGTCTGACCCCTTGGTGTAGGCCGATGCATCAATTGGGCCTCATTAGATTAGGTCCACCTAGCTGATTCGGTTTGAGCCCTCCTCACTACTGCTCCGTGGGACTGCTTCTTTGACATTATTGAGCCGACGTACCTAGAACTCACTTTAGAACTTTGCTCAACCTTTCAGTTACAGACGGTTATGACAAAGTGCAATGACCCAGGCACAGTCTAATTCCATCTTGGTGGTCTTGTACGGTAATTGAGTGTCCCAGAATTTGGAGTTGCCTTGGGACTTTATACGGACGAATTCATGGAGGCCGAAAATTTTCACCATCTCCACCATCACATCCACTACGCCCCCTTCTCTTGTTGGGCCGCCCTCAGACCTACCACTGGCATCTATGATCCCAGCCACTCCAAAGCGTCGGCTCTCTTTCCAGCATTGCGTCACCTCTACGCCCTTTTAGCCCACACCTTAACAGGGCGACGATAGAGCACTGGCATTGTTAACACTCACAACATATACTTTCTATGGAGCATGAGGCAAGGGCATATTTTTGATCTCACATACTTTATCGCCCTTTCCTTTCACCATTAGACCGAATGACACTGAAAGGGAGTCATCAGCATTGGCCCTTACATGACTCAACTAGCTTGATACTTTGGGCTCCTAAACATATCAGCACAGTCCTCATCGCTTACACTTGTCGGCCAGATGTCCCGATAAGGTATCCAAAGTATGCTCTATATGAGGATGATAGAGCGTCGTCGTGGGTTCGGTCCTCCTCAATACCGACTAGCACAAGCTATCGATGAGGATGACCTCGAGGATATTCCTGAAGATATCTCTTCATTTCATGAGGACCCACCTACTCAGCCACCGCCGAGTCACCGACCAGTTCATGCGGCTGCTTCATTAACAGAAATTTCTACCCACCTGTATCGGTTTGAGCAATATTGCACTCAGAGATTCGACGACATAGAGGCGACTCAGCAGCAGATTTGTCAACATTTCCACATTTCGCCTCTAGCACCACCACCTCAAGATCCAGCTACCGACAAGGACTTTTGAGTCCATTTATTTCTACTTTATTTTTCTTTTCCTTTTGTTTTTATTTTTCTTTTATTTTTATTTCTATTTCCAATTTTCATGTTTTAGAAAGACTTTAATTGGGATATTTTGAATATCTCAATTTTATGGTTGTTTCTCTATGAGTAACCATAATGACCCCATTAATATAACACCCTAAACCATTACTGATGATATCGCAGTTTCAATAGGTTCATTCAATTGGTGCTACTCGGGAATACACAAACAATCCTATGGGGATAGCTAATTCACGACTGCCATGTCCTGCTCGACCACGACCATAGCCACCACGACACCTCCCACCACGATAACCTCTTCGCTGGGCGCTATGATTGTGGAGTCCAACCTCTACCACCACCTTCACCTCTGTCTACATGTCACATACACATTACTTCCAATGTCTCTAAACCCGCTTCCGCTCTTTCAAGGACTACATCCAAATTCAGGGCAGTTTCACTTTTCCCCTCTTCTATGATATTATGCTTATGTTGTCATCATCTATCTTTGTACATTAAGGGTAATGTACATCTTAAGTGTGGGGAGGTTAGTCATATCATTATCAGAAAACCCCTGAATTTTGTCTAATCCCCAAGTATTTTTTTTCATGTAACTATTAGAATGAATTTTGATTAATTCATGATTTTTATTGATATTTTTGGATCAAAACATAGGTAATTGTGCATTGATCATCTAGCTTTAAGGAAGTAGAGAATCAACCATGATAAGTTGACTTTTGAGTATTAAAATTGCTAAGTTGTTTCCCTAAATTAAGGTATTATCTTGAAATTCTAAGTTTACAGGATTGACATCAAATACCCATAATTTTCGCTAGATTTTGAGCCTTTTAGAGCATATATCTCCATTGCTCACTTATTTTATTGATTATGAGTGTGTCAACATTGATTTTCTATTCTAGAACTTGCATCGATCATACATGTCGAGACCACACCTTTGATTTGATATACTAAAATGATAAAGGCACTTAGGTTTTAAACCATTTACCTTGTAAAAAGCCTACCCATATAACTGACCCTTAGTGAACCTCTTTGAGCCTTAACCATTATTTCTTGATTTTCCCCTTAATGTTAACCCACAACTTAACCCTTTTTGATTCATTAAGAATTTCTCCCTTTTTATTGACTCCTTTTTATCAAGATTTGATTTGATTAGTTAACTAACTATGTTCATTCATTCCAGTTGTTGAATTATTTCTTATTATGTACTTTCCATTATTTCACTTGTTCTTATTCTTATTTTAAAAAAAAAGCTTGGATAAGTTAAAGTTATTATATTGAGGGAAAGCTTATTTCATCTTAGAAAGTTTTATTTCTGGTACTTGTTTGTAATTCAGCAATTAGCTTTATTCTTCTAAGTTGGGTAACTTATTAAATTAATCTAGATTCTAACCCTCTTTTTCAGCCTTTATCCACACATTTAACCCAAGCCCCATTACAACCCTGTTAAAGACCTTTTGATTCTTATATCATCTCATTTATAGTGGTGGAGATTTGATTTTCATGCAAGCCTATGGTAATAACTTTTCATGTCTGACTATTGAGTGCTTAATTATTAAACCTTAAACACTTCGAGTGATTTGAGTGAATCTTTAGTGAGGATGTCAACTCTTGTCAATTTGGAATTAAAGGTGATTACTTAGATAAAGGGGGATACCTATGATTTTATGATTAAAATGCTCAACTTGGATTGTTTGAAACTTTTATGTTCTTTTAGTTGAATTCTCAATGTGTGATTATCTGTAGATTACTTCGAAACATTATTGATGAGAATTATAAGTTAAAAAGAATTCATTTTAATAATGAGTTGAGAATTTTTCTTGAGGACAAGCAAATGCTTAAATATGGGGATATTTGATAAACCATAATATATACATATTTTTACCCCATGCTTGGCATATTTTTGGAAGGATTATCATAAGATTTAATGAATTTGATGCTCTTAATCCTTTAATTTCATGTTTTATACTCAGGAAAGCTTAGGATAGCAAAAAGAGCAAGAAACGGGCCAAAAAGGGACAAATTGAGCTTAATTCAGTGTTTCACACGGCCTAGGCATTTCCATACGGGTAACCACACACCCGTGTGTGACACACGAGTAGTTAACATGCCCGTGTGTCATGGCCATGTCGACATTAAACCAAGCCAGAATTGCATACGGCCTGAGCACCTTCACACAGGCGTGGCACACGGCCGTGTCCCTGTCAAGCACAAGTCTAATTCTATTCGGAAAAGGCTAATTTTGAGCTATTTTGGGCATTCCAAAGTCTATAAAAAGACCCTAAAGGTGGATCAAAGGGGACACGTAGAGTAGAAGGCAGAAAATACTCAATGACAACCATCGGAATCAGCTCGAAAGTAAGATCTACTTCAAGACTGAAGATCTCCATTCAATTTCCTTAGAAGTTCTTTGGGTTTCTTTATGTTTTGTTATTTTCCCAATTTTGAGATGTTTTCCTCTATTGTTATGAGCTAAATTCCCTAAATACCTAGGGAAGTTGAAACCTAAGACGGATCTTATTACTATTTGAATTATATGATAAATACTTGTTCTTATTCTTAATTGTGAGATTTAATCCTTATTTTAATATTTAAGGATATTAATTCAGGTTTTGATGTGCTTATTTAGTGGAGCAAAAGTCCCTATTTAAGAGTAGATCCTCCATAATTAAACGGAGTTGCATGCAATCCTAAAGACAGGACGACATAAATCTGCCGGATTAGAGTCAAATCTAATAAGGGAATTCATAGGTCGAGTTAATGCGACAATAGGGGTTTTAATTAGAAAGAGATTTCAATTAATCAACCTAGAGTCAGTTGTTTTTAGTCTCGAGAGAGATAATAACATAAATCAGGGATTTCTACGGATTGAGTCAAGTGAATAAATTGTCTAATTCAGAAGTAATAAGTGAAGTCTAGGTGGATTCTTCCTTGGGTATTGTTTTCTCCATCGGTTTTCCAAGGAATATTTTCCAACTTTTATTTCTGTCTCGTTCTTAGTTAATTAGATAATTAAGTTTAGTTTAGAAAACATCCCTTTAATTCTTAGGTTAGATAATAAAAAGATAGTAATTACTAGTACTTTAAGTCCTTGTGGATACGATATTTCCGGTCTCACCTTAACTATACTACTGCTCGATAGGTGCGCTTGCCTTAGTCGAATTTTTAGTTAGTTTAGCGACCATCATTTGCAATAGTATATTTTTTCAACAATCACACCTGGAAGTTGTTACGCACAGCTACTTTGGATGAAACGAATGTTGTCTAATTATGGTGTTCCAACTAATGTTCTGACAACATATTGTGATAATACCAACACAATCAACATTTCTTAAAATCTAGTGTTACATTCACAAACTAAGCATATTAATATAAGACGCCTTTGTAAGGGTAGCCCACTTGACAATTTGCCTAAAAAGGGAATATAGTATCTATTTGTTGCTTATTTAATGGTTGTTGCTACATGATGATGATGGTTGTTGCTTTCTTATTTCTTTGGTAGGTTTTAATTTATTTTCTCATGTTGATATTTCAAACACTCTTTTTCTTGCTTTGGTGGATGAGATTGATCATTTATTTATGAATTCAGTTTGCTCTTCAAAGCTTTATACTCCATGCTTATGATAATATGAACACTTTCGTGATAATGTGATACTCAAAGTATGCATGTTGAATGGGGTGGTTTCTATTTGAAGCATGGTGGTATGACTAGGGGGAGACATTTACTAGTTTTGTACAATGATAACTTTGCAATGGTTTTATGATAACCATTTGCTAAAAGGATTTGTCAAAATGTCAAAAGGAGATATTGTTAGGAACTTTAGCCGGTTATCCCATGTTTCATTATTTGTTCAAACATCAAATAGAATAGCAATTTAGGACAAACAAAGTATGTCTTTGTTTGTTGGCATTTGTGACTTGCACGATTTTTTTTGAATGGTATCTAAACAACAAATGATTGATGGTTCATGCAACAAAGCAACCCTTACATTTGATGATTTATTCTTATCCTTCAGTCGAATTTTGGAGAGTGAATGAGTAATTTTAAATGGTTTAAAATATTAACCTTACCCATAAAGTTTTGAATTAGTTTAAAATTTCTTGGTGTTGAAGCTAGATTTCGAAAATTAAAAAGGAGATGTTTTTGTAGAGAAAGTCAATTTCGCTACTCTATCGCACTATGTTGTGTGCTTGTTGAGTGCTTCAAGTTGAGTATTTACCTATCTTTGCTTTGTATTTTTGCACTTGTGTTAGACGTTTCTTAATTTATATTATTTGTAAGTGAGGATTTTTGAGTGAATGATGTAACAATTAAGCTCATTATTGGCTACAATTATTCATGGTTGTAAGGGTAAGTTGAGTTTTACCTAATAAGTTATCTGGATCAAGTGTTGAATAAAATCATTCACATAAGGTTTCACAAAGTACGATTGTTGTATCTTAAATGCGTTAACAAATATCGAGTCTTGCTCTATTTCTTATGTTGCAACATCTATTAAAACCTCTATTGGAAACACTTAAAAAACCGAAAGTTTTTACAAAATCACATTAAAAATAATGTTATTTTTTATGCTTCCACTTTAAAACTATATTAAAATGAATCCTGGTTGAATGAAACCATTTTCAGTTCTAATACAAAAAGGGAGAAATTAGAGAAATCAATCAAATGAATTAGATTGGGGAATCTTCAGTATTTTGCATTGATTCAAAAACCAATTAAAGAACGAGAGGAAGCAACTTGGCGTCTCATACACCTGGTTAAAACCTCTACCAATCTCCCGTACATATGCCGCTTCAGATACCGTTTTCCTACCTGTTTACGTCCGTCCTTCCCCATTTGCTTCCTTGCTGTCGGGTTTTTCAGCATATACCTCAGATTTTCAGCAAGGAGCCAGTTGCCTGCACGGCCCATTGGGTGAAATAGCCCACTCACGTTCTGCTCCACTATCTCTTTTGTGCCCCCACCATCCGTGCCTAACACCTGTTCCCATACATTAATACTATGTGTTTCAATTTGTCCCCTAAAATAAACAACGAAATCAGACATAATTGTCTTACCGGAACACCAAATGCCATTGCTTCAACAGTCACTCTGCCAAATGTTTCTCCTACTCCCTGCACATTATTAACATAACAAAAATTGAGCGCACATCTATACTAATTTACTTCCAACACTAAAACATCCATCAACAAGCTATCCACCTGGGAGTTCATCACGTAAACATCTGCTGCTGCATATAGTGATGAGACACGTGTAGTTGCCGGAGTCCAGAGTACGGACTCTGACAACTTTGGATGCTGAGACAAGAACCGTAGAATTGCTTCAACATAAGGTACCTTGTTGCTTTTAGATCCAACAGAACCGATGAGGATTTTTACAGCTTGTTCCTGTTTTCTTCTGCTGTCAAACACCAAATTTGTACAAGATGCATCAGCATTGCATGATTTTTTAACCAAACCTCTTAAATGATGTTTTCTAGCCAAGGCTGACTCATCTAGCCTTATATCCAATGTTTTTTTAACTTGAGAACCAGTTCCCAGAGGATCCTGATCAATCATAAGGTTTACTGACTCAAGTAGCAAGAGTTGGCCCTTTCCAGCATTTATGCTACTTAGAGACATCACAAGCATATCACTATCTTTCAAACCCATCTCTTTTCTTACTGCATCTCGTAATAACCGCCTTTTCTCGATCATCTTTTCTGGGCTAGCCAATGGAGTGTTTAGAGAACAAGGGATTCCAGCAACAAAAGCCAGCTCATCATTAACAGCAAGTGGAACAATAGAAGGCTGAGATCTCAACTTGATATTTTCTTCTTGACACCAGTTAAGCCACTGTTTACTCTGCAATTCAGATAAGAACATAAGCATTTTCACCCGGTGTAGAACATGCTTTGACCGGTCAAAGTATTCCCTTCTGTTTTCCATAATCCACCAAGCGATTTGACTTCCTCCAGCTGGGAAATGAGCTATATATTGATCTGAAACCAACACATTGCATCTACATTACACCACTCTTAGGTATAAGGGAAATGACAATGAGACATAAGTTCAAGAGACCGACAAAAACCAATAAAAAAGTCCATGGAAGAGTATCATCTCAAGCCTTAGAAACATGGCATACCGTATCATCTAACTAAAGGCATGCGTATTGTTTACTATATTTTCTAAAGAAATAAAAGATGATCACCTTTTCTAGGAAGGCCTGAACAAGGCATATGGCTATCGATAATAAACAGCAATATTGCAAAATTATTGAAACAGAAATCGATTTTCCTTTTGGATCATGTTATGATATGCAAATTTAGTGTAAAGATGAATCATTAATCATAATGGAAGCATTATTACACACAAGATATGGCATAATAATGTCAACTTTCTTGCTAAATGAGAAGGCACTATGCAGATCTTCATATCTGCAGAAGCAATTACTCGGTTTTGAAGGAAAAACATAAACAATTTTCCAATAAATAACTCTCACCAGTCCATGAAGCACAGACTGCTGATCCTGCAATCACAAGGTCTGCCTTCATAGCAGTTTTGAAGCTAAAATCTGCTCTATCTTCAATGACTTTGATCCTTCTCCTTGCAAGTTCAGACATCAGTCCTCCCTTCTTACTTAGAACCACAGCAGTTATAGTGGCTCCACAGCTCAAAAGCTCTGTTGCCAACTCCATCATTGAAATGGGAGCCCCGGTCATGGATAGTTCGTGAAATACCAACACTAATCTTCTAGACCTAACAAAGTGAGCAAAGTCCCCCTTGCTATCACATGTTCCAAACCGCTTTTCAGGGCTCCACTCCAAAACCCTGTCCTCCAATGGCCCAAATGGACCAACAATTGATCCATAAGTAGAATTTTTCAGCAGAAATGCCTGTTCTTGCCCCTCGGCGTCACCATTTTCCATGTTCATTGTTGCCTTCGGTTTAACATGCATCTTGTGCAAACTAAATCTAGCTCTTTGACTCCTTTTCTTCCTAGATGAAATGTTATTTCCCTTTGCCAAAATCACATCAAACTTTCTGTCACTATAGACCTGAGGTTTATTAGTTCCATTTCTCACTGCCACTAAACTGTCATCAGCAAGCAAATCTCGTCGTGTGTTCAGTTCAGGATCCACAAGCTTATTTCTTGGATCACCACTGAAACCCAAAAATTCCTCTTTGTTATCACCGTGAGCCCACCAGGATTGGACAAAAAACCCAAGATAAGCCCAAAAGGCAATCAAAAGCAGCAAATACACTGAGCGGTTGCTCCTAAACCACTGAATGCCACCAGTACCATTTCTAGCTTCTTTTCTTGGAGTCCAGCTTGAAATCAATCTCCGAAATGTAGGAAAATTCCTTGGGGTTGATCTTCCTGATAAACTGGACTTAAAACCACCTTGCCTTAGTGACGATGCTCCCTTGCTGACACTTTCCTCCATGAGCTTACGACAATAGTAAATTGCTGAGAAGGTAAATCAACATTCTTCAACTATTAGCTAATACCAAAAACACACAGAACCTAAAGGCCAATACTGTCCTAGCTCCAAATGCTCAAAGCACCTTCTTCTACAACTTTCTAAACTCAAACCTGCATTAATGAATAAACTCCAGGTTTGATATTCTTCAGACAACAGCATCAACATCTAATAACGTGTGAAAAGTAAAAAATATGGTTGCATCAATTTTACTCTAAGAGCATCGAATAGGGTATATATCCGAAACCAGTATGTTCAATTTTTTTCTGAAGTTTACGGAAGATCTATAAAGGCTTATATCCGATGTCCGCATATGCGCTACACACAGGTACCCTTTCAAAAATAATGAAGAATCTAAGCAATGTATAGGTAGGTAAGAAAACAGAAAGGAAAAAGATACATAAACCAACAGCCTGGGATTAGTTTAGCAAATTAAAGCCGTCTGAGACGACAGTTAATAAATACTACCAGAAGATTGGAAAGCAAAATTTGGGTTCGTTTGATTTTTTTTTTTTCCTTTTCCTAGCATTTATCAACAACTAAACCATTAAACTAAAAAAAAGCCACGTTAAACTTTCAAAAATACCCTCAGATTCGAAGGAAACCTCAAGTTTAGATACAACCAAAGAAGATCACAAGACTACATTCTTTGGATGATCAGAATATTTCATATGTTCACTCAGCAACCAAACAGTTCTTGGGAAACAAAAGAAGTGCAAAAACCGAAGAAAAAAGAAAGATCTTCAAATTGCATTACGTTCACATCTTCTTGACAACCAAACACATGTAGCGAACTTAGTGTAAAAAAAAATAAAAGTAAAAATAAAACCTAGTAAAGCAAAATCAAGAAACCAACTAATCAAACTTTTAACTGTGATAGGAGATTAAGAACAGCAAAAACAGAGCACTATAGCTAACGATCACATCTCTTAAGCATAAACGTAAAACAAATAAAGCATGCTTACGATACAAGATTCAAAGACAATGCAGAGATTATCCTTTCTTTTTTCTCGATTTTGATCTCTGTTCTTGATTGATCTCAGCTTGCATTAAAGAAAATATTAGAGAGTGGAAGAGTGAAAATAGTTGGAATTTTATTTTTATTTTTTTTAAACGGACCTGCTAAACGGGCTTTGTAAACAAAAACTTTTGAAGATTGGCTGTTGGCGGGTAGGATGGGGATTGTTCTAGCGTAAACAGCTGCATGCTCCTTCGTGTTCTGGCAATTTTAGGAGAGCGTTTGATAAAAAAGGATGTTCGACTTGGGTGGCAACAATTACGCTTTTTTTTTTTTATTTCCTCCCACTTATGGTTCCATGATCATTTTTTACTTTTTACAATTCATTTAATTTTAATTTAGATTACTTAGATGTTTTATAATGTTGTATAAAAATGAAAAAAGTGAAAATTAGATTTGTATAATTTAAAATGTAACAAGTTTTATAATGAGAAATAAAATAATTTTAGCCGAATCGATTTATATGTCATCTAATATTATCAATAAAATGAAAATAACTACCAATCCCTCTAATCAAATGTAGATACAATGGAATCAACATTCCAGCTAAGTGAAGGGCATAATTTAATAGAACAAAACGTCAACATAAACCATTTCTATATTTTAAAATTATGTTAAACAAGTTTGAAAAAGGCAGATTACTTAAAGCACATCCAATACAGGAGGGAGAGCACAAGAGATCAGATGACTCACTCATCAACCACTTTATGACTCAATCTAAAGCTATACATATATATATGCTACAATGCTAATCACATTTCACAACATCCAAGAGATATCATCAGCTAAGCTTGCCCTGTTACGTATGTACAACCAAACTCAATACAGAAAAACAAGGAGAAGCTTTGAAAATAATGCTTCAAAACCAACTTAGCACCCCCATTTAACTGATTAAATTAAATGATCCACTGCTCAAATAATACAAAGTAAGAAACACAAATACCAAAACCATCTATGCTCCACCAACACCAGACTTAACTCATCAACAAGCAGCCAAGTAAGCTTCACCAAACACAAATATCAACACCATCTATGCATATAATAATAATAATCTAAAATTCGCCAACCAAACAGCTGCTGCACAACAATTCTTGTTCATACTTTTATGGGGAAGCCAGCGTAAATTTCTCACAAGCTTCACTAGAAAAATCAAGCCACAAGAAAAACCTGTTTGAGAAACATTAACGGCAATTTTAGTAATATTTGCACTGTAACTAAGAGCAGAAAAATACATTTTTTTTACTAATATATCATATATATTCATACCGCACATTTAAACGAGGGAATGCTACCCGTCAAGCCACAATAAGATTCTTAAACTGAATGTAGCATGACCAGGCGTTTGTCATATATAACTGCCAGAAAGAAATTGCAAGACTGTGTGATTTTAGCTTATGAGAATCACTGAACAAGGACATCTACAATCAATGGGTGAAAAATAAATATTGTGAATAATAACATACTGAATCGGAACTCCTTTAAGATCAAATGCCTAGAAAAAACGTCCAAAGTGCCTGAAAACAATGGGCCACCAAGGCCAAGTTCTCTAAAATGCCACCAACATATCCATAGATTGTCTTTATTGCTTAAGACCTTGACCTTTGCCAATTACCAAAGATATGGTCTCTTTTTAAGGCTTAATAACCAAATACACCCTCAACTTAAATAACAAATGCAATTAAGCCTCCAATCTTTTTAATGTGTACATAAGATTATAAATCTTCTATTTTTCTGTAATTACAACTGTAAAATTTTAAATTAATTAAAAAAGTCCAAAAGGAACAACCATTAAGTTGTTCTATAACTTAAGTTGTTTTATAAAAGGTCTAGTTGGAATAATGGAAGAATTATTACGACTTGCCACATGCTAGCAACAGTGTCAAACAATAATGTTAGCCTTCCCTCTTTTGGCTACTTCAACTGGACTTTTTCATTGATTTTAAAAATTTCTGCTAGTTCAATTGCCCCATGCCTATTTATGACGTGAAACAATTACTCAAGAACTAATGACTTTCTTCTAAAGAGAATGAACTTTTAAATCCAAAACAGAATAAGCAGCACTACCTAGGGATGAAGTCTGATTACCTACAATATCCTGGAACAAATTGTGGCCCAAAGTGGTCCAGGTCAAAAGCTGGAGACCACAAAGGGCCCGAAAGAAAGGCCTGCCCACCAAGTAATTCACAAATAAGAAATTCCAAACATCCACAAAGATAATAAAAGACTTTAATCACAAAATTTTTAACCTTTATCAGTTTATTGCGACAGGCTCCATCTTAAATGAGTAAATCACTTGCTAAAGCTCATCTCGGAGTATCTGCATGTAAACGAAGGGTAAGACATTAAAACGTTTATATATTAGAAGATAGAAACAGAGTGAAATTGTTTTTCACCAATCCATGGTAAAAGCTTAAGAGTTTCAACTTGCCTGCGAGGCTGCTTATTTGGGTTATTTTGTCGTTGCCCAAATTCATCACTCACAGCCTCTGCATAAGAGACATTCTTGATTAACCACTAAAATAAGGAACGGCAAAAGAAAATGTTAAAAGATCCAGCAAACCTAAGATAAACAAAAAAGGGCTGCTTACCAGGTCTTTGTGATGGCTTCCATTCACTATTTGGTTTGTTAGAATTTTTTTCTTTGCTGCAAAAGGAGATTAAATATTATCAAAACAGTCCGTAAGCAACAAGAATAACCACATGTGACTTGTTAATAGAATAAAACACAATAAAGCAATACTGTCTGTCACCTCAACTCCCTCAAACCCTCCCCCCAATCATGTAGAAAATGTGATACATTTATCATCAAATATACCATAAAACATAACAAAATAAAGGTAAATACATCAGTAGGCAATTAAAGAGATAAAATAATATGAACATCAAGCCAACAGACTCTTTTAGACATCTTTCAAAAATTATTTTCTGATTTGCAGTTAATCTATGTAAAAAAAGCCGATAGTGCAATGATACAATCAAGATTTAATATACAGAACCATACAAATTCAACTCAACTTAATCATGTCTTAATCCTAATAAAGGGGTTTCCTGCAAAGACATTCCCACTAGATCCCAATACTAAATAGGATACCCAATATTTCCCTCCCATTCAACACTGACAACAAAAAGGAAAATGTTCAATGCTCCTAGATCCCAATACTAATTAGGATGCTTAATATTTTCCTCCCATTATGGCAACCCGAGGAAAACAAAATAGTCAAGGCTATTAAAATCAACCTGAGGAAAACCAAAATCATATTACTAACCTTGAGGATCCTGTTGAAGATGTCTGTCCAGAGGTACGAGCATGATAAGCCCCATCAACAGTGATATAAGGTGAACAATATGTTGCCCCTAAAGCCCCAGCGGCACTTGTAAGTACTGGTAACCTAAACAAGAACACAAGCATAGTTAATGCTTTTAGATAAACAGATAAATATATAAGAATTACAAGAATGAAAGCAACCAATTGAGAGAGAGAGAGATAGCGCTGCTTTGGTATTATGTCCATGGTCAAACCAATTCCAACCTTAACCTTTCACTAGTCAAAATCATTATAACCGCAAAAGGCTTTACATGAAATGTGGTGAGTGTAAAAGCAGCCTTACAATGTGCAAAGTAATGTTTCATTATGGAGAGGTAACTTCCTCCATGAGAAAACCAATTGGCCAGATACTGAATTAACCAACAACTCATTTCTCAAAGAAAACCAGATGTAATCCACACACACACACACACACAGAATATATATATACAGGGCTAGAGTGTTATTGTACCACGTCATTTCTGAATTTCCCAAACCAAGTTGTGGCTGGGCAACATATCCAGGAAATGCCATGCCAACAGCAGGAACACTGAGGCCACCAGGGTGCTGACCCCCAAATTGCATAACTGCATAACAATGATTTAGAAGAAGAAACAATAAACATTGAGAAGTTCAGCTTATAAAAAATTTAATACAAGGAACTACGAAAGCATAGCCAAGAGAAAATATAAAATAATAGAATTAAATCTAATCAACTCAGTAGATAAAAGCTATTCTCTAGCACCCACCCCATAAATTAACAGTGAAGACAAATGAAGTCAAACAAACTCCAACCTCTCGCAAATCCAGAAATCCCTAATCAAAACAAACTATGATCAGGAGGTAAAAGTTCATTTGTTATTTAGCCAAAAGGCCATTGAAAATAATGGGATGAAAACTACTCTGATATTTACTAAAGCATTTTATTTAATCCTTACAAAAATTCAAGAAAAAGGGTGCCCAGGATTTAGTATGCACTTTTCCAAGTACGACAATTTCCCCATATTACAATTTACCTATTAGAGTAGATTAGTTTATCCAGATAAATTAAAAAACTAAAAATATGAAAAGCTTTACCTGGCAAAAAGGCAGGAAAGTTTTTATCGCCATGGCCGACAGCCATAGTCCCTGTTGGTCCCATAACCTGAGCTCCACTGTACAGAAAAGAGCCTCTTCCAGCCCCTTGAACACAGCTTTTTCCCTTGCTCACCAAGGGTTTACTTGTTTCTGAAGATTCAACCTCTCCAGATTCATAGGAATTGACTGACGTAGCTGTCTTGGGTGGAGACGAAGCTTGAGGCATACCAGTATGCTGGCCCAGCTGCTGAGCAGCCCCTTGCACAGAGTACCCTTGAACAGGATTTCTCTGAACAGCAATGATTTGGTTCTGAGGAGGAGCTGGCTGACAAGCCTTCAATCCTGGGATAGCTACAACTCTACCCTGTACCCTGGACTGAGTGGGTTTGCTAGTATTACCCAATGAAGATCCAGAAGGTACCATCTGCATATTGGTCAAAGGCTTAGCAGAAGCAGACAAGCTGGGATCATCAATATAAAGCTTTGCCATGCTGAGAGAATCAACCACATTCTTCCCTCGTAATGAATTAGATTGTGAAGCAGAAAAATTCTCATCTGTAACAGAAGGGCAAAGATTCCCGCTCACACTTTCAGCATGTACATCTTTCTTCTGAGTTAAAGCAGTGTCTTTGTTGGAAGACGCCGCTGGATAAAAAGGTGGGGAAGCAGAACTCAAGCTTGACGCAAATATATGTTTCGGATTAGGATCTGATA
This sequence comes from Gossypium hirsutum, assembly GCF_007990345.1. Taxonomy (NCBI): domain Eukaryota; kingdom Viridiplantae; phylum Streptophyta; class Magnoliopsida; order Malvales; family Malvaceae; genus Gossypium; species Gossypium hirsutum. The sequence continues at coordinate 87,993,175 of NC_053425.1, read as the reverse complement.
CAGTACCGGCATTTGTTGCGAGGGTGGAAGCTCTACCTGAATTGGCTTGTGATGTTTTCTCAAGAGGCTTTCCAGACCTGAAACATTTAACTCATTCAATGTCAATCAAACCTGTCATGGAAGGAAGAGATGGAAAATTGTAGGGGGGAAAGAGCACATGATTATGAATACTCACAGTCTGCCCTGTATTGGAGGTGCTTGACTGCTGATTTTCATATTAGGTTCATAACTCCTAGGTCCTCTCCCTCTCACCACCTTTGGAGCCATATTCTGGCGGTTGTTTTTCCCAAATGCTTTGGACCCACTTCCTCTACGATAACCACGATCTGGTCCACGATTTTTACTCTGAGCTCGATACCTACCTCTAGAAGATCTTCCCTGAGTGCAGAAGAAAAAACATGTCAGTAAGGGAAAAAAATAAGATTAAACGAGATTGAGAAGGAAAAGAAGCACCAATGAAGGCAAGTAGATTATCTACAAATCTACTAAATCGTTACCTCTTCATAATGCTTTTCTTGCAAAGTCATCTCCTCAAACTTGTCATGTCCCCATTTCCTATCATCCTTGGATTCCCACAAATTCCTTCCACAACGTGTTCGCCTAAATTGGACAAATCAAGTTGATACACAACTTTATTAACATTTATAGCAACTTGAAGGAAATGGGCAGGACAAGGACATGGTAATACAAACCTTGACGCTTAAAGATATACCATAATACGTATTACCAATGAAAGCAGAGTCCTAAATCTATGTACCTTTCCACCATTAGTACCAACCTGTACTGCTCATACTGATTGGTACAAGATTTTTCTTTCAAATTTTCTTTTAATCTTTTCTCTTATTGTATTCTTTTTATCAACTCCTAATGCTTTCCCTTTCATGTTCAGTTCTATTATTTTCATAATTTCATCCTAAAATAATACATGTTCATTAGATCACAATAATTACTAATTTTTTATATTTATTTGAGGTTCCAAAATTTTCTGATGTTAAATGTTTATCATTTTTAAAATCTATATCTGCATATAAACATATAGATGCATGTAATGGAAGAGTATTTGTATGTTTATATATTTTATTAAAAATATTAAATAACATTGGAAAACCTGAAATAAAGCAGCATTTATATGTACGAATACTAACAGTCCCATTAACAAGGCCAACAGTTAAATTATACACCAAGTCTTTACAAAATATGCACATAGACTATGCATGCAGTCAGCCTTTACGCTCACACCCACATATATCAATGGTAAACAAATTAGAAAAATCGATATAAATACAGATTTAGACCAGAAAAAGCTTATGTTCTTAAAACCTCATAGTTGTCAAAGTACTGACAATATAGAAAAAGAAAAAATATAAGTTCAGAATTACTAGCAACTTCATATAGTAGTCATAAGCAGTCATAAGTTATAATGTCATCAAATAAAACAAGGTAACAATCTGAGCCTAAGTTTTGACCACATAATGTTATATTTGCTATAATATTGGGCTGCTCAGTTTTTTATAACAGAGGTCCAGATCAACTACCCCATTCCCAGATCAAAACAGGTACCTTTTAAGATCTTAAGGTGAATGAACAATTAAAGCAAAAAAAAAAAAAAAAGATTCAAGGGCATCTAGATTGTGACATTTCAAGTCCTCACTCCTCAACCCAAATGTTAAAACTACGAACTAAAGTTTTATCAACATTCATGCATGCTTAGAAGTGCAGGTAAGCAGCAGCTCCCATACAGGTTAAAACCTTCGAATTTCTTAAACCTGACTAATCATAGACCAAATCAAAATTCAAGATAACAGAATATAAGAAAAGCAGCATAGGAGCATAAACATCATAGGTGTCAAAAACCTAATATTAACACATTTGTTATCAAAATGTAACACTAGTCAAGAGTATAAAAATTTTAATTTCCATTATCCGCATAGAGAAGGTAGGGCAAGTGAGCATTCCAATTTCAATCATTAAACAGAAGAAGCTACAATAGGCATAACAGACAATCCACATAGAAAATTCACCATATACCTTTCCGTAAATTGATATTTACTACTTAATTAGTTAAACAGCTATAAAAAAAGAAAAAAAAAAGAAAATTGGAACCTATAAAGAGAAAAAATGAAGCTTAATACCTATGACGACCGCCAACGTTGTCTCGAAATCTATCATCGTGCATATAAAACAACCCAGCAGTGGGCACAGCAAAGGGCTCATTCTCCTTCTTTTCCTCTCCATGTTCCTCTCCAATGTGATTATTATCAATGCCCAGTCCTTCATCCACATTTCCATTCTCCACAACCGCTTCCTTCACATCGTCTCCAGTTATCTTCACATTGCCTCGCACTTCTACTTTACCAACTTCATCTATCTCCTCTTCATCAATTTCTTCTTCCTCCTCCTCGTATTCATCATAAACTTCTTCGACTTCTTCTAAGTCCAATTCTTCTACGCCATCATCGTAATCTGCAGCACCGCCCTGACCGTCGGATTCATCGGAACGAATCACAGACCTTCGATCCATCCTCGCCTCAGCATTATTCTCTTCGTCCCTTTCTCCTTCGTCATCGTCACTGGCCGCCTCCCTCCTCCGCATTGCCAGAGAACGCTTCACCTCCTCTGGATCACTCTCGTATTCCACCTCCTCTACTCCCGTAGTAGCCATCACTTTATCGGAAAACAAATACCAAGTCGCTAAAACTTCCAAAAATATTCAAAAATAAAGAAGAAGCAATCTTTGCAACGAAGCAAAAAAAAAAACAATTCAAAGCCAATCGTCTAAAAAATAGAAGAGAATCAAAACCCTGGAGCCTTGAAATTGAAGGGAAAAATATTAGGGTTATTTATTTTCATGGGATAGGGCTAGCGGTATTTAGGAAGAAGAAAAACCCTAGATAGTTATATATTATTATTGTTGTTGTAAAATATGGGGATTTTTGCATAATAAAATTGAATGGAGCAAGGAGTTTGCTTTGAAATATGAAACTTTATTTTCTAATTTTTGGGTTAGGGAAAGATACTGGCAGGGACATTTTAGGAAATTAATTAAAAGTGAGTGGTAAGATTGGAGTCGGATTCTGATACGGACGTGAGGTGTTTGTTAAAAGGCAGATTGATGATTGGGAACCAATGGGGTTTTGCCACGTTTGCATATGAAATTGAGTTATCTACTCTGTTTCTAAGTTGGCAGCAAGTGTCAACCGAGCTACCACCGTATTTTGTTGTAATAATAATTTACCATGGTCATAGGTAGGGTGAAGTCAGAAAATTTTTTTAGGGAGGTCGGATGAAATTTTAATTTTTTATAGTTTATATTTTTATAATTTATAAATAATTAAATTAAATTTTTATAATTTTAGGGGGGTAAAGTGTAATTTTACCTTTATTAATTTAAATTTATTAAAAAATTTCAAGGGCATAAAATGTAATTTTCCCTTTTAGGGGGCCGGGGCCCATGCCAGCCCCCTGGCTACGCCCTTGGTCATAGGGTATTTGAGAATACAGATTTTGGCATTTTGGTAATGAGTTCAACCCAAACCACCAATGCTCCTTAATCTTAGTTAAATTCAAACCGAAAATTAAGCAAGTTTGGGATTTTTTAAATAAAATAAAAAAAAGTAAAGTACATCAAGAGTCACTCAATTTTGATCTCAATAATAAAACAGTCAACTCAACTTTCAAGAAATAACAAATCAGTAACTAATGTTATTGAAAAGTGACAAATCAGTCACCCATTAACATTTTCCGTTATAAGCCTAATGGGACAAGTGACATGGCCAGTTAACTAGCTGATATGGCCAACTAACTTGCTACATTGGATGAGGAGTCAAACAATTTAAGGTTTGGATGGGTTTAGAGGGAAAAAAAAAGAAAAGATGAATTAGGGATTAAGGAAAAGAAAGAAAATATCAATTGGGATTAAGAAGAAGAAAAGAAAATCGATTGGGATTAACATTTTAGGGTTTAGTGTTGGATGATTGAAACTTTTAGGATAAGGGTAAGATTGAATGATTTAAGGTTAAAGGATTAATATTTTGGGTTTCAAGTTTAGGGAGAAAGAAGACCACAAAAGATATCAATGGGTAGGGTTTAGGGCCACAACTGTTAATAGAAGAGAAGCAGACAATGTTTTAGCATCCACTATAACGGGTAAGTTTCTATATTTAGTTTATGATTTTTTAGATTTAGAGGGATTTGGGTTTAAGGTTTTCTAAATTTCTTTGTTGAAAAATGTTGCATTTGCATAGGGTTTATGCACTGTGTATGTTTATTGTTTGTATTAAAGTGTATGCCAGATTTTGATTTCTCTGGTTATTAAAGTGTATGGTAGGTTTGGATACTTTTAAAGTTATGTTCTACCATGTGCATATAGATAGCCTTAGGAAAGAGACAAATCAGTTCCTATTTGACAAATCACTTCAAAAGTTTAGGTTACATACAATTCAAAACTATGTATGTCATTAAATTATTTGAAAGTTTTTATTTAGGTTACATATAATTCAAATATGACAAATTAGTTCCTAGTTGTCAAGAATATTTTTTAAAGGCATAAATTGTAAAAAATACCCTTAACATTTAGGTGTTTTTGGTTTTGTGCCATTGATCTTTTTTTTTTATTGAGGCTTTCAACGTAACGATTTTTCCACAAATCAGTCCAATTTTAACAAGAAACGTTAGTTAACCTTCAATCAACCAGTCAATGAATTATCCTAAGTTGGAAGAATCAATGTTGACTACAACACCCCAAACCCGTCTCTGTTATCGGATTAGGGTTATGAAACATTATCGTACAACGAAAAACATTTACCTTCATAACATTAAATATCTTAAACATATCATAAAATCATTCATTCACATGCATTTTGTCCCTAAATCGAGCCTTCGATGCCCTAAAAATAGCTTAGAAGCAATTCAGGACTAATTTGAAATAAAACAGAAGTTTTAAGAAAAAGTTGTAAAAATTGGAAAACAGGAGCCACATGACCGTGTGACATCACCCTAGGCCGTGTAACTTTCAAACAGGGGACACACAGTCATGTCCCAGCCCATGTCCTCACCAGTGTAACTCACTAAGTAGGGTCACACGGCCATGCCACACGTCCGTGTGCCAGGCTGTGTAACTCACTGACTTGGAACACTAAGAACTTTCAAATGACACATAGACGTGTCCTCAGGCCGTGTGTGTCACACGGCCGTGAGACAGATCGTTTCCTAGGCCCTGTGATCCATAATTTGACCCTAAATTCAAGCCATTTCAAGACCAAATCATACTTAACCATCTATACCATTTGAGCATACATTCAAGGAATTTAAAACATCATTCACACACACCTAACATACAATTTCAAACATCCTAATTCATCTAACCAATATGCCATTAAAAGGCACCACAATTGTACGAAAACATCATCAACCAAAATATGCCAATATCGTCATATTTCAAGCATAAAAACTTAGTTCAATTACCTACCAAAGGATATCACATATGACCAATTACAAGCCATTCCGAACATACCAAAAAGGACCTTATATTTCAAGTACCTAAAAGAGGCAAAAAATAACCTAACTTGACAAGGCATTAAAAGTCCATTAAACCAAACATGAACATCAAAAGCAAATATATACCAAATTGACCATTAACATATCCAAAAACTACCAATACACAAAGTCCTATACATGCCAAATAACCATATCAAACATATCACACAATCATCTTCCTTCTACTCACATGAGGGCATGAATAGTTACTAATATCTCATATGAATACACATCATTTAAGCTTTCATTGAAAGATATGAAAATGAATGAACTTGGACCATTTAAAAATGAACCAATTACCAAAACTACACTTATAACCCTATTACATGCCATTTATAACCATTAACCAAAATAACCATAAATACCAAAATGACGAATAGATAGTGTGATGATACTCCGACGAGATTCCAACTGACTGAGCTTTCCGATAATCTACAAAAATGGAGGAAACGATTACGTAAGCATTTAATGCTTAGTAAATTCATATAAGCATAAACTTAAACTTACCAAACATATTAAATTAAATATCCAAACCTACTCTCATCATGTCTTATGCCAAACTTCCTTTCCTATTCACATCACCTCATAAGGTTAGTAAATATATATCATTACATATAAATCCTAAATAACCTATGGCATATACATGATAAACATTTAAGCTTTATTCATGATCCATCACCCATACACATATATCCTTTACACATACTTTCCATTGAAATCATATGGTTAATAGATAATAAATAAACAATACATCTATATAACATGACATATATTAAGAAATGGATTTCATGCATATTTCATCCATCACTTGCTAAATTATCATCCATTTTCATTTTGTATATGCATATTCATCTATCTATATCATATGAACATTAAGTCTTTATAAATACATTTCCATTGACCTTTTCTCATCCGTTGAAACTTTTCGAATAACATCATATACACGAAACACCTTTTCATGTAAATGTAGCCTTTCCCTTTTTCTTTTCCTTTTCAATAATGCTCACACAAGCTATGAAGTGGGCTTACTCATATGAGCTGTTAGTCAGGACAGTAGCTACTTGATGCTGCTCACACGAGCTGTGAAGAATCCGCAACACATGCTGGATCTCAGCCATTGGTAGGACCTCCAGAACCAGCACCCAATACATATACTTCCTAATGACATATCATTTGTATCCTAAGTATTCTCTAGGCTCAACGATTCTCTTTCCATATCCTTATCTCTAACCTTCATTCTTATATAACCATTCGTGAAATTTACATGTTCATAAATTCATCATAACTCACTTTAATTATTAAATACAATACCATCATCCATGTTATACATAATAATCCATCCAAAATCCATTTACCATAATTCTTGCTTTCTATGATTATTTTTTCCAATATACAATTCCTTTACCTTAATTCCCCTTTCTATTATTTGATCCAAACCAAAGCACTATGCCATTCAATTCAATTAACATCATATTTTGGTCTATATTACCAGAATATTGTATAACTAGAAATATAATTATTTATAACATACTAATATAAACATGACATACAAAATAACTTATAATAACTTAATACTTATACGAACTTACCTCGACTAGAACTGTTGTTAAAATGGAGTCGACAACTAATCCGAAACTTAAGCTTTTCCTCGATTTAACTTCAATTGTAGTGTGCCTTGATTTAAATAATAATTTTCCAATCAATTAAACCATTCAATTACTTAAAATATTTAATTCAAGCTTATAATCCATACCATTGCAAAATTAAAAAGTTAACCCTAATATTTAAACTTTTGTGCAATTTAGTCCCTAAACCCGAAACTTGCAATTTCACCATTTTTAACCATAAATCATGCAAGCCGATTTTTATCCAATCTTATAACAGCCTATATGTAACATGCCTTATCCATATCCTACGTCGGGACAAGGTTCAAGGCATTACCAGACTTAAACTTAAACTAACATACAATGCCAAGTCATAAAATTTCATCTAAATTTAAAACTTTTCAATCATATGCAAATTGGCCCTTATAAAGGCCTACGAGGCCCAAAACATACATTGAGGGATAGTTCGGGACTAACCCAAAAACTTTCAGAACTTCTGCTACATTTTGAAAATTTTCTTACTTTAGAGAGTCACACGCCCATGTGGGTAGGCCATGTGGTCACACACGGCCATGTGGCTTGGGACACGTTCGTGTCCTCAGCCCGTGTAACTCTCTGACTATGACGTCATCAACAAAATAAGGTCACACAACCAAGTCACACGCCGTAGGCCGTGTGGTGAATTAAATTCTCGAAACTAAGTGCAAACTTCACACGGCCTAGGCAGACGCCCATGTCCTGAGGCCGTGTCCTTCACACGGCTAAGACACATGGTCGTGTTTCTGCCCGTGTGTTACTACTAGGCATTCTGTTTGCATTAATTAGGGAGCATGGGACACACTGCCGGATCACACGCCTGTGGGGCGAACTATGTGTCACACACGGCCTAGATACATGCCCATGTGTCTAACTGTGTAGACAATTTTTAGGCTATTTTCCAAGCCATTTGCCACCATTAAACACTCACATACTTACACTCACTTCATGGCATGAAACATGGCATATTTGAATACTCAATCATCTATATTCATGGTTAGATTATGACTTGGTAATGTTCATATATCACCTATTCAATCTCTCATGCTCCCATATGGCATTCTACACCAATTTCATATTTATCTATCATCTTTACTAACCTATTTTTAAGTTACACACTTACATCACCTTTATTGTCATTCACATTAATTCATATTTCATGCACCAAACATACATGCCATTCATCACACACTTATTAGCCATAAGCAACAATAACCACATTAAAGCCTAAGCACATTTGTATGCATGCACCAATAAATAGGGTTACAACCCAAAATAATCAATATGAGCCACCTCTCATGGTCATATACAAAATAATCATAATACTTTCATAAGCCAATACTTTTGGCTAATCAATATGACACATAACAAAAAGTCCAGGTCCCTATACATGCCATACTCAAAATGTTGAGACTTACTATACCCAAATATCAAGTTGATAGTGTGATCGAGCCTTCGATATCCTTCGCTCCCCAAGCTAGCTTGGTGATACTATAAGAAAATGGAAAAGAGAAGGGAGTAAACACAAATCTTAGTAAGTTCACATGCAAATAAATAGCAACATAATCACATATATCTAAATACTGATGACATAACATAGTTTACTTATGTGTTATCATAAACTCATAGGCTTAACTTACACAATTTCAATCTTACCAAAAGTTCATCACATAATAAGCTCATTTATATAAGTTTTTCGTACATATCTGTACCAACTCGTAACACATTGTCACATTTCTTTATCATTGACTTACTTGTCATAATTCACTGATTTACCCGTTGAACACTTGGAACACTATCGGATACACGGAAAGCTTGCACATAGTGCCTCATACGTAGCCACTTGCTACCTCATATCACATATCACACATTGCTCGCTCTTGAACTAATCACGGGCCTACTCACACAAGCTGACAGTTAGGACGTAAATACACGGGCTACTCACACAAGCTGACAGGTACTCACAACACATGCCGGGCTACCCAACCATCGGTAGAACGTACAAGACCAGCACCCGGATTCACATAGTCACATATACACATAATCTCATAAGCTTATAATCACATAGTTCCTAGTGACATGTCACTTGTATCCTAAACTATTCCTAAGGTTCAAACGGGATTCTTCGATACCACATTTCTATCGAACTTGCTCATAACGTCAATTTCAATACTCATAGCACCAATCCCATATTCATGGAGTAATCAAAGTATAATTCATGATACAATTTAGGAAATAAACACATGATACAACATCACATTAAATATGTTTGTACTTACCATACATGAAATATTAAAGTATTTAAAGTATGGTACATGTTCCATTATTTGCAAATGAACTCACCTCAGCATAAAATATGGACAATTAATTCGGTTTAGTCCAAAATCTTGTTCTTTCCCCGGTCTAGGTCCGGACTCTATTTTTCTTGATCTATAATAGCAAATTCAGCTCATTTAATCATCGCATTATTCAAACCAGTCCAAAAACTATATTTAGGCAAAATTATATTTTCACCCCTTAGCTTTCATATATTTACAAATTAGTCCTTAGGCTCGTAAAATGAAATGTGTTCATTTTCTTTGTTACCCAAGCCTAGCCGAACCTATTCCATGCTTATATCAGCTCACATTTTCCTTTATTTCACATTTTACTACTCATTTTTACACCTTTTTACAAACAAGTCCTTTCCATGCATTTCTATCAAAAATCAATTAGTAAAAGATGTTAAACACACATCAAACTTTCATATTCTTCCATTAAACATCAAAATACAAACATGTCATACATGGGTAAGTTTTTGAACATGAACCCTAGCTCAAAATATGGCTATAAATGGATAGATCATACTTCAAAGACTTCAAAAATGCAAAGAACATAAAAAAAGGGGCTAGGAAGCACTTACAATCAAGCTTGAAAAGTTGAAAAAACCTAGCTATGGAGAGCTTGAGAATTTCGGCTATGGCATGGAGAATATGAACAAATTTTGCTTGATTTTTCCCTTTTTATTATTTTATTAACCAAATGACCAAAATACCCTTTTCACTAAACTTTCAAATTTTATCCATTCATGCCTATCTTTGTCCAAAATTTTAGAACTTGGTCAAATTGCTATTTAAGGACCTCTAATTAATGATCCAATGCAATTTCATGCTTGAAGCTTCTAGAACACAATTTTTACAACTTATTCAATTTAGCCTCTAAAGTCAAATTGGACACTTTACTCATAAAAATTCATCATGAAATTTTCACACAAGCATGGAATCATATCATAAACCTCATAATAATCATAAAATATTTATTTCTAGTTTCAAATTTGTGGTCTCGAAACCACTGTTCAGACTAGGCCGTAATTTGGGATGTTACAATTCTCTTTCCTTAAGGATTTTTATCCTCGAAAATCTTATCTGTAAATTGGGTATTGGTTTCTCATATTTTCTTCGGTCTCCCATGTAACCTCTTCAACTCCATGTCTTTTCCATAAAGCTTTCACAAGGGCAATACTTTTGTTTCTCAATTGTTTGACTTCCTAGGCAAAAATCTTAATCGGCTCTTCGCCATAAGTCATATCTGGTCAGATCTCGACCTCCGTCAGTGAAATCACATGTGAAAGATCAAATCGGTATCGGCGCAACATAGACAAATGGAACACATCATGAATCTTTCCCAATTCAGCTGGTAAGGCTAATCGATAGGCAATTGACGCTACTCTCTCGGTGATTTCATACGGTCCAATAAAGCGTGGACTTAATTTGCCTTTCCTACCAAATCTCAAAACCTTTTTCCATGATGACACTTTCAAAATCACCGACCTCAAACTCAATCTCTTTTCGTTTCAAACCGCGTAGGATTTTTGTCTATCCGAAATGACTTTCAAGCAATCATGTATTATCTTTACTTTTTCTTCGACTTCTCTGACTAAATCAACTCCATGAATCTGATTCTCTCTGAGTGCAGTCCAATTCAAGGGTATGCGACACTTACGCCCATACAATGTCTTATAAGGCGCCATTTTCAAGCTCGACTAAAAACTGTTGTAAATTCTACCATTGATAAATACTTTTTTTCAATTACCTTGGAACTCAAGAACACAACACCAAAACATATCCTTGAGAATTTGAATTACTCACTCAGACTGATCATCGGTCTGCGGGTGAAAAGCGGTACTAAAATTCAATTTTGTACCTAAAGCCTCCTACAACTTCTTCCAAAATTGTGGATCTCTATCTAATATAATTGATAAAGGTACTCCGTGCAACCTCACTATTTCAGAAATATACAACTCGGCTAACTTATCAAGTGAATAGTCAGTGTGTACCGGGATGAAATGAGTCGACTTTGTTAATCGATCAATAATAACCCATACAATATCTTTCTTTCTCGGTATCAAAGGCAAACCCATCACAAAGTCCATAGTAATACGGTTCCATTTCCATTTGGGAACCATAACAGGCTGATGTAAGCCTGAAGATACTCGGTGTTCAGCTTTCACTTATTGACAAATCAGACATCTCAAAACGAACTCAGAAATATCTCTTTTTATACTCGGCCACTAATATAATTTCTTCAAGTCATGGTACATTTTCGTACTATCCGTATGCATAGATAAATGACCACTATGGGCCTCAAGCAAAATATTCTAAATCAACTCGGTATTCTTACCATTAGAACTAATCCAAAAATCTGATTCCATACCTGATTCACATTGGACTCTTTTGGCTTGCAAATCATCGTCACTTTGCTAGGCTTCATAAATCTCTTGGAGAAACATTGATCTAGCTCTTAACTCGACTAGAATCGAACCGTCATCTGTTAAGGCGAACTGAGTGTTCATAACCCTCAATGCAAACAAGGATTTTCTACTTAATGCATTGACGACCACGTTCGCCTTTCCCGGGTGATAATCAACCACTAAGTCATAATCTTTTATCAACTCTAGCCATCTCCTTTGTCGTAGGTTCAAGTTTGTTTGAGTCATCAAGTACTTTAGACTTTTATGGTCAGTATACACAGGAAATTTCTCGCCATACAAATGATGTCTCTAAATCTTCAACGCAAACACGATGGCAGCCAATTCCAAATCGTGTGTTAGATAATTCTTCTCATGCGGTTTTAACTACTTTGAGGCATAAGCTATGACATTGCCTTCTTGTATAAGTACACAACCCAATCCATTCAAGAATGCATCACTATAAACCATAAATTCTTTTCCCGGTTTAGGTTGTACTAAAATTGGAACCTCAGCCAATAATGCCTTTAGTTTCTCAAAACTCTGTTGGCATTTTTCCGTCCATTCGAACTTAACATTTTTTTGTAACAATATCATCATCGAAGTAGCAATCATATAAAATCTTTTAACAAACCGTCTATAATAACCGGCTAAGCCTAGGAAGCTTCTAACCTCTGACACATTCCTCGGCGGTTTCCATTCAACAATAGTCGAAATCTTACTCGGATCTACTCGAATGCCATCACCCGAAACAATGTGCCCCAAGAATCCAACTTCTTGAAGCAAAAAATCGCTTTTACTAAACTTAGCATACAACTGCTTGTCTTTCAAAGGTTTGCAAAACCATTCTCAAGTGCTCGACGTGCTCGGCCTCATCATGCGAATAAATCAGTATATCGTCAATAAAAACAATCACAAATTTATCTAAGTATGGTTAGAAAATATGGTTCATCATATCCATAAATACCACAGGAGCATTCGTTAAACCAAAAGGCATAACCAAAAATTCATAATGACCATACCTCATCCGAAATACAGTCTTCGGTACATCTGATTCTTTAACTATCAATTGGTAGTAGCCGGACCTTAAGTCAATCTTGGAAAATATTGTGGCTCCCTTCAATTGGTCAAATAAGTCATCGATTCTTGGTAAGGGGTACTTGTTCTTTATGGTTGCGTAATTAAGTTGTCGGTAGTCAATGCACAATCTCATTGAACCATATTTCTTTTTCACAAATAGCATCGGCGTGCCCCACGGAGAATAACTGCATCTCGTAAAACCTTTATCCATTAACTCTTGTAATTGGACTTTTAACTGCTTTAACTTTGTCGGAGCCATCCTATATGGAGTAATTAAAATAGGTGAGTACCCGTAACTAATTCAATTCCAAACTCAACTTCCCTAATTGGAGGCAATTTGAGCAACTCTTCCGGGAAAACATTTGGATATTCGCATACTACTGGCACTGACTCAATTTTCAACTCAGACTTCTTTGTGTTCAACACAAAGGCAAGATAAGTTCCATAACCTTTTCTCCGACATCTCTGAGCAGTCATAGAAGAAATCACTACAGGTGAGCTATCCGATTCATCTAACTCAACTCAAAGAATGTTACCGCTTTCACATTTCAATTCAATGATTTTCCTTCCACAGTTCACTACTATATCATGCATGGTCAACCAATCCATACCAAGTATTATATCAAATTTATCAAACGAAAAAAGCATGAGATTAGCTGGAAAACAATGACATCTAATCATTAAAGGGAAATTCTTACATAATTTGTCAACTATCACATGGTTGCCTAGGGGGTTTGACACTTTTATCACAAATTATGTAGACTCAACGGGCATATTCATACTAGACACCAATTTCACATATATATACGAATGGGTAGATCCCAGATCAATTAAAGCAACAACAGAAGTATCATAGAGAGAAAAAGTACCCGTAATCACATCAGGGGATAAAGCCTCTTCGCGAGTGCGAATGGCATAAGTCCTCACAGGTGCTCTACCCTCGGGCCAAAAAGCTAGATCCCTAGGTGTACTCTTACTACTTGCCCCATTTCCCGAATTCTTTTATGGTTTCCCTCTAGAAGCAGTATTGTTCGATCTTGCCCTCTAAAATTTTTCCTTTTCAACTATTTCAGGACAATCCTTGATAAAATAATCATGTGAAACACACTTGAAACATGCCTGGCTATTCATCCAGCATTCACCACGATGACGTCTTGTAATAGCCCGGTTTAGACCCTATTGGAAACAGTGGTTTTGGGACCAGAAATCCAAGTCAGAAAAATATTGTAATATTCTTTTTGGTGTCTACAGAATGTTAATTTATATGTGTGAAATTTTCTTGATTTAATTTTATCGTTTGAGTGTTCTATTTAATAAAAGGACTTAATCGCGTAAAATGTAAAAGTGACTAGCTAATTGTTAAAGTGCTACATTGTTATTGTTTTTATAATGTGGAGTCCTTAAGATGTAATTTTACCTTTGGAAACATGCATGGACGGTTATGGGCATTGATTGTAATGTTTTCAAATTAATTTATAAAGGTTAATTTAGTAAATTGTGTGTTAAAATGATATTAAATAAAAATAAAACATAACAAAACATGCATGTGTTCATCTTGGTTGCCAAAACTTCAAAAGAAAGAGAAAGAAAAGAGTTTTAAATTTTTGACCCTTGTATTCTTCAAATTAGGTATGTGTTAAACTTGGTTTTTGATAATTTTTACGTTTTTGAGATCGTTGCTTCATGTTTTAGCTAGCCCATGCTTTAATTTTTAGAATTGATAATGAATTTGAAATTTTTCATTGCTGAAAGCTTGATTATTTTTGTGTTTGATGATGAAAAATAAATAGGTGTTAATATATTTTCATGTTTGATTAAGTGATTTTTAGTAAAAATGTCTATTTAGGATTAAACTGTGAATTTTGTAAATTGAGGGGTCAAAATGTGAAATAAATGAAAGAAATAGGCTGCTAAGGACCTTAGTGAAATTCAGCCAAGCATAGGTGTGGTGAAATTTTGAATATTTTGTGTTTTGTGAAATAGGGAATAAATTGTAAAAATAGTGAAATTTTAGGGGCAAAAGTGTAATTTGCCCATTTATGTGTTTTTGGATGAATTTGAATGAATATATGATTAAATAAGTCAAATTTATATTGAATTAGATCAAGAAAAGAGGAAATCGGATTTGGATCTGGGGAAATCTAAAGTTGTCGAATAGTCGTTCCGATTCGTTTGTCTTTGTCCGAGGTAAGTTCATAAGTAAATAAATGCCATTAAATTCGATTGCATATATTTTATTTGTGCCGAATTAAATTATTACTTGAATATATATGTCCAAGCCGAATTTTTATAAGTGTGGGAGAAGTATTTACGAGTCTGAATTAATCGAGTTACGACGTCCGAAAGCCCTGTACGAACCTCAGGAATAGTTAGGATACATATGTCATGACATAGGATTTCGATATGTGTTTTCATGTAAGACCACGTCTGGGACGTTGGCATCAATCTGTGATTTACGTGTAAAACCATGTCTGGGACATCGGCATTGTATTTGATTTCATGTAAGACCACGTCTGGGACGTTGACATTGTACGAGCTTTTTAACTATCCGAGTATCCTTATAATTCCGAATGGCTCCACGGGCAATATTGAGTAATGATCGAATGTGAAATCGTGATAAGAGGTCAGGTACGTGCTAAGTTAAATGATTGGGAAAATAAGGTAAGTGTGTACTTGTGATTTATATATGAAATATGCATTATAAAATTGAGAATTATTTATGTTTATGAGTATATGTACATTCGGCCATTGATATTATAATGTTAATGTTTATGAGATAATAATTGAGTTTGTAAGCATAATACATGTACATTTGGTTAAAATTTGTTTGGTTTGGTCTAGTTTAATTAATATATGTATGTCATTAAAATAAATTATTTGCTTATGACTTACTAAGCTATTTAAGCTTATTGTGTGAGTGTTTATTCATTGTTTTATAGATTTTTGAAAGCTAGTTACGAGTTCAGGGATCGTCAAAGAAATCCGTCACACTATCGATTGCTATTTTGGTATTTTTTTTTAAAGTTGAACTTTGAATCTATGGCATGTTTAGGCTAGCTTGTGTTTTGGTTAGTGTTGAAATTGTAAATATAAAGCCATGCGAAAATGACTAGTTATGATGTTTAAGTTTATGCAAATTTCGGTCATGATATATATATGTGAGGTGTTTGGCATAGTTGTTAATTGTTATGTAATTTGATTATGGTTTAAGCCTATTTTGAAAGCAACATGCATATTATATATATATGATGTACTTGGTATATGCATGATATAGTCTAGTGGGTTG
Organism: Gossypium hirsutum; assembly: GCF_007990345.1. Taxonomy (NCBI): domain Eukaryota; kingdom Viridiplantae; phylum Streptophyta; class Magnoliopsida; order Malvales; family Malvaceae; genus Gossypium; species Gossypium hirsutum. The sequence goes on along the minus strand of NC_053425.1, from coordinate 87,976,908 downwards.
GTATGATTAAGTAGATGAAAAGTTTATATTATATGTGTATGAAATTGATTTGATTACTTAGGTTTGGATTATAAATGATTTTGGATGTTGAACGAGTGATGTTTAGACATGTTTCATAGTATATGAAAAAGACATGATATGAGTTAATGTGATTGTTCAAAAATGACAGGAAATTGATTTGATTACTTAGGTTTGGATTATAAATGATTTTGGATGTTGAACGAGTGATGTTTAGACATGTTTCATAGTATATGAAAAAGACATGATATGAGTTAATGTGATTGTTCAAAAATGACTCAAATTGATATGATCATATGTGCATAGATTTGTGATGAGTTAAAAGGAATATTTGATCTAGATATAGTGCTTGTTATTTGTTATTAATATAAATGTATGTCTAGTATGCCGTGTGGATATTATAATATAAGTTAATATACTAGCCGAATAGATGATGTGATGAATGGCAAAGTAGGTACATGTTTTAGGCTTAATTGGTTGGCTATATAGGTGCGGTGGATAAAAGAAAATAATTATTATGATTTATAATAAACTTGGTATTTGGTAAATAGGTGTTTTAGGTATGAATGTATTTCGGCAAGTATGTTTAAGTTGGTGGTTAGTGCTTTAGTAAAATGCATATTGAACATTGACATAAAATGTACATTCGGTTATATTATTGGATTCCTAATGTCGCATATGTGATTGGTTGAGTATATATATATTGGTTTGATTAGTTTCAATAAGTGTATGTGCAAGAGTATTAAAATGAAATATTTAATATTATAGCAAATGCATAATAGTTTACTTAGTGATAATTAAACTTTTAAATTGCATTAAAAGATATCTTTATGTAATTTATGTTTATGAAATGGGAAAATGTTTGATTTATTTCATTTGGGTATTCGAATACCATTATAGTGACGAATATATAGGTTGAGTTATGTATTTATAAAGTGTATATTATAAGACATTAAGACATGTTTATTAACTTGAGAACATGATATATGTTTGATATGAATTCGGTCGAACTATAAGATATGAATAATTTATGCAGTATGATTTTTGTTTATTATTTAATTAGTAATATGTTATATATATATATGAATATGATCTATGTTTTGCATGATGATTAAAATGTGCTATTATGTTCGGTAATGCCTCAACCCTAGTCCGGCAACGGATACGGGTTAGGGGTGTTACACGTCTGCCACAATGTTGACATTCAAGTCTATTAGGCCGAGCGTCACCCACACTCGCTATCGAAGTAGTTTGAGCCTTATGACCCGAATACTGTTTCCCATGGTCCCTATTTGAAAACCCAGCTGAAATACTTGATCAAGTATTAAACTCTCTCGGTTTCTTAGTTGAGGACTGAAATGATTTACCCATCTATCTCTTCTTCAAATCTTAAGACTCTAACTCAGCTTTTCTCTTCTCTTTAGCTAATTCCTCGGCTTTACAAGCTCTCTCTACGAGCACAATGAAATTTCTCAGTTCAAGGACACCCACCAACAATCGGATGTCTTCGTTTAATCCATCTTCAAATCTTTTGCACATGATGGCCTCAGTTGATACACATTCTCGGGCATATTTGCTTAGTCTAACGAATTCACGCCCATATTCCGTTACCATCATTCGACCCTGTTTTAACTTGAGGAATTCCTTCCTTTTCTGATCAATAAATCTCTGGCTAATGTACTTCTTACGAAATTCTTCTTGGAAGAATTCCCAGTTAACTCCCTCCCTTGGTTCAACCAACACAGGAGTGTTCCACCACTGATAAGTTGAGTCTCTCAAGAGGGACACAACACACTTCATGCATTCCTTAGGTGTGCATGATAACTCATCAAACACCCTAATGGTGTTCCCGAGCCAGAACTCTACCCTCTCAGGGTCATCATCTTTACTAGCTCGAAACTTTTCGGCTCCTTGTTTCCGAATCTTATCAACTGGAGGTATACTCAGTCTCACGAAGTTCATACCTTGGGGTGCTACGCGGATAGGTTAAGGAATAAGTGAGGGCGGAGGGGGTTGAGCGTTTAGGTTCATCCGAACGAACTCCGTGTACTAGGCATCCATCATGTGGAGAAATGCTTCCCTGCCTTCTTCTCCTTGACTAACTGTAGGGGGTCTACTATCATATGGCGCTACCCCTTCAGCGGGTGCAGGCGCATTACTTTGAACATCATCCGCCACTGCTCTGTCGAGATCCATTTACTATATGAAAACATATTTCTAAATTATCAAGAGTCGTAACACTATCATAACGTATGTATGGCATGTATAGCTAGACTCGTACACCTGCTATGTTAGTCCAAGAATTGACTAAACCATAGCTCTGATACCACTAAATGTAACACCCTTTATCCGTTTCCTACGCCGGGACAGGATTCAAGGCATTACCGGACTTAAATTTAAACTAACATACAATGCCAAGCCATAAAATTTCATCTAAATTTAAAACTTTCAATCACATGCAAATTGACCCTTATAAAGACCTATGAGGCCCAAAACATACGTTGGGGGTAGTTTGGGACTAAATCAAAAACTTTTAGAACTTATGCTACACTTAGAAGAATTTCTTACTTTAAAGAGTCACTGGAACGATGGAAATGTGCAAGTGTACACAATCGCAACAAGTAATAAAGTGAAAAGTAAATGTCGAGTTATCGTTATCACGGGGACTGTGAAAAGAATTATTTATGAATGCAATTTAAAACACTTTGGTAAAAAAATATTTTGTTTTGAAAAGGGTGATTAAAAAAATAAGATTTTAAACAAAATAAAAAAAATTTCTAATGGACGATTTCAAAATATGATTTAATCAAGATGACATAATTGTGTTGGATTAATTATATTTCTTTAACTTAGAATTATTAAACTCATGTTTATGTTGTTATGAATAAATTCACGGCGACTCGGTAATTTGCTAACTTATGAACATACTTACCTACACAAATCCACTCATCTCTTAACATATCCCTATGTTAATTCAATCGATTAAACAAATTCTAATAAGCAAACATGTTATTGCACATACATACTCATTAAATTGAACTAATCTCTTGCATATTCCTATTTCAATTCAAACGATTAATTAAATCTAATAAGCACATAAAAGACTATGTGAGGTAACAAGGTATCCTTACCTTGAAACAGTTTAATCACAATAATCTTGCAAGTTATGCAAGGAAAATGTATCGGCAGATACAATGCTAACAATAAACATGCACTAATTAAGTACTGTATCCATTAATTACAATTTCAATCCATTTAAATAATTAATTCATTAGTTACCTAACAATTGTAATGCAAGAATAACTTAGTCATAATTTTACTTAATCAAGCATCTTACCAAGGCTTACTACAGCATAAACACAACTTTAATAATTTAAGAGGATGAAATGCAATCAACCCAACATGAATTAAATTCAAGCTAAGCTGATTAAATTAACCATTCCAACAACATAAATATTCATATATATATGTTCATCACAAAAACAACAAAAATAAAAGAGATAGGGAACAAGAATAAAATCCGGTGTTTTTTTGTGGCTTGACTAGGCTGCTCCGTTCTTCCTTCTTTGTTGTCCTCGCTGATCAAGGCTACTATGAACACTCAATTGCTACTTGAATATGGCTGAAGAAGAACCCTTTCTCAAGGGGAGAAATCGGCAAAAGATTAAGGAACTTTGAATGGAAAAATGAGAGAAAAAGTGAAAGAGGAGAGAAGAATTGTGAGAGAAGAGATGTGAATGAGGGATGTGTTGAATGATCAACCAAGGGGGGTTTTTATAGCTGAATGTGGCAGCTGATATTTGCTAAAAATAGCAACCAAAAAGCCACCCCTTGGCCGGCCTCCTATGTGGCAAAGTTGATGGCTTCAACTTTGCTAAAAATGGCTTAGGGCAAATCTACAAAGCCACCAATTGTGAAGGGGTTTAATTGCAATTTGAATAAGTCTTCAAAGGCTTCTTTGCAGCTTAAATAATCAGTTAATGAGCTGAATTGGTCAGCACTTGGACAATTTTGAGCTGTCCTTTTCTTGGCCTATTCGGTTTACTTGGTTCGGTTTAATCGGACCACTTCTTCATAATTAATTAATCATAATTTATTAACCCAAATTAAATTGGATATAAATTAAAATTAATTATATTATGAATAAATACATATAATTTTGGACAGTCTTAGGCTAAAATTTAATTTGCCTCGATACTTCAAATTGCTTCTCGGTTTCGTGCTTCTAGTAGTGTCTGCCGAGCCAATTTTCGCCCTTTGTGTAGATCTGTCGAAAATAACCAAAATTCATAAAAAATAATTATGAAATTAAATAAATTTAACATGTTCATATTTTAAGTGCACTTAAATTATTTTATAAAAATTAATTATTTTTCGACAAGAATTTAACCGAATTCGCATGAATTTAAGTTAAAAACAGTATGAAAAAGTGTAATTTTTTGTGTTTCCAAACCCCCAAACTTAATTCATTACTCATCCCGAGCAATGCATAAATTGAAAAGAATTTCTCATAAGCACCTTTGAAAATTTCCTTCAGAACAACATTCTTCCCAGAATTATGAATTTAATATACTTATGCTAAAAAAAAGGGAAATTTGATAGTTATGCTTACTTAAGTATACATATCGTTCAAATTAATCTCAATCATTCTTATGATAGCAAAAAATAGACTAAATGCTTCCTAATAAAGTCATGTTAAACCTTACCAATTTAATTTTATTCCCTTACTTAAGATTAAGCTGCAAGTATTAAGTTTAACTTATTCCTTCATATGTTGAACGTAGCAATTTCTCTCCACTAATGTAGGTAGCATTGGAACTTTGAATCAATAGGTCTTTAACAAGGTTGTGACATGTCTCGGCTTAGGGGTAGGTAAAAGTTAGATAAATTTAGGCTTTTAAACCCTAGACTTAGCTTCAATTGGACCTTTGGAATGATTTCCCTTAATACACCAACTTACTTTGCTTTTATATGATCTTTTGTACATCTTATTTTAAGAAATCATGCTCTCTCTTTTTTTTAACACGAGCATTTTACTGAATGTACTATAATTTTAGAGCATTTGATATTTCTTTTCAACTCCCCCAAACTTATTTTTAAAGAATACTTTGAATAGTACTGAGTGTAGTGTTTGGGACAATTTTAAGATAGTTAAGAGAGAAGTGATGGCTAAATTTGTAAGGGTTCAAATAAAATTAGGCCATATAGTCTCAAAGTTGGGTTTCAAAGGATAAAAATTTCATCATGGTTAGCTTGAAAGGCTCAAATGGTCCAAACAAAAGTTAACTAAATCATTTTCAATGTTCCATGCTTTCTAGGATTTCGCCTCAAGAAACTACTAAGTCAATTCTAAAGACTTAAACTTTCATGCATGCCTAACTTTCGTAAGGAACTAAAAATTTATGGTACGATTTGCATGATTTATTAGAAATACATTCATATCATTATTAAGCTAAGATAATAATTTATTGAAATAATAGAACTTTATTTATACTGAAGTTTAACATACTTAACAAAATTTCCAATTATTGAACAAAATATATCCTAATCATAATTAAAAGAAAAATTTATTCTGAGTGGAAATAATTCAATTTTTCGGTCCCCCTACTTAAGATGAACAATGCCCTCATTGTTTAAAGTGAATAGATATTATACACCAGGTAGGACTCTAGAAAAGAGGAGGTGACTGAAATTGACTGCTTAAGTACCAAACTCTCTCTAGATCCAATCCTAGACATGTATATACCTATTGCCACACTTTAAACTTTACGACTTGTTCATTATTCATGATTTCCATCTCTTGCTTGATTATGCGAAAATAAAAATTCCTAATTAAACTTAACCCTAAAATGACCTAAGAACATAAATAAAATAAAGTCAAGATCCCCCTTTTATTTATTTGCAGATCCTTCCGAATTCGACTTATCTTTTGCTCCATCATTATTGCCTTTGCATGAATCGCTTCACTCCTTCTTCGATAATGGAATCCATGGTTCGAATATAAAATCTAGAAATTCAGGCACAAAAATAAATGGGTCATTGTAAATTTTCTTAAGAGCACTTCTCATTGAGTCATCCTTTATTTTTTAGTATCTTTAGTAAGCTTGTTGCTGCCATTGCATATGCTGCATTATGTCCATCAATTTTGACAGCTCATCTCGAAGATCTGGGTGAGGTGATTGAGCTCTGAACATTGAAGTTTCGACATTAGGTTCCGCTTCTGATTCCATTGGTTCCGCCTTATCTGGGACTTCAGCTGATTGCATTGTGGGATCTTCTTCTTCTTCTTCGAGATCCTCACTTTCTTGAACTCGTTGCTGTAGAACAGATTCTCTAGCTATTCGATAGAGGTCCCAATCTGTGATTGTGCCCTGGCTATAACCTGTCTTCTTTACGTTTGCAAGAATTTTAGCTTTCAAGCATAGGATTGTTATTGTAAAATGAAAGTAGGCTGGGCCAGAACGTCTAACGGCATAATTCCGCATCTCTCTCAGGATGATTTTTACCACATCAATGGTCTTTCCAGTTAAAATCGAGTATAATAAGACCATTATTTTTCCCACATCAATGGTCTTTCCAGTTAAAATCGAGTATAATAAGACCATTCGCTCTAAGGAAATTGTAGTGCCATGTGAGCTAGGCATAAGACTGAAACGGATGAAATAGAACCATACCTTTGCCAGTGGTGTCAGATATTCTCTTCGACAAGTGTGGATTTCTTGCTTTGACACAGTTCACTTAGAACCTAGAACTGTAAGTTCCTCAAGAATTTCTTATAAATTTTCAGGCTCTATATTGCTCATGAAGGAAGAATAATCATCTTTTTTGAAATCAGGCAATTCAAAGAACTCATTAATAGCGTTTGAAGTTATTGGTACCTTGATTCCACGAACTGGAACTTCTGTCAACTCGCTTGAGGTTAAATTTGAATAAAATTCGTGCACTAACTCCTCATCCACACTAGGTCTCTTCTTGCAAAACAATTCCCAATTGAGGGCTTCAGTAACTTGACGAATACGTGCCAAAAAGTCTTTGTAGTTGCTCTCTTTCAATGTAAAGCCTTTCTCTGGATGCATCTATTAATTTTTGAAGATACTCTCGTATCTTGCTTTGGCTTCTTCACAATGGAACTGGTTTTGTGTTTCATCAATTTAGACGCAGGCACGAGTTCTCTTGCGAGGCATGATTAACCACCTTTTTTTTAAGAACTCCTAAAAAAATAGTTAGAAAGAAAAAGAGGTCGATTTAAGGTAGAATGGAGGATTTAGCTAAGAATGGGTGAAGGTGTGTGCCGCCCGCGCAGGTGGAAGGGCGCGGGAGCAGGCAACAGTGTGCTGGAGCTGGGCTGGTGTGAGCGTGTAGGCGCTAGGTGCATGTGCAGAACACGACCTGGGCAGCTGAGGCTGGAGCAGCAGGCGCTGAGCAGGGCCAGGTACGCAATGCAGCGGGCGATGGGCAGGCGTGCGTGAGGTTTACTGGGCATTTGTTGGCTGACTGCTGGGTGATGTTGTGGCTAGAGGCTTGCGACACTTAAGGATTTGGTGCTTTGGGGTTTTGAGTGATGAATTCATAGAGGGAAGTAATGGTGGAATTTATAGTGAGAATAGTAGAAATTAGAATAGAATTCTTAGTATAATTTAACAATTAAAAAAAATTTAATTCTAATTCTACTCAAAGTTAACAACAATTAATAATCAAATATATGCATATTAAATTATTAATGCTATTAATTTATTAAAACAAGATTAAAATTAAACTAATCCTAATTCCATGTAAGTTGATAAAAATTAATATATAAATTATAATAGATATAATTATATATTAAAGATTATCATCTTACTATTTTTTTGTAAAATTTTTAATTAAAAACATTTATTCTAGATGCCTTTTGAAAATATTTACAAAAAGAGACAGCTAATTTTTATTATTTACGAAAAAAGCAACCAAATTTTAAAAATAATTCAATTAAGTCCCTAGACTTAAAGAAAATTTGAAATTGAGTTGCAATTTAAAACTTGGATCAAAATTGACCTTTTTATTTGAAAAACCAAAAATTTAGTTTTCTATTTAGGGAATAATTTCTCGGAAAATTATGTTAAAATCAATTCCCGTGAAAGATTGGAGGGGTCACAAGCGGTCCCGCTTAAGTTCCAATCTCCTAGACATAATTTATTTAAACATACTAATCCTGGAAATATACCCTAAATCATTTATTAAAAAGGAAAATAAGAAAATTTAAACATCCGATAAGATGAACGAAATTTGATTCCGTTCAATCTTTCTCCCTAGTAATGTTTCAGACGCTGAGCATTAACTTGAAAATTGCCTTCCTTACCTTGGAGTTCAACAACTCCGTATGGATAGATGCAATGAATCTTAAATAGACCGGACCAACATGATTTTAGTTTACCTGGAAAGAATCTTAATTTGGAATTAAATAACAAGACTTGCTGACCTGCTTCAAATTATCGAACTCGAATGTACTCGTCATGCCATTTCTTAAGTCTCTCCTTGAGTAATTTGGAATTTTCGTACGAGAACATTCGGAATTCCTTTAGCTCATTGAGTTGGAGCATCCATTTCTGTTTAGCAAGTTTAAGATCCACGTTGAGTTGTCGAAGGGCCCAGTAAGCTTTGTGATCTAACTCCAAGGGTAGATGACAGGCTTTCCTAAAGACCAGCTTGTAGGGTAACATCCCTAAAGGTGTCTTGTATGCTGTTCTGTAATCCCATAAAGCATCATCCAGTCTTTTGGACCAATCTCGTCGGTTCGGGCAAACTACCTTCTCAAGTATGCCTTTGATCTCATTGTTTGCCAGTTCAGCTTACCCATTCGTCTGCGGATGGTAAGCTGTAGCGACCTTGTGTTTCACTCCATGTTTATCTATTAACCATTTCAACCACTTGCTCACAAAATAGGACCCTTCATCACTGATGACGGCTCTTGGGGTTCTAAACATCACAACCTTAGCATCGTTTGTCAGATGTGCTTGAGCCTTAATCCACTTAGAGACGTAGTCTATAGCTACCAAGATGTACTTGTGACCAAAAGACAAAGGGAAAGGACCGAGAAAATCAATATCCCAAACATCGAATAATTCTACCTCAATGATGTTTGTTCGAGGCATCTCATTTCTGCTGGTGACATTTCTGACCCTTTGACATCTACCACAACTCTTTACGTAGGCATATGTGTCTTTGAATAGTCTTGCCCAAAATAATCCGACTTGCAATACCATGGCTGCAGTACGTGTTCCTCCGAAGTGTCCCCCACTCGGAGCTGAATGACAATGATATAGAATCTTATGTACTTCATCTTCTGCCACGTATCTCTTGATCATTTGATCTGCACACTTATTAAACAAGTACGGCTCTTTCTAGAAATAGTACTTCACATCGTGAATAAACTTTTTCTTTTGATGATACGTCTTATCAATTGGCATAAAACCACAAGCTAAAAAGTTAGCAATATCAGCAAAACCAATGAGTATTATGGACATGATTTACCTTCAATATGTGTTCATCTAGAAACGTCTCTCGAATTGGTATAAGAGGAGAGTTCTCTTCTTGCGGCTCCAATCTAGACAAATGGTCTGCTACTTGATTTTTTACTCCCTTTTGATCTTAAATTTCTAGATCAAACTCTTGAAGTAGAAGTACCCATCGGATCAACCTCGGCTTAGCGTCTTTCTTGGCAAGTAAGTACTTGTCAAATTTAAACACAATAGCAAGTAACTCTTTTTCTGTTACCGTTAATTCAGTTGAGCTTTTGTCAGAGTTTGACTTGAGTAGTAGATGGGATGAAAAACTTTGTTCCTTCGCTGACTCATGACAGCTCCTATCGCGAAGTCACTTGCGTCACACATCAATTCAAATGGCAAATCCTAGTTTGGTGTGACGATTATGGGGGCCGAAACTAGTCGAATCTTCAAATCGTTGAAAGCTCTTAAGCACTCTTCATCAAATTTAAACGTTGTGTCCTTCTCTAATAATTTGCATAAGGGTTTAGCAACTTTCGAGAAGTCCTTGATGAATCTTCAAAAGAAATCAGCATGGCCTAAAAAGCTCCTAACACCTTTTACAGATGTTAGAGGTGGGAGTTTTTTAATAACATCTACCTTTGCTTTATCAACCTCTATTCCATGTCTTGTTATTCGATGCCCAAGAGCAATCCCTTCTCGTACCATGAAATGACACTTTTCCCAGTTGAGTACTAGGTTTGTTTCTTCGTATCGCCTTAGTACCTTGGCTAGATTGGCTAGACAATCATCATAAAAACTGAAAAATCATCCATAAAAACTTCCAAATACTTCCCAACCATGTCAGTAAAAATAGACATTATACATCTTTGAAATGTAGCAGGTGCATTATATAAACCAAATGGCATGCGTATAAATGCAATTGTACCGTATAGGCAGGTGAATCTTGTGTTGATCTTCCGGTGCTATTGTAATCTGATTATACCCCAAGTATCTATCGAGAAAATAGTAATAGTCTCGCCCTACGAGTCTATCTAGCATCTGGTCCAAAAACAGCAAAGGAAAGTGATCTTTCCTACTCGCCTTGTTCAGCTTCCGGTAATCGATGCAAATTCTTCATCTCGTACCCGTTCTAGTCGGTATCAACTCGTTATTCTCATTTTTAATGACCGTGATACCTCCTTTCTTTGGCACACACTGGACCGGACTTACCCATGAATTATCTGAGATGGGGTAAATTATACCCGCATCTAACCACTTAATGATTTCTTTCTTTACTATGTCATTCATAATGGGGTTCAATCTTCGTTGTCCATCAATCATCCCTTTCTCGCCATCTTCTAGTATGATCTTGTGCATGCATACAGATGGACTAATACCATGAATATCAGCTTTGGTCTATCCGATAGCCTTCTTGAATTGTTTCAATACAATGAAGAGTTTCTCTTCTTGCTCACTAGTTAATTTGGCTGAAACAAGCACAGGAAAAGTAGAAGCGTTACCTAAATAAACATATTTTAAATGTGAAGGAAGTACCTTGAGTTCTAATTTAGGTGACTCCTCGATTGACACTTTTGGTTGGGCATAATCCCTTTTCTCTAATTCCAAAGATTCAAAACGGGATTGCAGATTAAATCCCTTTTGATTAGCTTCTAACAACACTAAGTATCCATACTCCTCTTCATCATTCAGAGGATCTGATTTCAAAATTTGTTCCAACGGATCCTCAACATAGTTGAGCTCCTTCTCTACTATTAAATCCTCTAAATTGGATACTGTAGAACAATCATCAATTGTGTCAGGAGATTGCATAGGCTTAAAAATGTTAAATGCTACGTGATCATCCTGAACACGCATAGTAAGCTCGCCCTTCTGTACATCGATAAGGGTCCTTCCAGTTGCTAAGAACGGTCTTCCTAAGATAATTGGCACTTCTTTGCCTGCTTCAAAGTCTAGAATAACAAAATCAACAAGGAAGATAAATTTATCTATACGTACCAATACATCCTCGATTTTTCCTTCTGGATGTGCTAAGGATCGATCCGCTAATTGAAGTGTAACTGTAGTTAGTCTAACTTCACCTATCCCCAACTTTCTAAATATTAACATAGGCATCAAGTTAATACTCACACCTAAGTCACATAATGCCTTACCACAATATGTTGCTCCAATGTTGCAAGGTATGGTAAAATATCTAGGATCCTTTAACTTTGGGGGTAATTTGTTTTAAAGATATGCACTGAATTCCTTCGTCAGAGCTACCGTCTCAAATTCTCTAAGCCTTTGTTTTTTGGACAGGATATCCTTAATGAATTTGACGTAGTTCGGCATTTGCTCAAGTGCTTCAACCAACGGGATGTTGATATGAAGTTGTTTGAGTACGTCTAGGAACTTCTTGAATTGAATCTCCTACTTTTTCTTTTGAAGTCTTTGAGGGTAAGGTGGTGGTGGTTTCTTTATTAGAACTAGTTGATTCGTCTTCTGTGGCAATTTTGCATCTAACGGAGTTATTAGTTGACCAGAATTAGCTGGTTTTGAAATTACCTTGTTGGGTTTTGCAGATGCTAGTTCTTGTGAAACTGGAATTTCAACACTCGGTTGAACTTCCTTTGAATCTAGAACGTCAGTTTGCTCCTTTTCAGCTTCAATGGTGTTGGGCTCTACTATCTTTCTACTCCTCAATATCAACGCTTTGCAATGCTTCTTCCCCCGATTCCTCGGATTCTTCATATCACTAGGTAAAGCACCTTGTGGTCTGTTCCTGAGTTCATTAGCAAGCTGGCCCACTTGATTCTTCAAATTCGTTAGAGTGGTCTAGTTTTTCATCATGTATGCCTTCAATAAATTCTCTAAGCTATTGGATGATTCAGCTTGAGCTGATTTTTGAACTTGTTGGGGAAAACTAGAAGGCTGGGTTAGTTTAGGTTGGGCGTAAGTGTTACTGGTTCCAGCTCCTTAGTTACTCCAGGAAAAATTAGGGTGATTTTATCACGATGGGTTATAGAAATTAGATTGCAGTCCTTGCCTTCCTCGATTTTGGTTCCAGTTACCCATATAATACACGGATTCTGGGTCTTATGGGCATTCTTCGAACAAATGTTCTTTCCCACAATAAACACAGGCTATACTTTCAAATTGATTTGGTGGTTGTGCTGCAAAACTATTAGACCCATTAGTAGTAAGATTTTTTAACATTGAGGATGTTGATGATACCTGAGATGAGAGTGAAGTAAGAGCATCTACTTCATGTTTTCCAGCAACTCGTCTTCCTAACGCTACTCGATTGGCTGGCCATTGATAATTTTTACTAGCAATCCTCTCAATGATTTCATAAGCCTCATTATAAGAATTAGAAATGAGAGCATCGTTAGTAGAAGCGTCCACTACCATCCTCGTATGAGCATTAAGACCATTATAAAATGTCTCAAGTTGGATGCAATGTGGGGTTCCATGATGAGGGAACTTCCATAATAATTCTTTGTACCTTTCCCATGCCTCATACAAGGACTCATCATCCATTTGTTGGAAAGCAGTGATCTCGTTCCTCAACTTAGCATTCTTGCTAGGCAAGAAATACTTCATAAGGAATCTTTCTGCTAACTCTTTCCATGTGGAAATTGAGTTTGGTGGCAATGAGTTCAACCAGGCTCGAGCTCTGTCCCTTAGCGAATACGGGAACACCTTCAATCGTAATGCATCTTCGGGTACTTCAGCTAACTTGAAAGGGTCGCTCACCTTCATGAAATTTTCTCACAAGCATGGAATCATATCATAAACCTCATAATAATCATAAAATATTTATTTCTATTTTCAGATTTGTGGTCTAATACCATTGTTCCAACTAGACCCTAATTCGGGATGTTACACTATATTTATCCACAATTTGCAATATTTTCCTTGATTTTTACCATTTTCATAAATAAGTCTCTAAACTTGAAAATTATCAAGAATTACTTAACAAATACTTATATTTAACAATCAAGTTTAATAATCTATTATAAAATTTCAAAAACACTTCAATTTCATCCGTGGCAAGTTCCTAGACTTTTAACAAATTTACAAATTGACCCCCGTGCTAGCTAGATTAAGCTAATACGATAACAAAAACATAAAAATTACTAAAAAAATTAAGATCACTTACATGCAAGCAAGATTATTCCAAGCTTACTTCTAGGGTATTTTGGCTAGAACAATACCAATTTGAGAAGATGATAGCTTCTTTTTCTATTTAGTCTTTTGTTTGTTTTAATTTATTTATTAAATTACCATTATAACCTTTATAATTTAAGTAGAAATGCTTAAATTGACACCTTGAAACTGTCCACTATAAAAAATAAGGTATATTTACCTCTTTAAACCCTTAATTCATGGTTCTTTAGCCATTTAATACAATTAAGCTAATAGCGATTAACTTTTGCATCCTTTACGATTTAGTCATTTTTCCTCAATAAACTATCTAAACATTAAAATTTCTTAACCAAATTTTAATAAGACCTTAATAAGACTTCATAAATATTTAATAAAATATTTACAGCTCGATTTATAGAAACGAGGTCTCGATATCTCATTTTCTAAAACTACTTAACTTTAGAAACATACCCCTTGAACCTAATTATTCTTTCCTTCAACAAAAATCATTAAATCAAATTTCATTATTACACTATATATTTGACTCATAAATATTAAATAGTAAATATTTACGAACTCACACATTGGATTTATGGCCTCAAAACCGCTATTCCGACACCATAAATAAATAGGTTGTTACATTGATTGTACCTTCTTCTTCCCTTTGGGCTTCCATTTTCATCTGGTTTACGTTTATCTTCTCGCTTCCAACACCACCGACGATCATAACCCTTCTTCTGTCGTCAACCATGGGAAACACGGCGGTGGATTATCGTTGCCCGACGATGGGTGTTTCTTTTTTTACGTACAGGTTTTGCCATCTTCTACAACTGGAACATTTCCAGCTCAAGCTTTGAATTGGAAACCCAGTTCTGGTAATAACTAGTAAAAAGTCAAACGAGAAGACAAAAGTTACACTGATTTCTCTTTCCAAACCTTTCAATCATCAACCAACACAAATGAGACCATGTAATTCAACTCAAAGTATTATCCTTGATCTTTGAAAATATAAAGGAAAGGATTTTGATTGAGTTTTTTTTTTCCCAATTTGTAGGAGCAACAACAAGCATGGAGCTTCAAAGAGTTTATAAAGGAAGATGATTTTTCCTCAAGGAAGAACATGGTGAAATCAAAATACAACCATATACAGAGCTTTTTCCAATGGCGTGCCACATAAACACGAAGTCATAGATGACATCATAGATGATGATTCTCCACCGAAAAATAGCCGGTAAACAAAACCATGTTACTATGGTACTGCTGCTATTACTGTTGTTAGGGACTAAATTAAGTCATTTGGTGATGAATTTGTGGCAACAACTAGAACATCGAATAAGGAAAGTAAATAAGATTCTGAGTTGCATCGAAAGTGAAAGGGAAAACCATTCTCGAAGAAGGTAAAAAAGCATTCAAAGAAGACGAAGAAGGTGAAGAACTAGTTAAAGAAGGCGAACTAGAAGGTAACAAAGACGACTGGTCTACCATTGAACCAATTAATCAAACAAGTTCTTGACATTGAGTAATCTTCTTATTAGGTCATTCCGACATGGAAGCTTCACCAAAAATTGACTTCCATTGTCGCTTCTCAAACTCAAAATCAAGCTTGTTCCCTTTCTCAACCTTCCAGTCTTGCACATCACCAAAACCCTTGTTAGATTCACCACTATTTTCAATAGCAACCATTGATAAAATATATATTTTAAAAACCACTGAAAACCATTTGCTCTCTCTATCAAAAAACACAAAAAACTTTCAAAATCAAACAACCCAAATTGGAATGAGGTCAAGTTTCAAAAAAAAATTGAAAGACCAAAATTAGAATCTAGAAACTGAATTCAAAAACTAATAAATATAGAATCTATCGAAAAGAATCGAATTCAAATTCATGATCTTTGACCCCATCTTAAAATAGAGAGAGTGAGCTTTTTTTTACTTAGATTATGCAACGAGCAAATCCAAAACGGGTGTTGAAGGTGTTGGTTTTTTTTATTTTAAATGAAGCAAATTCTGGAGGTTTTTTTAGTAGAGTGTTGAGGGGAATTTATGAATTTAGAAGAAACTTTTGGAAAAAAAATGGGAGAGGGCTCTGTTTTTTTAGAGCTTATGTTCGTTGCAGTTTGACTAATGATCAACTAACGTCTTCCATTAAAGTTGGGTTGATTTATAGAAAAATTTTAATGTTGAGGGCGTCAATAAAAAAAGGTCAATGGCTCAAACCCAAAAACCCATAAACGTTGAGGGCCTTTTTTGCAATTATGCCTCTTCTAAATTTTGATTCAAATATGATTATTGTTTGTATCAAAGTGTATGGTAGGTTTAGATTTCTTTGGTTATTGTCTGCCATGTGCATACAAATAGACTTAGGAAAGAGACAAACCAGTTCCTATTTTTATGACTAGCAGTATCAAGTTTCTTTGGATTCACATATGACTCAAATATGATTTAAATATGAATCAAATATGACAAATCAGTTCCTAGTTGTTAAGAACATTTTTTAAATGTCGATTCAAATATGATTATTGTTTGTATCAAAGTGTATGGCAGGTTTAAATTTCTTTGGTTATTGTCTGTCATATGCATGACAGAAACAAATTTTTTTGTATTAAATTGTTTGGTTATTGTACTTGACAAAAATGGATTTCTTTAAATTAAAGTGTATGGCATGTGCATGATAGAAATGAATTTGTTTGTATTAAATTGTTTGGTTATTGTACATGACAGAAATGGATTTATTTGCACTAAAGTGAATGACATGTGCAAGACAAAAATGAATTTGTTTGTATTAAATTGTTTTTTGTATTGGTTATTGTCTGCCACTGTCTTTATTGAGGTTAAATTTGTTTGGCAGGTTAACTTGATGATGAATTTAATGAGAGTGAAGAAGAACTGTCTGAATTTGATGTGTCTAATATGGTTAGGGTTAATTTAGATGGCTTAAGCATAGATGATACAAAAGTATGGGAACTATCTGATAGTGATGATTATGAGTGGTTAAATAGTGCACATGAATTTGAGATGACCAAAATTGGCCTAAGTTCAACTCAGACAGTGACATGAATAATCCAAAGCTTGAGGTTGGAATGTTATTTTCAACCAAAGATAATCTAAAAGAAGCTACCAGGGAGTATGGTAGATTGAATAGTTATTTTATTAAGTTCCTTAAAAATGATCAAAAGAGGTTAAAGGCAATTTGCAGTTCAAATTGTTCTTGGTATATATGGCCTTTAAACTACACCCTAATAACCCTACTAACCAGACTTAGCAAATTAGAAGTTTAAACCCTAACCATACTTGCTCTAAAGCCTATAAAAATAAAAATATAACCTCAGCTTGGCTAGCTCAACATTATAAAGACAAGTTCATTGTTGATCCCAATTATTCTTTGACATCATTACAACAAGATGTTAAAGGAGATTTATTTTGCCTTGTCTCATTAACCAAATGTAGGAAGCCTAAACTTAGGGCAGTGGAATTACTTAAAAGGGGTTATGAGGCATAATATAAGAAGATATATAAGTATCTGTTGGAGGTTAGGACCTAAAATGTTGGAATAACAACAATCTGTTATATGCATAACCGGTTGTATCAAAGTATGTATGTCTGTTTGCAAGCATGCAAAGATGGGTATAAGGCTGGTTGTAGGAGGATAATAGGTTTAGATGGATATTTCTTGAAGGGATACTTTGGTAGCTACCTTCTGGCGGCTGTTGGGATAGATACAAATAATGACATCTATCCTATTACATATACTGCTGTTGAAAGTGAAAACATAGCATCATTGTGATGATTCTTGGAGTTGCTCACATTGGACTTGGAAATTTTGAGCTCCTATCAGATATATTTCATGTCTGACAATTAGAAGGTAAAACTCCATTTTTTTGCTTTGTTTTATGCTTTTTCTGTTTAGGATGAATGCTAAAGAATTAAATTGTTTCTCTTCTATTTGTAAGGACTTGTAGAAGTAATATCCATGTTGTTTCCTAATGTAGAAACAAGACACTGTATTAGACACTTACATGTTCAAGAAAGTTGGTTTCAAAAAAAAAGAATTGAAAGATTTACTTTGGAAAGCTGCTAAAGCAAGCACTCTAAGGGATTTTGAGGATGACATGGCTAAACTGAAGAACACTAATCAACATGCTTATGATTGGTTAAAGGGAAAGAACCCTGGTCACTGGTCAAGGTCCAACCCTGGTCACTGGTCAAGGTCCCACTTCTTATTTAGGAGCCAGTCTGACATATTGGTGAATAATCTTTGTGAATGCTTTAACAAGGTATACCCCTAATTATTTTCTATATGTAGTTCATTAAGGAGCAAGTTCATTAAGAAAGAAGGATGCCTATTCTAACAATGATGATTGTTGGAAAATCGGCTTTGGAAAACGCAGCAGAAAATATGTTTCAGGGAAATAAAAGTTTTAAAAATTTTCCAAAAGAAGAACTTGGTTTTGTTATCTAAAGTAATAAACACTTAATCAAAACCGTACCCTTTGATTTGTCTAGGATGAGCGCTTTGACCGAGTAGTCTTCTCCGCTATCTTTAAGCTCACGTCTATTGAGTGTGGGCTCACTTCGAATCATAATCATTTTCACAAAAATTACCAGTGGGGTAATTTCACAATTTCTCTAAATTTTTGGGTCAAGTTGTAAGTAAAAAAATATCTCTAGAAATTTTCTAAAATAATTTCTTCAGAGAATTTTCCCTCTACAACTTTCTCTTAAATTCAAGTATGAAAAATAATACCTCATGGCTCTCTTTATATAGAGAGAGTTTTGAGAGTTCAACTATGATTAAACTTAATCACTTTAATATTAAATTAATATAATACTTATCAAGATAAATATTCTATTAATTAATACTTATCTATAAGATAAATATTAAATTAAATTTAATATTAAGATAATCACTTTAATATTAAATTAATAAAATACTATCAAGATAAATATTACATTTAATTTAATATTAAAGTTTATTAAAATAATATCATTTTTTGAATGGTTAATTTGAAATCAAATTATTCGATAGAGTCCCAGAAGTAGTGTGATTCCTCCACTGCTCAACCGCCGAAAGACCACTTGCCGACCATCGGAATGCCACCATCGTCGTCGTCGGCACCGTCGTGTCCAATGATGCCATCGTAGGTACGACACCCTTACGGCACCCTGAATTGATTCGGCTATTGCTGGTTTGGTCCAGGCCAATAACAGTCCAACAGGTTTGGTCTAGTCGGTCAACCAGATTTCACATGCCAGATCTGGTTCAACCAATTTTTGGGTCTCAGTCTCAGTTTTTGGTTCTTAGGCCCAATTTTCGATCTCAAGTTCAATTTTCAAATTCAATTATCCATTGGGCCAATTATCTAACTTGAAAATTAATTTTCAAAAATATCATATTTATTTTAATTAATTTGATTAGTTTAATTTTTCTTAATCAAAATTAATTTTCCCAAAAATCACTAAGATTTTCCAAATTAATTTTTCAAGAAAAATTTTTAATTAAATTTTCTAGTTGAACAATTCTCACAACTGTCTAATTTAATTTCACATCGAATAAATTGACTCAATTAAATTATTTCCAAAGTTGTAGAACTTCCTTCTGATTCAAATGCAGTCCGATCGAGCTTTTGTTAAGCCAGCGGAAGGACTAATTGGATATATATAATTAGGCTCGAATAATTGCAATTATGTCCAGAAGCATTGTTCTGATAATTTGCAATTTACTTAATCATGGAGTCAGTTCACAAGAAGTAACATGATTGAAAACTCCTTATTGTATACTTTTTACGAAAACAATTCATCTAACTACTTTGTACAATGACCTCATCATGTGTGTGCTACCCTTATATGATATCCTTGATTCCTGTGAGTTAAATCCACTTACTCAATATAATCATATTTTATCTCATTATCACCATTGTGTCTTCTTAATGATTAATATGATCACTGTCAACAAATGATTGCGATAAATTACTCGCTCGAGAACAAACAACCCGTGGCCATGTTCCATACTTATCAATCCACACAATACCAATGAGAGAATATCATTAACTCTTAATGTAACACCACTAACCCTTATCCGTTGCCAAAATAGTTTTACGAAGCATTACTAAACTTTACGAAATAAATTCAGACATTTCACAACCTTTATTATACATATAAAAAATCATTTATTTAACACTCATATTGTCTCTTAGATGGGCCCTCGAGGCCCCAATATACAACTTAGAAATGGATCGGGACTAAACTGGATACTCAAAGAATTTTTCTCAAAATCTCAAAAATTTTCTTAGGAGCAGGGGACACACACCCGTATGGTCGACCGTGTGAGCCATACACATGTGTCTTAGGCCATGTGGGCATTCAATATGAGACACACGGCCACGTCCCAGCCCGTGTCCTTACCTGTGTAACTCTCTGACTTGGGTCACACGGCCAACCACACGTCCGTGTGCTAGGCCATGTGCAAGGTGCAGGTGTCACACGACCAAGCCACACGCCCCTGTGCTAGGCCGTGTACAAATACTTGGGCATTCTGTTTTGAAATTTCAAGGTGCAGATGACACATGGCCAGACTACACACCCATGTGCATGGCTATGTGTCACACACGGCTGAGACACACGCCCGTGTCTCTGCCTGTGTGGACGAAAATAGGCCATTTTAAGGCAACTTTTCTCACCCTTTTTAACATCAACCTAAACACAATATTTAAATACACTAATATATCCCAACCAAGCAAACAAAACCAACCAATACATGTTCTAAAAATAATATAACGATTACATATACATCAATTACTTATATTTACCTATTTAACTCATTTCATTGATTTATCAACTTCTACTACTAATTACACACATACAAACATTTAAGATTCATAACCATAATTCAAACTATTTCATTGCCAAACCAACCCTATATATGCCATATAAACCAAAATTTACATTTCAAAAACTACCGGATTAAACTGGATAGTGTGGCTTGATGTGTTGATTCGATCTCCCAATCACACGTTAATCTACAAGAACATAAAACAACACAAGTAAGCTTAATGAAGCTTAGTAAGTTCAATAGATTAAACGTTGATCTTTCTGAACTTAATACATTAAACTAAATTGTAAATAAATCATACATTCTCCCTGTCAAATACAACATAAGTCAATGAATACACTTCCTTCAGATCAATACAATTAATAATCAATATATCTTTCAATTCATTCACATAGGTCTTTGACCAATTCTTATTGAATTGAGGAACGGCTTACGGATATGAGTACATCATTTTCTTTATGCCATAGTCCAACTATAGTCGTACATATGCATTGCCAAGGCCCAGCCATGGTCTTACATTCATAGTGCCATAACTCAGTTATGGTCTTATTGTCAGAATGCCATAGCCCAGCTATGGTCTTAATTATAAATACTGCCATGGTCCCACCATGGTCCTAAATTCAAAGTGTCATAACCCAGTTATAGTCTTTTCATTAAAATGCCATAGCCCAGCTATGATCTTACATAAAAACATTGCCATGGTCCAACCATGGTCTTATCCGTCAATTCATCCTTTGCTATAAAACAATTGTACTCAATCCTACGTTCTACTTGTTTTAAGCATTCATTTCAATTTCTTATTTTAATAATAAATGTTAATTTCAATAATAAAAGTATGAATAAATACATTATATCATTCATAAATTAATAAATAATCATGAAAGTTTAACCTTACGAACTTACTTGGGTTGGATTGTAAAAATGATAATAGTTCAAGGACTACTAGACTAATTTCCCTTTTTCTTGTTGATCTACGAGCTCTTAATATGATGCAAAAACCAGCTTAGAGAACCTTCAATGTCATTTTTGGACTGGAAATTAGAAGAAGAAATGTCTAGAATTCAATTTAGTTACTTGTTTTATTTTTAACTTTAACCAATTTATCATTTTGCCCTTAGTTCGCACTAATTTTGTTTATTTCTTCTACCCTTGTGTTGTTTCAGCCATCTTCTTTGGCTAATTTGCCTTTCAAGTCCTCTCTCATTTAACACTTGAACCATTTAACCATTTTAGTGAGTTTTGCACCTTTTTCAATTTAGTCCTTTTTAATTAATTAACTATCCAAACGTTAAAATTTCCTAACGAAACTTTAATACTAACTCAATGACACTCCATAAATATTTATAAAAATATGTACAGCTCAGTTTATAAGATTTAGGTCTTGATACCTCGATTTCGGAACCAATTAATTTAATAAGTATTTCTAAAGCACAAATCACTAATTCATAAACCTTCCTAAATTCATAATTTTCTCATTAACACTAAATAATAAAATTTTCAAACTCACTTGTCGGATTTAGTATCTCGAACCACTATTTCTGACACCACTAAAAATTAAGCTGTTACACTTTAATCAATGTATGAATTCCATTATTGCTAGTAAAGTCATGCTATACACAAGTCATGTACCCAACATACCTGCTATGGGCTCGATCATCTTTAGCATATAAGCCTCCACTTATATAAAAGCATATGAGTTGCATACGCGTGGTCAGTGACTAACTCAAGATTTAGGTAAACCACACCATAAACATCACAAGTGAATTAATTCACAAACAAGTTCATAATTTATTCATAGGTCTAGTCCAATGTATCATTCTTCTAATGAATACACTAGGTGTGAGTATTCGATCGAGTCGAATCAAATCGAGTCAAAAAATTTTGAGTTAGTCGAGTTGATGAATCGTATTTTAGCAACCGAACTCAATTTAAATTTTCTTTGAATCGAGTCAAATTGAGTCAAAAAATTTCAAATTGAGTCGAGTTAATGAATCTTATTATTTATACTTAATGTTGCATTTACATGGACATATTATTTAACTAGTAGACAAAGTACAATCTTTTAGATTAATTTTGAGTAAAGGAAAAAGGGAAAGTGGGGCAATTTGGGAAGGAAAGTAAAACTACTAGGTAAACATTTATCAAAACAACGTAGTTTTGTTTTTTAACTTGATAGTTTTGACTTTTAACTTTAGTTAAGGTAAATATTTATCAAAACGATGTAGTTTTGCCTTTTCTTATTTGGATTTTCGAATAACTCGAATTAAATGTTTGATCGAATCGAGTGAAATTATTCGAGTTAAATTAGAAAAATTAATAATGTCAAATTAACATCTTATTACAATATAACTATTTCTATGTTAGAGCACATAAATTTGAAACCATATATAATTAAAAAAATTTTAAAGCATAATAATAACAATAAGATATTTTAGTATGATAAACTTGAATCATTAATAACTTATTTAGATTCCAAAATCATTGTTTTATAAAGTTTTTAATTTTTTATATATATTTTAGATTTTTTTAAAAAAATATAATTTTTTAAAATAAAAATTTTAGAATTTTTATAAATATTTTGAATTTTAAAAATTATTTTCAATTTATGAAAATTATTTTGATTATTTTGTAACTTTTGTTAAGAGAAAGACCAATTTGCTCATTTTCGAAATTGATAGGGACTAAAAGGGTATTTATACTAATTTGTTATGCGAATTATTTGAGTTATTCGAATTGTAAAAATTCAACTCGACTCGACTCGAAATCGAAATCTGAAATTCTTATTCGAGTTTACTCAAATAATTCGATTAACTCGAAATTTAAATTTTTTTCAATTTTTTCGAATCGAATCGAATTTTGCTCACCCTTTGAATACATCTATGTTTCTACCTGTGCAGTTAACTGCTCCAATGGCTAAGACTAGTTATCTTCCCAAATGGAATTGTAGATGACATAATAATCTTTCTAAGTATTTGAATCAAATGATCACTTTGATTCTTTTATGGGATTACAGACTCGTTTAGATTAGTTACAGAAATAAGTTGTCTTTATTGCAATGTAAATCTATGTCTCCACTCATGAAGTCAACTGCTCTGATAGCCAAGACTAGTCATCTCCCCAATTAGAATTGTAGATGACATAATAATCCTTCTCAGTATTTGAATCAAATGCTCACTTTGATTCTTTTACGGGATTACGGGCTCATGTAGATTATCTACTGAAGTAAGTTGTCTTTCTTGCAATGTAAACATTCTTTACAATGCAACTTATCTTCAGTTTGAACTTTAGACAATCAATGAGCTAATATTTTCTTGTCATAATTTCGCTATGCATGCAAAATATAAAATACAGAAACACAAAAGATATAATAGTGAAATGTGAAATTAACTTTATTTATTTATTTATTGTTCAAAGATATAAACATGTTTACTAAAATATGGGCACATTTCCCAACAGATGGAAATAATTAGGACCAAGATCATATTGTTGATTGTTAAGAAGAAAGAAGAAGCTAAAAACTTTTAAGGGCACTTGTGTCTAAAAATCAAGAAAAAACTGGATGTCAATATGAAAGATTCATTAAGGTAAATAGATCATTTTCAAATATATGTATGCCTTTATTCTACCATCACATGTTCGTGGGGCTCATCACATGCTGCCTTTACTTAAGTATGATATGTTTTAGTGGTTTTTTTTAGGTGTGTTCCACCACATACTGGTGGGGATAGATATCAGGTTGAATATGGTCCAGGCAGTCAGTATGTGGTGGGCCTAGTTGAGAATTCCTGCTCCTACAAGAATTGGTATCTCACTAGCATCCCTTGAATGCATGTGGTGGTTTTCATTCATCTAAAAGATGAATACCCTGAAACTCATGTATAAACCTATTACACCAAGCAAACCCAACTTGCTATTTACTCCAACTTCATCAGGCTAGTAAGGGGTTCTAAACAATAAGAATCTGTGGCAGACATGCTGCCAATACTACCTCTTACATTAAGAAAGCCACCTGGCAAACCTACAAGGTGAGAAGGAAAGAACCTGATGAACCACAAGCACAACAAAGCTAACTAAAAATGGGTGGAAATGAAGTGGAGTAAATGCAAGAAATTAGGCTATGATAAGAGGAGTTGCAGAGGAGAATTCGTCCAAAACATTCCAGTAAGTCATTTGCCTTAGCTTCATTAGTTACTTACATATGCAATGTATTTGATGGATTTCACTTGTTTTTGTAGATCACAAGACGCAAAGTTTGGTGTTCATAAACAAGTGGTTGCCCAACTCATTAAAAAGCTACCCCAACTGTAAGAGTCTATTTTCAGTAATGTCAAAAATAGTGGTTTCGGGACCACAAATTCAACAAAAGAGTTTAAAAATATTATTAATATTTACGAGTCAAGTATAATATTATTTAAATTTTGGTTCAATAATTTTTTTAATTAAATGAATAATTAAATTTATGTGGTATATCTCTAAAATCAAGTGGTTTTAAAAAAGGAGGTATCGGGACCTCATTTCAGTAAAGTGAAGTGATTAAATATTTAAGGAGTATTATTAGGGTCATATTAAAATTTGGTTAAGAAATTTTAATGTTTAAACAGTTAATTAATTAAAAGGGCTAAATTGTAAAAGATGTAAAATCTAATCACTATTGAATTATAATGATGAGATGGCTTAATTATTAAATAAGGAAGGACTTATATGGTAATTATACCATATATATGGTTAGTCGAAATTATGGACAAGGTTTGGTTGAAGTTTTAACTAATATTGTAAGGGTAAAATAGTAAAATAGTAAATAAGATAACATAAACAAAAAAAAAAACAATTAAGTGTTCATCTTCCCCATTTTCACCTTAATTGGCCAAATCACCATGGAAGCAAAAACTTGGAGAATTTTGGTTCATATTCTAACTTGCATGTGAGTAATTTTAGCCCCCCGTTTTTAGTAACTTTTATCTTATTGTAGTCGTTTTAGCTTTAATCTAGCTAACCTAGGGGTCAATTTGTAAAACTGTTAAAAGTTTAAGGACTTTCCATGAATGGTTTAAGTGTTTTTGTGAATTTAATTGATAGATTATTAAGCTTGGTTGTTAAATATATGTATTTTGTTAAGTTATTTTTAATGATTTTAATGTTTAGGGATTAAATTGTTGAAATAGTAAAATTCATTGTAAATTGTGTGAAATAAGGAAAAATATGGGTTGTTATAAGACTAAGAGAAAATCGGCTAGCATGAATTTTAATTAAAAGTGGTTAAATTGCAATTTTCGAATTTAGGGACTAAATTGCATAAAAGGTAAAATATTGGGGTAATTTTGTAAATTTCCAATTGATAAGGGTTAAAAGTTGTATTAATTATATTAAGTTATTTGACTAGTTTAATTGAATGAAAATTATTATTTAGATCAAGAAACGAATCTTACGGATCTAAAAAAAGGAAAAGCTAATATGTCGAGTTAGTCGTCAGCTTCGTTTTTACAACTGTTTTTGTCGAGGTAAGTTCGTATAATTGTTAATTCATTATTTGTAAATTTGTTTAAATGTTAATGAATATTTATGTTAGTTATACTTAAATGATTATTATGTGTTATATGCTTAATGAGATTAAATGATTATGGTGATCAATTGACGAATTGTAGAAAAATGTAAATTTCATGAATATGTATATGAAATGTTATGTCGAAAAAGGAATCAAAGGATGTAATATGCCCCGTTTGAACCTTGTAAAGACCTAGGATACAAACGACATGTCATTAGGGGTTATACAATTTCGGGTGCTGGTATTGGATGTCCTAACGATAGCTAAGGTCCTGCATTTGTTGCGGATTCATCATAGTTCGTGTGAGCAGCATCGTGTAGCTTAATATCCTGACCCACAGCTTACATGTACAAGCACACTTTGTCTGAGCATGGTTCCCGGGTATCCTACTTTGTTTCATTTGGTTCAACATGTAATAAAGGCTTAAACGAATGAACTTAATTATATAAAATGTTAAGAAACTATAATACATGGAATGAAATGTTTTGGCATAAGAGCTTTGAAGGTATGAATGTTACATATTAAAGATGTAATGAATATTATGTATATGGATTTTCTTTTAGTATATATTCCTTGATATGGATGGATGTTTGAGGTTTCATTATTGAACCCCCTTACTTGCGAGATTGGAGTTGTAATAAGAAATGGATAATCTCTTAAGCATGTCAAAGAAACTATTTATGAAATACATAAATTGAGCCTATTCGGTAAATTTACGTTTAAGATTTATACAAGCTTACTAAGTATTATTGCTTACGTTAGTTGTTTTCTTTTCCTTTAGATCATCGAAAAGCTCGATCGATTGGAATATCGTCAGAGCACCATCACACTATTCATTCGTCATATTGGTAGTTTTGATTGTTTTGGTTAACAATTATAAATGGCATGTAATAGGAGTTTATTTGCCTATATGCCTTGATGTTGGCCTATAAATGTATATATGTAAGTATGAGTTTTGGTCACTTGTGAATGCCTTGTGATTTAGATGGCATTTGGTTCATTGAAGTGTGAATAAAGTGGTTAAATGGTAGGTGCATGAGGTAAGCTTGAAGTATGAATTTAGGGCATTGAGTTTGAGTTGATTTGGATGTTAACTTGTGGTACCAATAAGGGCACATTGGATAGAAATTTAGATTAAATGATATATGTGTATTTTTCCATGTAATAGGGCCTGATTGTAGTTTGGCAATTTGGTATGTTTTGAGTGGTGTAAGCTTATGTATGCCTTAATGTTTATAGTTAATGGATTGTAAATTATGGTATAAATTGATAGATTGTTTAATACTTATGCATGCCTTGTGATGATAGTTAAACCATGGTTGAATGACATGTATGTTTGAAATTGTTTTGGTATGTTTAATATGTGCTTAATTAATGAACTTAAGATGTTGGTTGGATTGATTTGGTGTATGAATTGTGGTGCCTTTGGTGGCATATTAGTTAGGTTCATAGGATGGTTGATTTGATATGTTTATGGTATGATTTAAAGTGTTCTGATCATATGAAAATGTTTGGAAATGGTATGGTTTGTTGTGCAAGAAAAGGTTAATGTTTTGGCTAGTTTTAAGGCAAATTATGTTGCACACAGTCTGGGACACAGGTTGTTACATGGTCGTGTACCACACATAGTTGTGTGTTTCAAGTTAGTATGTTACATGGCCTGTGACACGGTCGTATGGCCATATTTCGAATACCCACACAGCTGGACACACGGGTTGGGACACAGTTGTGTGTCCCGACTTCGAATGTTCATACGGTCTAGCCACATAGCCATGTGACCCCTGTTTATATTATTTTTCACATTTTTCTGTTTTGTTTCAGATTAGTCCTTGCTTGTTTCTAAATTGATTTTTAAGTTCTGAAGGCCCAATTTAAGTTCCGTTTTTGTATGAATGCTATGATTATTGATTGGACATTGATTTATGATTTTTACATTGATTTTTGAATTGTGTTTAAATATTATCGAATATGTTAATCGTCGTAATATCCTGTGACCTTATTCTGGAAATGGAGACGGGTTAAGGGTGTTACACCCACTCACCAAGAAATAGCCCCAACTCATCAACAAGCTGCCCCAACTTACCAAGAAGCTGTCTTAAGAGAAAAGCTTCAATTTAAAAGGAAAGCAACTGGAGAACCAACCACTGTTAGATGGATGCCTTCTACTTAAGAGTCATCTGTCTCAGACCCATCGATGACATTGTGAACCGAAAGTTTATTTTGTTAACTTTTTGAGTTTATTGTGCAAAGTTGCCTATTACTGCTACTGATTTCTTAACTTAGGCAAATTATTTTTTGTAAATTTGTCTATTATTGCTACTGGTATTTTAACTTAGGCAAATAGTTATTGAATATATTTTTTAATTTGTCGCAATTAAATGAGTTGAATTGTACTAAATTGTAGGCAAATTTGGCAATAGTTTGCCATTCCTTTTGTAAACAATTTGGCCTTAATTAATGAATGAAGTATAATTTCTACCAATGTTTTATGCTTTTTGTTTCATCTGTTTTGTCTCTTCTACCATTCGAGACAAAGTCCAAAAAAAGATGATGAAAAATGTTATCTTCGGTTGAGGATTCAATAAAAGGGAGCATTGATCCATGCAATATAAGTAAATGAAAAACAATAACCAAATACTCTTTCAAGTCTTAAAAGAAGATTAAACATCCCATAGGGTATTCAGAAAATCAAATGAAATAAAATACAAATGTATGATATTGACATTAGTCTTTCAACTTTCAAGTCTCAGCTCAAACATACAAGCAAGCTGATACCCTTTCTAGCCCATGACATTTCGGTCTGTAAGCTTCTACTCACCATGAAATATAATCTCCCAAATGATGCAAAGTTCATTTTTATGGTTCTTCACATTCACACAAACACACGTCCGCATGCATACATACTTACATATATACATATTGTTATACATTTTGTAACAGCCCATTTTTAGTCAAATCGGAACAGTGGTTTTGGGACCACAAATCCGAGGTCAGAATAATTATTTTATTATTATTTTAATGTCTACAGAATGATATTATGTATGTGTGAAATTTTCATTAAGAAATTTTATTTTTTGAATGCTTAATTCGATAAAAAGGATTAAATCGCGTAAAGTGCAAAAGTGATGTTCTATTGGTAAAGGTATTAAATGGCTATGAAATTAAATAGTTAAGGGTTTTATGTTGCAATTATCCCATTATTAAATTAAGTGGACACAAATGGACATAAAATGAATGATATTAAATGGTTTTGTAATAAGGTTATTTTAGTAAATTTTAAATACATGTTAATAAATTAGTAAAACAAAAAAATTAAAGTCATCATCTTTTATGGTTCTTCAATCGAATATTGAAAGGAGAAGAACCCATTGTTAGGTTTACATTCGGCCAAGCTTCTCATGCTCAGTTAGGTATGATTTTTGTCCCATTTTTAATGATTTCTATGTTTTTGAGATCGTTCTAGCTTAATCAGCTAGCCTAGGGACTAATTTGTAAAAATGTTAAAGGTTTAGGGTTTTCACATTGATGAATCTATATGTTTTTTGATGTTTAAGGGTAAAAAATGCATGCTTATTGTTAGATAAACAACATTGTTAAGTGATTTTTAGTAAAATGTCCAATTAAGGATTAAATTGTGAATTGTGTAAACTTTGTGATTAAATTGTGAAATAAATGAAAAATATGGACTGCTAGGGACCTAATTGGAATTCGACTAGCATGGGTTTTGGTTGAATTTCATGAATTTGTAATTCTATGAAATAAGGACTAAATTGTAAAAATATTAAAATGTTAGGGGCAAAAGTGTAAAGTTACCTTAATGTGCATTTTGGACTAAATTGAATAGAGTGATAATTAAATAAGTTAATTTTTATTACATTTAGATCAAGAAAAGAAAAATACAAATTTAGATCGGGGAAAGAATAAGATTTTGGACTAATCGACTCGTTTCATCGTTTTTGCATTCGAGGTAAGTTCGTATGTATTAAACATTATTATATTTTTGTTTTAAATGCCTTGATATTGCATAAATTGTGAATACGACATTGCAGATATATTCAACGATGATTCGGTAAGTGAGAAAATCCCGGTTGAACCTTAGGAATAGATTAGGATACGAATGACATGTCATTAGGGGTTATGTGATTTGGGCGCTGGTCCGTACATCCTACCGGTGGCTGAGTTATCCGGCATGTGTTGCGGATACTCGTCAGCTTATGTGAGCAACACCGTGTAGCTTCATCATGACCATCAGCTTGTGTGAGTAGACCCGTTGATAGCTCAAGAGTAAGCATTATATGTGATACGAGATTGAGATAGCTTCGGCTATATATGTGGCACTTAGGGTGCGAGATTCCCGAGTATCTGATAGTATTCCGAATGGTTCAACGGGTAAATCAATGATGTGGATGAGTATGAAATTGATACTAGATAGTTCAGGTATGTACATAAACCGTACAAGCATTGAATTCAAGAAACTTGTGAAATTTGTATCTAACCTTATGAATGAAATTTGTGGTAGGTTGATGGTTCAAAATGAGATATGTTATGATATGTTTAAATTGCTTAAATTGTGCATATTTGGTAAGTTAAGTTTTATTGTTATACGAACTTACTAAGCTTTATAGCTTACTTTATTTATTTTCCATGTTTTATAGTGAAATCAAAGCTAGCTCGGATTCAGG
Source organism: Gossypium hirsutum (assembly GCF_007990345.1). Taxonomy (NCBI): domain Eukaryota; kingdom Viridiplantae; phylum Streptophyta; class Magnoliopsida; order Malvales; family Malvaceae; genus Gossypium; species Gossypium hirsutum. The sequence goes on along the minus strand of NC_053425.1, from coordinate 87,946,230 downwards.
AATAGTCGGAGACTTCATCGCACTATCCAATTATCACTTTGGTACTTTTGAACTTAAGTAATTTGAGTATATGGCATGTATAGGGAGTTTGGTCATGTTGGTATATATGTTGTTAATAAATTTAGTCATTTGAATGGCTTGTAAATATTTAGTGTTTGGTTTTGTATATAGTCATAAGAGTTGGCTTATTTTAGTTGATTTGGTTGTGTATATAATTGTGTAAATGACTCTTGTTATGTGTTTGATTATGGATATGTGATGTTAGTTAGTATTTGGTAATTAGGGGTACTAAATGGCTGAGAATTGAATTTGGCTAAATGATGCATGTTTGAAAGTGATTATATTGTTGATTTGAGATTATGAGTTTTGGTAGGAAATTGAATGGCACATTGTGGTATTGATGTGTTTTGTATTGGTTGGTACTGAAATGGTATGAATTATGCTTGATTGAGGTTGGTTGAATGCCTAATTATGACATGTTTTGGTGCCAATTGGGTTGATGTAGGTGTAAGCAAGTTTGGGTGGCAAAATGACTTGGTAAATAGCCTATTTTTGCCCACACGGGTAGAGACACGGGCGTGTGTCTCAACCGTGTATGACACACGGTCAAGTTACAAGGCCGTGTATCCCCTGGTGTTGAAATAGAAATCAAGTCAGTATGCTCTATACGGCCCAGCACACGGGCGTGTGACCTAACCGTATGGCATAAGTTAGTGTACCCTACAAGATTGGCATGGCCTAACACACGGCCTGGTACATGGGCGTGTGTGGCCATTTCTTAGGGCACACGGGCGTGTGTGTTGGCCGTGTGACCCAAGTTAGAGAATTACATGGGGTCAGACACGGACTGGGACACGGCCATTTGATCCCATTTCGAATGTCCACATGGTCTGTGACACGGGCGTGTGTCCCTGTAGTTTGAAAATTTTTCTACGTGTTTCAAAAATTTCTCGAGCTATCGGTTTAGTCCCGAACCACTTCAAATGCATGTTTTGGGCCTCATAGGCTCGTAATAGGGACGATGTGAATAGTATTGAATGTTGATTACATGATATTGTAAATGAATGTGAAATGGATGGTTATTTATGTTATAAGTCCGATAATGCTCCGTAAACCTATTTCGACATTGAATACGGGTGAGGGGTGTTACACATTTGCTCTTGCCTTGGTTAGTATATAAACACTTGCTCTGTTTGGCCTTTTTTTTTTCTCTTGTTGTAAACACTTGCTCTATTTAAGCAACTCTTATTTAATCAATTTCATTAGAGAAAATATAAAGAATTTAATCTAAAACCTGAAACCAAATAACGACACCATAATACTATTTTCCATTTCAACAACCTCAATACTAGCAATCACATAAGCTGGTTTTCCATTTCAACAACAACAGCAATACCAGTTATCATATAAGTTGGTTTTTCATTTAAACAACAACAACATTACAAATAATAGCACCAAACACCATGTTTTTCTCTCCCTTCTCCTTCCATGCTTCAATGTTCTAACTTGTTTCTAAACACTCAACAACAAACTTGTGAATCATCAATGGTGGATCAAACTAGGTGAAAAGACGACATGGATTTCGAAACCCACTCTCATACTTCTTACATCCAAAAAACCTCCTACTTAAGTTGTCATTGGACCAAAAAAAATTTAAATTGGCTGGGTTTCCACAATAGCACATTGGAATCACGGTCGACATCTCTATTTCTTTTTTTCTTCTTCTTTTTCTCTTCTTCTTATACTGCCCAGCCAGGGCTCTTAAATGCGATTGTTTAAATAACAACAAACCCACCAACTGGCCAGCTAAATGACAATAAGAAGTCTGTGATGTCATTAAAAATAGTTAATAAAATTAATTTATTATTTTTTAAAAGTTGAGTAACTGATGATATGCTTTACCCTTAGAAAAAATATTGATTCCCATTAATTATGTTAAGATTTGAATTGGGAAAAATGAAGTTATTTTGTAAGATTTGAATTAAAAACGTAAATTCACTTTCAAAAGATCAACATAATTTCTTTATGGTTTTTTATGTGACTTAATCAATCAATTACAATCTACTCATAAATCCTTTAGTTACAAAATTGACTAATTTTCACCTTAAACGTCCAACAGCTTGTTTGATTAAACTAATGTGTCCAATGAAAAATAATAAATCTCAATTTCAACTTTAAAGCAATAAGTTGGATAATTTGTACTCTAAATCGAGTAAAAATTCAAAAACTAAATTACACTCCCAAACTACTCGACCAAGTTTCAAATACGTCAATCTCCTATTCACCTCTAAATATCTAATCACAAACAAAGCAAGCCTTAGTTCGGATTTGTCATTTCCACTTCCATACTTGTTCCAGCCACTCCATCCTTACATTCAAAGCTTAATAAAGATAAAATATTTCAGTATACGAATATGTTCAAATTTTTAAGTTCTGTTTTTTCATACACTCGGTCACACACCGAAACCAGTGCCCGAATGAGCTGAAAAAATTGAAATATCATCATAGCTACATATCTATACTTAATCCTATCATACTATAAACCTCCCAACCCCCACATAAATGACACTGAAATTCCACATATTAATCCCATACCAATGGCACAGATATAGTAAACAGTAAACATTGCATATCTTGATAGCTTGGCAGCTCATGAAGTTGTTTAATTCCATATGACGGGAACCATGAAAAACAAGAGAGGTTGAAACATTCTCCCGCAGGCTACATAGTTTATAACAACCGATAAAAGATTTGATTGGTCTCTATTGACTGACTCTCCTACATACACGATTTATAACAATCAAAAACAGATTGAACTGGTCTCGGTTGACTCGGACTCTGCTACATATAAGAGCATAGGTATTATAAAAGCATATGCCCAAGCAACGATACTTCCTCAATAACAAAAGAGGACTACTGGTAATGGCAAGTTCAGGATAGATCAGATCTAGAGGAGATACCTTTTCAAGCTTCTGCAGCTTAAGGGGAATTTTCAGGAGTCTTCAGAACAGTAGCTGTGTTACCTTTGTGTGCCATTACAGCAACACGGAACTCTTCAACTATGGAAGAGTCCTTGAACTTCAAAGCGAATGTAGACAGACCCTCTTTGTCTTCACCAGTACTATTCATGCAGGCAAAAGTGATGCCTCTCTTGTCCATATTTGTCAGCTTCATATCTGGGTAAAGACTTGCGTTCAGAATCAACCTGTAATTTCCTCTAGCTCTCATGAGCAACCTGGCTCTTTCAGCTCCAGCTGTTGAGACATTCACCTTAAGTTCTCCCTTCCCACGCTCTTTCCAACCCCCATCTATGAATTCAAACAGCACAGAATCAGCAGAGAATACAACTTTCTCGTTCTCTTCTCCTGTCTCAACTGGAACCTCCTGCATGGCAGGAAATCCACTTCCCTCACTCTTAGAAACAATTGAAGTCCCTGATGTGTTGAAGAGGGATGAATTTCCATTTGTTGAAAGGCCAAAACCAAAAGCACCTGTAGGACCATCCTTTGTGGTAGATCCAAAGGAGAATGAAGAAGTAGAAAATCCAGTGCCAGCGAGTCCTGTGAAGGCATTCTGGCTACTTGAAAGCTGCTGGAATGAACTCAATGATGCACCTTCTGCAGTTGAATCGGCATTTTCACTACTCTTATCTTTGTTATCAGCATTTGCAGTCTCGTCACCTTTCTTATCTTCATCCTTGGCCTCAACTCCCGCCAGTTTTTCATCATTGACCTCCTTTTGAGTTTCTTCATTTACAGCAACGTTGCTCTTATCCTCAGCACTTTCCTTATCAGAAACAGCATCAGAAACTGGCTCATCCTTCTTACTTTCAGACTGCTTAATATTCTCACTTTCACTCTTTGCATTATCAGGCTCAGTTTCATCATTATTTTTCTCTGGCTCCCGGTCATTTCCTTCCTCACTCTTTTCAGATTTGTTAACATTATTTTTCCCATCTTCTGAAACTTCTTTCTCACTAGAAATTGGTGCATCAGCTGTAACCTGAGAGGTGATTGTGCCAGATTCAGGGGCTGAACTAGGTGCAGCAGGAGTAGTAGTTGGTTCAGTAGGGGGGACCAAGCGAATCCCAGAGAAGGGATTCGCTGAGGCAGTTGAAGTGGTTTGATTTCTCCGAACTTTGACAATTCTTCTGTTTGCCAACACTTCTTCACTAGCCCTCTTAAAAGTTCCAGTCTCTTGTTCAGAAGAATCTTCCTCATCATCAAGTCCAGGGTTATCCCGAGAAATTTCTCTTCCAGCAGCCCTCTTCTTTGAAGGTGGAAGGGCATTTTCTGCATCTCCCATTGCAGCAAGAAGCCAAGAAACAATAACTCTTTTGAGTTTTTTTCTCTTTTTGTGAAAACTAGGATATCTGCCTATTAACAGAAGTGGTAAATTCAAAGAAATTATCAGAAATCAAATTTTAGTTTCTCACTAGACCACTAAGCTAAACAGCGAAAATGTGTGTAGGAATAGTAGCAAGAACACAATATATAAATAAAAAATTGATGCCCAAGAGGCAGACACTAGTCACCAAAACTTGTGTAACAGAAACAGATATTTACCAACAAACACCATGCCCAGATTTTAATAAAAAAATCTTATTAAACATTCCCCAATTGGAAAATAGCACATTAAGACAAACATACATTCACAGTAACCACCAAAAATGTTATTATTAATGGAACAGTAACCAATCAAACGGAAAGGATATGTTCAGGCATTCAGCTAATTAACAACTCGTCTTCAAATTATAACTAGCAAATGACTGTGCTATGGGAAATATACATGAGAACAGCTCCATAAACTTAGTGGGGTAGAGTAAAAGTAGAAGAGCCTGCATAAATCCAATAAATGTTTGGATTGGAAAAAGTTACTAGTAAGTACAAATATAACTGTAAGTATCCTACTTGATCATATTAAACATACAGAAGCATTATTGTGCACAGACAATGAAGCGGAGAAGGACTAATGGTATACTAGTCAAATAACCTGTAAAACCAATGGATACTCATTAGTAGAGTTTCAACTATATTAACTTGGAAAAGAGGTTATAAGGTTTACTGATAAGGCAGGCTGATTAGTGCAATTAAAACCAATGTCATTCCTGAAGGGAAGGACACTTGAGCATAGATTCAAATATAGCTAATACATTCTTTCTACAACTTAATCTCAATTTGCAGGCAAGTTGCCTAAGTAGAATGGTTTTTTTCTAGCGTCACATGCAATCAAATACACATCAGTGACAGCAAAAAAACTGTGCAAGCTGACTTCAACATGAACCAGAAATTAAGAAAGTACCATAATAAGACAATGAAAGGGAGAAATTAAAAAGAAAATAAAGGAAAGAGAAAGATGTTTGCTAAAACTTGAATTCGCATTTTAATATCAAATTGCATCTTCCCCATTACCAGACTAATGAAACTGTCAGCACAAGAAACTCTTATGAAAAAAGCAGTAATCTCCAAATTAATAGCCAAGTCAACTTATCTAAAAAAATAGCTAAGGAGCCTTTCTTCACTTACATGCATACATAAACAAAAAAAAAAAGGAAAAAAAATACTAGGTTCAGGTTCATCAAGCAGTCTTCTTTTCAACTTATTAGAAAATACCCACAACAGATGACATTTTCTATGCATGTTTCTTCTTCTTCTTCCTTAGCTTAGAGGTAAGAATTACATTTTGCCTCCAACTACTTAGTATCTTTAAAAACACCCGACAATATAATAAAATAAAATGGAAAAGACAACAGGATGGAATCCATATCATATAATAATCAAAGGGGGCACCCTAAAAGATAAGAATCAAAAAAAATGAAAGCTGCTCTTTGAAAGCAAAAGTTGGCCAACAAGCACTGCTATGACAATATGTGCATGTGTAAAGCCCAGAACCAAGGGTTTTGCCATAACTATATATAAACTTAAAATCAAGAAACTCTCTCTTTTTTTTTCTCTCTGTTTAAACATCAATACCCACTATTAAAATGACCTGTTTGAGATAAAGCAGAGACAAAATAGAACTAAAATGAATTAACATTCTCACGTTCAGAAAGCTAGCGAAGCAGGAACCTGACGTTTGGTAGGACATGGATATTCAAGAAAAAAATGAAAAAAAATAACCGAGAAAAGGGGACCAAAAAAACCCTATGCAAACCTCATTTTGTAAAGCTAGAAAAAAGAGGAAATTAAGAAAGATATATATTACAAAAAAAGAAGAAAAAGAGTAAAGTATAAACGTAAAAGAGATTAAGATTATAGAGTTAGATAGTAAAGAAGAGCTAACGGATGGGGACTTACTTACAAATGAGCAGACGCAAAACCCTAGTGATAGAGAGACGAGAGGAGAGGAGAGAGATCCAAATGAATGTTAAAAAAGGAAGGGTGTCTTTTTTTGTATTATATATTGAGGTTAATCATTAATGGGCTTGGACATGGAAGTCGCAGGCACCCCTCCCACAGTTTAATTTACTTTTGGCTTTTTTAGAATTTTTTTTATTATTTATAATATTAAGGTAAAGTCCAAACACAATAAATACGATTAACGTGATTTAACGTGATTTAAACTGAAGGTAATGGACATTCTACATACACATATTTAAATGTATTTAATATAAAAATATATTGATTTTTTTTATTTTTTTAAATGTATAATTAAATTAAAATAAAAAATTTTTATATACATTTAAACTAAATTTTAATTTTAATTTATATAATTACAAAAAATTAAAATTCATGTTTCAGATTAAATATCGAATTAAATTTGAAAATTAAAAATTTGAGTAGACAACCTATTTATGTAAGCATCTACTCAAATAAATTTAGAGTCATTTAAATTATTGTATCAATATATCATTTCTTTGCACAACTCGAAAATCCGAAAAATAAATTAATAAATTTGTATAGATATATTTCTTTTAAGTTTTTAGTTTTGAAAATGAATAGATTGAAATTTTCTAAAAAAAATTATAAAAAATTCAAAATAATCTTAAAAAAAAATTTAAAAATATAATCTTCTTTTTCAAAATCTATAAAAATTAAAACAAACTCAAAATATATAAAATATTTTAAACATTCTAAAAAATTCTATATAGATTTTTTTTCTCAAAATGATAATTCCGAGGCTTTTATCTTACGTTAGGGTTTGCTTCAAACATTTAGCTCTCTTCATTTAGTTATTGTCTCTTATTGGATAAACTACAACATTAGTCATCCAATTATGATAAACTTTTGTTTTGGTCATTCAACTAAACGAATATAATAATTTGGTCACCAACGTTTTCAAAAGTGTACTTGTTGGTCATTCAATTATGCGTCTTGTTTATCTCGACGAAATGGGCAGAACGACCATTTCGATTCCCAAAATATTTAAGATGTTTAGTATCTTATTCATGGCTTTTCTTACATTACCGAGCATGGGTGGTTTTGTTGTAGAATTGATAATCTTTTTTGGAATAATTACGAGCCAAAAATATTTTTCAATGCCAAAAATACTAATTACTTTCGTAGTGGCAAATGGAATGATATTAACTCCAATTTATTCATTATCTACATCACATCAAATGTTCTATGGATACAAGCTATTTAATGCTTCAAGTTCTTATTTTTTATATTCTAGACCACGAGAGTTATTTGTTTTGATCTTTATCTTTTTACCAATAATAGGTATTGGTATTTATCCAAATTTTTTTCTCTTATTATCAAGCAAGAATGTTGAAACTATTCTATATAATTATTTTTAGAGGTAATTTTCATGAATAAAAAAAATCAAAAAGTAATCCTATGATTTTTAAAAGTGTTCGTTGTACAAAAAAAAAAGAAGAAGAAGTCTTTTTCCTTCTCTTTTAAGTTTAAGTAAAGAAAAGGTAAAAGCATTAAATTTAGTTTTAATCAGACATCTTTGACCCTAAAATAGCATATCCAAACTATAAGAAATCCCATGGAAGCCACAAGTGCGAAATTTGCACCTTCCAAATTTGTATTTGTTCAGGTATGAAAATAAATTGCGAATATGGTCCAAGTAATAAACGCCTAGGTTTCCTTTAGGTCCCAACTCCAATATGATCCCCGCACCTAATTAACCTATACGGCTCCCGAAAGAATTCCTATGGTTAAAAAGATGAACCCGAGGCTAATAATACGATAACTTCAAAGATCCAATCGTTGAGCCAATTGATATCTGTAATAATTTTTAGAAGAAAGAAAATAAGTGTTTAGTAAAACATTGCTTCTTTCATTCATGTATTGGATTTTCCCAAACGAAAATGAAAAGTTATTGTTTTCACCAATAATCTTTATGGCCTTTCAAAATGTAATGACTAGAAGAGCTATTGATAATAATGATCCACATAAAAGAGTTGCATAGCCTAATTCTATCATACTTACGTGCATCATTAACCACTGGGATTGGAGAGCAGGTGTTAATATTGCAGATTGATGCATTTTGGTTAAAAGACCCAAAGTGGCAAAGCGTTGGGTAAAAATAGCACTTGGTGCGGTTATTGCACTTAACTTATTTTTGCATTTTTTAAATTTTAAATAAGAAACCATATGAATAAGAGAGAAACCCCATCAAAGAGAGATTAATGATTCATATAAATCACTTAATCAGAAATGTCCAGAATAAATCCAACGAGTGACTAATAATCTTGTTATACAAAAAAAGGTGACTATTATGCCCTTTTCTGATGAATCATATAGTCCTACGACTTCATCTATTAATAAGAATAAGGTTAAAAAATGGATTGTAATTACAACTGAAATGACTAAAAAAGATATATGAGTTAATATATGCTCTAAAGTTGAAAAAATCATAAAAATTATGAAAAAAAAACGAGGGTTTCTAAATTTTATGGAATGGTAATCAGGAATGAAATTCATTTTCATTATAGGACTTATTCTATCTCTTTTAGAAGATATTATGCCACCACTCGGACTCGAATAAAGATGCTCTAGCACTGCTTCCTAAGAGCATCGTGTCTACTGATTTCACCATAGTGGCTTGCTTGAAATCATAATAACATATTTTTTAGTCAATCGTCATCATTGAAGGTGAATGGACCAATTCAATGTAAAATGCCAAATTTATTAGGAAACATTTAATTTTTATTGGTAAATAATAACGCATTGAAATAGCAATTTTAAGGTTCAAAAGGAATTTTAGTATTTATTGTATTATTTTATTTATTTAATTATCCTTTCTATTTAATTAGGCCTTCAATAGAAACTTTTTAGTTTGTGGTTTCCTAAAAGAGAACTCCTTTCTTGTAACTAAACTAACTAGTTGTAATGAAAAATAATATTATTTTTAGATATCACAATTTCAGTTCCACATCCAACGATTTAAAAATACTTATGTAATTTGTATAGCTTTGTATTAATTGTTAGCATTTTGCATTTGTTTTAAGGATTTATCAAAACAAACTAGATATTAGGTTGTATACGTTACTTTATATAAAAAGCGTTTCGATTCCTATCATAATTGTACCATACTTCAAAAAAGTATTTCGAATTTCAAGTTCTAAAAATATGTCTTGATTTGTTTTCTTACATTTTCTTATACAAAAATATGTCATAAGTGCTAATGAAAGTGTTTTTTCAATTAGAAGCCCATGTGATGGTCGTGTTTGTTGTTTCAATTCAATTCACCATCACATCCAGTTTACCTTTCCCCCTCTTCCCTTCTCCTCCATCTCACTCTCCATCGCATCCAGTTTTTCTTCTTCCACCAACTCATCCTATTTCTCTTCCCAAACATTCCTTGTGAATAATCTCTTGCCCAAATTCTTTGCTCTCCTTAACAACATCTCAGCCGCTCGCTACTTTGATGCACGTCATACTTCCAGTGTGATTGTGATGGATGCTTCTAGTTCTCAGATAAGTTTCTAATTGTGCTCAATGCCTAACTGACTTTTGAGCGAGATAAAATTAACCTTCTAAGGTAGCATAAATAGAAGTTAAAAATAAAAATTTTGCTTAAATTTGTCAGTTTCTTTGTTCTTTAAGTCAAATTTTCTCCTTTTTTACATTGAGGTGGCGGTGCAAAATGGGAAGCCTTTTGCTATTCAAAGATGGTGAGGAGTCTGGAAAGAGGCTGATTTTGTATCTAAATAGAGGTGAAAGCAATGTACGAAGCTTGCATTTTAAGATTCAGTAAAAATGAAGCCTTTTTTCTCCTCTTTTTTACATCTTTGATGTTGTTCAATTCAAAGCATCAAAGCTAATGTTGCAACCAGTTTTTTTATTGAGTTATGCAAGCAATCTTACAATTTCATCATAGAGGAGCAGTCTTTACAACACTTGAATCCTCATTCTCAAAACTTTTTTTATATATATTTAGATTTATTATTATTTTTTAAATTTAATTTTGCTTCTTTTATAATTTTAGGATTAAATTTATAGAAAATATAAAAAGTGAGGACTAAACTTGTTATTAAATTAATTAAAAAAATGTCTTCCGTTAACACTTAACAATCAAGTGACAAATTTTCTTTTTTGAAAACTTTGGTCATCAAATTATTATTTTTAATTGAATGATTAAAACGAGAATTTATCTATAATTATTACTTATTTAGATATTAATATTTAGAGAGTATTTTTAAAATATAAAGAACTAAGAACAAATATATAGATCAATATAGAAATTTAATATCAATACTTACAATGCAATGCATTCACCAAAGTTTGTAGTTCTTTTTTACACACAAATTCTTCTTATTTCACTCCTTCAACAATGGTGTTTCATTTCTATAAATATCATATTTGGTATTACAATTATTAATTACTATAAAAACTTATCAGTGTGATAAAAAAATTTTAAACAAGTAACAAAAATTAAAATCAAATCATTATATGTAATATGTTAGTCCAATAAAGTAGTTAATTATACGATTACTAATAAAAATAACAAGAAAAATAAACATCATATGCAAGTTTATCTAATTGCTCTAGCATTCTATATCTATAGGGCTATTCCCGTATTAACGTTTAACATATACTCCTCATCTTCATCTATTGCCCTTAACCAAGTTCTTCATCATCTAAATCTAAATTTGTAAGATTATCAAATTTTCCTTCTTTCATGTACTCTTCAAAGTATGGAATAACTCAATTCCGCTTGCGAATGAAGTTATAAAGTATGCAATATGCTAGTACAATCTAACCTTGTTTTTAATGCTATATTGAGTTGATGATGTTAATATGAGAAATTTTTTAGAAAACCAAATGTCCTCTCTCAACCACATTTCAAAGCTTTGAATTTCTCAAATTAAAAAGTTCATGAGCCATCTCTAGTGCTTGTATTTAACTCTATTCTTTCAAATAGTATCGTACCCTACAATATGGTGCAACAAAACCTTTTTTATTTGTATAACTAACATTTATCATATAATACTTGGGCTCATGATACAAATAGTTTATAACTTTAATTATTAAAACTTATATAAACTTAATTTAAAGAAAGACTTATACTAGGTTATAACCATTTTTCTATAATATATAAATTAGGTTACAAATAATATAATTTTATAATATATATCCTTTACAAAGAAAGTTTTGTAAAGTGTCCAATAACTTTCATAGCACTTCTTTTAAATAATATAAGCAAAAAATCATAACATTTTTTTTATAAATAAGTATATTATTTTTTATAATATATAGCATGAACATGTAATAAATTATGTCTATACTTTTTTGCCACAACTTTTTAAATAATTATATTATAACAATTTTATACCATGTAAATTAATTTTTGTAATATACTTTTTTGTCATAATTTTAGAATTTTTTAAGATTTAAATATTATAATTTTTTGTTAAAATTTTATAAATACACATAAATTATTTTTTTATAATATAATTTTTTAGAATTGATAATATAAGTTTAAAATTTTTTTACTATAATTATCCCAAACACTCATATGTGTTTATGATTATAATATAATTTTTAAAATTTGTATAAAAAAATTAAAGTTAAATCATCTATGCCATAGAGTAAATTGATTTGAGTGTAATTACCTGTGTAGTAATTCCAAATTCTCACCCTCCCCTTAAGAATTAGAAAGTGTAAACACCTAATTCAGTGAGACCCACTAATTACAATGGTTACCTAAACATGCCACTTTTGTGCAATTACAAGCAATTGCACCTAAATCCAATTACTTGGTGACTTTCCAAACACTACCTAAGTCACCCTAAGCCTCGAAAATTGAGAATATCAAAGAGAGGTCTCTAAGGCATTAATGTTAAAAAGAAATCAAACGAAACAAGCAAGGCAACAAGAATGAAAGCACAAGAAGGCTTTTAGAGTAAACGTTCTTTGTATTGATTACAAGATTGAATGATTACAAATGAGGTGAAAAAGATCTCTATTTATAGTTAAGCTCCCATACATCCAACAATATAGATTAAATTACATTAACGACCTAGATTCAAGCCTATCTACAAAATAGAGTCCTAAGGAATTTAAACAGACAATAATATTATCTTTAAGATCACAAATTTGCCTTGGTAACTACAATTTACTAAAGTGTTTTACTATGACACTAGACTTCAAATAGATAGGCTTTCCACATTTTTCTAACAATTGGGAATGATTGCCTTGGGTTATTCTACAAACCTTGTTTGTTGTTTTTTGAACCTTATTCATGATCCTTTTGTTGAGAAATATGCTTATATTGTAGTAAACATGTAACTGTTTTCTATGTATTTGAACTATGAATAAATGAATAAAGTTAATTTCACATTTCACTATTATATCTTTTGTATTTTTGTCTTTCATATTTCGCATACATAGCAAAATTATGGCAAGCAAATATTAGTTTATTGATTGTGTAAGTTCGAATTGATGATAAGTGGCACTGTAAGAACATTTACATTGCGAGAAAGAGAACTTATTCAATAGATAATCTAAATGAGTTTGTAATCCCTTAAAAGAATCAAAGTGATCATTTGATTCAAATACATAAAAGGATTATATGTCATCTACAATTCCAATTAGGGAGATGACTAGTCTTGGCTATGAGAGCAATTGACTTCACGAGTAGAAACATAAATACTCATTGGAAGAATAATACATTGGACATGATCCAAGTTGAATTAGTTCTGAATCTATTTGTGGATTAATTCACTTGTGACATTCATGGTGTGGCTTACCTAAATCATGAGTTAGTCACTGACCATGTATATAAAACTCATGTGCTTTGATATAAACGAAGGATTATGCTCTAAAGATGATCAAGCCAATAGCTAGTATGTTGGGTACATGATTTGTGTATGACATGACTTTACTAGCAATAATGGAATTTATAACTCGATAAAAGAGTTAACGTTATCCTATTATTGACTTGTGTGAATTGATAAATATGAAATGTGGTCACGGGTTGCTTGTTCTGGAACGAACAATTTATCACAGTCATTAGTTGACAATGATCATAATAATCATAAAGAAGACACAATGGTGACAATGAGATAAAAATGATTGTATTAAGTGAACGGATTTAACTCAAAGGAATTAATGATATTATATGAGGGTAACACATACATGACGAGGTCATTGGAAAAAATAGTTGGATGAATTGCTTTCATAAAGAGTATACAATAAGGAGTCTTCAATCATTATACTTCTTGTGGACTGATTCCATGATTAAGTAAATTGTGAATTATTGGAACGATGCTTCTAGACATAATTGCAATTACTTGAGCCTAATTGTATATGTTTGATTATCCTTCCGCTAGTTCAATAAAAGCTTTATTAGATTGCATTTAAATTAGAAGAAAATTCTACGACTTTGGAAATAATTTATTTGATGCGGAATTAAATTAGGTGGTTGTGTGAATTGTTCAATTTGAGAATTTGATTAAAGAATTTTCTTGAAAATTTAATTTTGACAATCTCAATGATTTTTGAGAAAATTAATTTTGATAAAGAAAAATTAAATTAATCAAATTAATTAAAATAAATATGATATTTTTGGAAATTAATTTTCAAGTCAAATAATTGGCCTAATGGGTAATTGAACTTGAAAGTGGGATCCGAGATCAAAAATTAAACCTGAATACCATAACCCGAGACTAAAACCCTAAATTTAGTTGAACAAGGCCTTGTGTATAAAACTGGACCGACGGTCCAACCAGTGGCTAGATCGGACTGGTCGAGTTGTTATTGGCTCAGATTGAATCGGCAGCAGCCAAACCGGCCTGGTCTATTCGGGCAAATGGTAATAGTTCGTGATATTGTGGGAGTCGCATTGGTGATGGCATTACTGGGCACGGCGATTGTGATAACAACGATCCTGCAACCGACAGATGGTTGATGGCAGCAGTTTTTCGATGGTAAAGCAGTGGAAAAATTAGACTCCTAGTAGGACTCTACCAGTTAACTTGATTTTAAATTAACTTTTCCAGAGATAATATTGTTTTAACGAATTTATTAAATTTAATATTTATCTAGGTATTAATATGAGATATTACATTTAAATTAATATTTCTCTAGATAATATTTTATTAATTTAATATTAATTTGATTAATTCTGATCCTAGTTGAACTCTCTCTAAACTCTCTCTATATAAAGAGAGCATGAGTCATTATTCTCTTACATTTGAATTTAATAAAAGTTGTAGAGAGAAAATAATCTGAAGAAATCATTTCAGAAAATTTCTAGAGATATTCTTGTTATTTAAAACTTATCCCAAAAGTTTAGAGAAATTATGAAATTACCCTACTGGTAATTCTGTGAAAAATTTTCTAATTCGAAATGAACCAACACTCGGCAAACGTGAGCTTGAGGATAGTGAACAAGATTACTTGGTCGAAGCGTTCATCCTAGACGAATCATAAATGTACGATTTTGATTAAGTATTTATTACTTTAGATAACACAATAAAGTTCTTGTTTTTGGAAAAAAAATAAAACTTTGGTTTTCCCTTAAACATATTTTCTGTTGCGTTTTCCGAACCCTTTGTGTTAGGATTTTGTGTCCTTATTATAGTGATTTCATCATTTGTAATTTTTTGAACTAATTGGATAAATAAAATTCCATAACTAATTTATTATATCTTTGGACAATTATCTTTAATGATTTTTGCATGAAAAACAATGTGTATAAGCAAATATTTTTTTCATTAATTACCTAAGGGTTTAACTAATATTAAGTTGCATCATATGGAAGGATAATGATTCGAGAAGACAACGTATATTAGTAAGAATATAAATTGTCTATAGTCCTTAGAATCAAAATGAGCAATTGATTCATAAGGACTATTATGTTGTCTATAAGTTCAATTGAGGTATTACCTTGCCTTGGGTAACGGAGTAGTTGACTCCAAAAAATAGAGGTATAGTTGTGATTATTTATATTGACAATACATCAGACAAAACCCAAATAGAATTTATCCTGGATCCGTTTATGGATTTATTCACTTGTGACATTCATAATGTAACTTACCTCAATCCTTAGTAAATTGTTGACCATGTGTACTTAACTCATGTACTTTGATATATTGAAAGTCTGTGTTCCATTGGTATCAGAGTCAAAAGTTGATATTTGGGGTGCATGACTTATGTATTGCATAACTTCACTTATAATAGTTGTAATATCCTGAATTAGGGCTTAATCGGAATAGTGGTTTTGTGACCACAAATCCGAGATAGAAATAATTATTTTACAATGATTTTGATGTTTATGATATGATTGCATGATTGTGTGAAAATTTCGTGATGAAATTCTATGCCTAAAGTGCTTAAATTGAAAGTAGGGACTAAATCGAATAAGTTGCAAAACTTGCATTCTAGAAGTTTTTAGTATGAAATTGTTTTGGAATATTAATGAGGAGGTCTTAAATAGCAATTTGACCAATTTTAAGTTCATGGACAAAATTAGGACATGGAAGGAATTTTTGGAAAGTTTAGTAGTAAGGGTATTTTGGTCATTTAGTTATTAAAATGAATTAAAAACAAAATTAAAAGCCAATTTTTGTCCATCTTCTTCATTAGGCCGAAATTTCAAGGGTTCTCCATAGCTAGGGTTTGTTTCAAGCTTCCAAGCTCCATAGTAAGTGATTCCAAGCCCCGTTTTTAATGTTCTTTACGTTTTTGGAATCCCGGAAGCTCGATTAAGCTTATGCTAGCAATAATTCAACCTAGGGTTTATATTTGGAAAAATACCCATAGGTGAAATTTGTGTATTTTGATGTTTTATGATAGAATATGGGGTTTTAAATTATGTTAGACAACTTGTGCTACTCGGTTTTTAGTGAAAACGAGTAAAAGGGCTTAATCGGCAAAAATACCTAATAGTCACAAGTATATGTTAGAGAGAGAATTTGATGTTGCCATAGAAGGGAAAAGTGATCAGCATGTTATAAAACATAAGAATAAGGAATAAAGTTTAATTCCCGAGCCTAGGGGCGAAAGTGTAATTATGCAAAAGTTTAGGGGCAAAAGTGTATTTTTTTTAAAGTTCGTATTAAATAAGATTAATTTGGTATTATAGATCAAGAAAAACGAGATTCAAGTCGTGATCGAGGAAAAGAAAAGATTACGGACTAAATTGCAAAATCTTTATATTTTGGTACCAAGGTAAGTTCATGTGTAAATAATGTAGCATAAATGTTATTTTTAAGTTACTAATGTTAATTATATGATATGTTGATTTTTAATCGTGAAATATTATGCTTTGTGGTTAATATTGAGTAATATGCAAATTATGTTTACTACTTGATAAATATGAATTGCTACCGAGTATCGGTTCCGATATTCCATGGAAGACGGCAAATGTGAGATCGAGGGAAAAAGCCCGTTTGAACCTTAGGAATAGATTAGGATATAAGTGACATGTCACTAGGATGGTTGAGCATCCGAACTCGTTGAGTTGAGTCCGAGTTCACTTATGGATGCGAATGTCCGAACTCGTTGAGTTGAGTCCGAGTTCGTGAAATGTAACTAGGCATCTGAACTCGTTGAGTTGAGTCCGAGTTCACTTATGGATGCGAACGCCCGAGCTTGTTGAGTTGAGTCCGAGTTCACTTAGGGGCGGGTTACATGATTTCTTGATTACATATGAGGCACTTATGTGCAAATTATCCGTGTATCCGAGTTGTATTCCGATGTGTTCAACGGGTGAAATTTCTAGTTTAATGGAAGAGCACTTAAGATATAAGTGACGTTTTGGGTAAGTGTTGTGAAATGGACACTTTGGACAGGTATGTTCTTAACCCTCGGGTTGAAAATAGATACAACAACGATAAGGTGGTAAGATGATGAATGATGTTTAGAAATGTGATATATGTTTTGGTGATACCATGCTAAAGTTGTTTGGTATATTTGTATTGTTATGTTACTTGTTATTTACATATGAACTCACTAAGCATTTATGCTTACTCCTTCCTTTTCATTCACTGTCGTTTTGAACAAGCCGGCTCAGGAATCGGGACAGGTCGAAAGTTCGATCACACTATCCAAAGGACTTTTATCTTGGTAAATGGCTTGTACAACTACTTAAGTATGGCATGTATAGCAATATACCGATTTTGTGTAAATAATTTTATGATATGGCCATGTTTGGTTGAGAAAATGTTTGATATTGATAAGTCATGGTGATGGCTAATTTAGATCATGTTTGATATCATGGAAGTTTAATAGGTTATCTAGTTTATAAAAATTCATGGAAAGATGAAACTTGCCTTAAAACAGAATATTGCTGCAGCAATGACATGAATTTGAAAAATCACTAAAATAGTATAAATGGAACTAAATGATGAGTAAGTTATTAAATTGAAGCTTAATGAGTCTATTTTCATATGGATTGAACAAAACAGGAATATAAATTATATTTTATGAGATATTTAAACTTTTACAAAACAGGGCCAGAGTGATTTCTGGATCCCCTGTTCTGACTTTAAAAATTTATAATAAATTTTACTAAAATAATTAGAAGTTGTTATTTACATGTACAGATTCTTTATTTAGTCTAGTTTTAATATAAACAAACCTCATAGTCATTGAAATTTTTCATAGAGATATATCTGATTTGTAATACACAGAGGTCAGAGCAGTGGAACCCTGAAATAGGGGATACTTTAATTAATAAACTGTACTAATTGGCCCAATAAAAAATTCTAGAAAAAAATTAGTAAATAGATATATGAGTCTAGATTTAGGGAAAATTTACGGATTTTGATTTCTAGTTTTGCAACTCGAGATATGATTTTTCTTGTAACTGTGACGTGAGTAGCTAGAAAGGTGTGAATGTAGAAACAAATGATTTGAAGTTCTTAAATTGATAAATTATGTTCGGTAACCCCTCAAGCTCGACTCCGGTGATGGTCTCGGGCGTGGGGGCATTACATTTAGTGGTATCAGAGCAGGTTTAGTAGGTTCTCGGACTACGTGTTGTATGTACGGATTTTACTATACATGCCATATGTATGAATTGTGATAGTGTGACGACTTCTGACCTTTTTAAATGATTTTTATATAGTAAATGGATCCAGATCCAGCTGTGGCAGATGAAGTAGAGAGTAATGCGCCAGCTCCGGCTGAAGGGGCAGCGCCGACTGAAAACCCACCTCCTACTGTTGGTCAGGGAGGAGGAGAAAGGGATCGGGAAACCTTTCTCCAAATGATGAGTGCATGGTACACTGAGTTCGTTCGTACGAACCCAAATGTACGACCTCCCCCACCTCCCCAAATTCCTCAACCTATGCCTCCGATGCCTCAAGGAGTGGATATGATAAAATTTCACAGAACCCCCGTTGATAGAATTTGTAAACAAGGGGCTGAAGAATTTAGAGCAAATATTGATGATGATGCAGAGAAAGCAGAGTTCTGGCTTGAAAATTCTATCCCGGTATTTGATGAATTATCTTGTACACCTGAAGAATGTTTGAAATGTGCTACATCTTTGTTGAGAGATTCAACCTATAATTGGTGGAAGACTTTGATTTCGGTGGTACCGAAAGAGAGGGTAACCTGGGAATTCTTTCAAGAAGAGTTTCGGAAGAAATATATTAGTGAAAGATTTATTGATCAGAAATGTAAAGAGTTTCTTGAGCTGAAGCAAGGTAATATGACAGTCTCAGAATATGAAAGAGAGTTTGTTCGATTGAGTAAGTATGCGAGGGAATATGTTCCTACCGAAGCCAAGATGTGCCGACGATTTGAAGACGGGCTCAACGAAGACATTAAAGTATTTGTCGGGATCCTTGAACTGAATGAAATGGTAGTTCTAGTTGATCGAGCTTGTAAGGCTGAAGAACTACTTAAAGAGAAGAGGAAGGTAGAGGCTGAGACACGAAATTGGAAGAAAAGGCCAATGAGTAAGGCACCTTCACAGCAACCCGAAAAGTCAAGAAATATGAATCCTCGTTCCCAAGTTTCAGCTGGGCAATCATATGGAAATTTTAAGAAGCAGAATGTGGGTCCTAAATCTCAGAATACTTCTGCAGCCAGTGTAGGGAACTTGAGATTTGTTAAACCCGAGTGCCAGCGGTGTGGTAGAAATCATTTTGGTCCGTGCAGAGCAAATGAATGTTTTCGATGTGGTTCTCCGGATCATTTTATTAGAGACTGCCCAGAGAGAGCTGAGAAAGAAAAATTTCAGAGTGTAAAAGCTAGTGGTGCAAACTCGAGGGGAAGGTATCCGAGAAAAGCTGGAAGTGAAACAAGCAGTAAGAATGTAGCCAGAGATGCAGTAGTTAGATCTGAGGGAAGAGCTCCGGCTAGAACTTATGCTATTAAAGTGCGTGAAGATGCTTTCTCACCCGATGTGATTACCGGTACATTTTCTCTTTATGATATTAATGTTATTGCTTTGATTGATCCTGGTTCTACTCATTCATACGTATGCATTAAACTGGTGTCTAGTATGAATATACCTGTTGAGAACACAGAATTTATGATTAGAGTGTCGAACCCGTTAGGCAAATGCGTGATAGTTGATAAAGTAAGCAAGAAATGCCCTTTAATGATTCGGGGTCATTACTTTCCGGCCGACTTGATGTTGTTGCCGTTTGATGAATTTGATGTTATTTTGGGTATGGATTGGTTGACATTGCATGATGCTATAATAAATTGCAAAGAAAAGGTTATAGAATTAAAGTGTGAAAGTGGTGAAATTCTGCGGGTTGAGCCAGACAAATCAGAGGCATTATCTAGTATGATTTCTTCGATGTCGGCTCAGAGATATTTGAGAAAGGGTTATGAAGCTTATTTGGCGTATGTAATTAATACAAAAGAAGTTGAAAAGAAAGTTGAATCAGTGCCGGTTGTGCGTGAATTTGCGGACGTATTTCCAAAAGAATTGCTGGGTTTGCCTCCAGTCAGGGAAGTAGAATTTGGTATTGATTTAATACCGGGAACAGCTCCGATCTCGATTGCTCCATATAGAATGGCACCAACAGAGTTGAAAGAATTAAAGTTGCAGTTGCAAGAGTTTACTGATAAAGGCTTTGTGAGACCGAGTTTTTCACCTTGGGGTGCTCCCGTGTTATTTGTGAAAAAGAAGGATGGTTCTATGAGATTATGTGTTGATTATCGGCAGTTAAACAAGGTGAAAATCAAAAACAAGTATCCGTTGCCGAGAATTGATGATTTGTTTGATCAGCTAAAAGGAGCGACATGGTTTTCAAAGATTGACTTGAGATCTGGGTATTATCAGCTGCGAGTAAAAGAGTCAGATGTGCCTAAAACTGCTTTTAGAACAAGGTACGGTCATTATGAATTTTTAGTTATGCCATTCGGGTTGACAAATGCTCCTACTGTGTTTATGGATTTAATGAATCGCATATTTCGGCCATACTTGGACAGATTTGTTGTGGTGTTTATAGATGATATTTTAATTTATTCAAATGATGAGACAGAGCATGCTGAGCATTTGAGGATAGTTTTGCAAACTTTGAGAGATGAGCAGTTGTATGCTAAGTTTAGTAACAGTGAATTTTGGCTCCGGGAAGTTAGATTTTGGGTCATATTGTTTCAGGTGATGGTATACGGGTTGATCCTAGTAATATTTCAGCTATTGTTGATTGGAAACCACCGAAAAATGTAACTGAAGTTAGAAGTTTCTTGGGGCTAGCTGGGTATTATCGGCGGTTCGTAAATGGATTTTCTATAATTGCTACTCCTATGACTAGACTACTTCGAAAGGATGTTAAATTTGAATGGACGGAAGAATGTCAACAGAGTTTCGAAGAATTGAAAAAGTTATTAACTGAAGCACCAGTGTTGATACAACCCGAATCAGGTAAAGAATTTGTGGTGTATAGTGATGCTTCTCTAAATGGTTTGGGGTGTGTACTCATGCAAGAAGGAAAAGTGGTGGCTTATGCTTTGAGACAGTTAAAACCTCATGAGAAGAATTATCCTACTCACGATTTGGAATTGGCTACGGTGGTATTTGCTTTGAAGATTTGACGACATTATTTGTATGGTGAAAAGTGCCGAGTATATACCGATCACAAAAGTCTTAAATACTTGATGTCACAAAAAGACTTGAATTTGAGACAGCGAAGATGGTTGGAGTTATTGAAAGATTACGAGCTTGTTATCGATTATCATCCAGGAAAAGCGAATGTGGTTGCCGATGCTTTAAGCAGAAAGTTGTTGTTTGCTTTGAGAGTTATGAACACTCAGTTGAAAATTTCAGATGACGGTTCGATTCTAGCAGAGTTAAGAGCAAGACCGATGTTTTTACAAGAGATTTCTGAAGCTCAAAAAAATGATCAAGATTTGCTAGCCAAAAGAAAACAGTGTGAAGCTAATACGGGATCAGATTTCAGAATCGGTTCTGATGGTTGTTTGATGTTTAAAAATCAGATTTGTGTACCGAAAAATGATGAGTTGATTCAAAAGATTTTGCATGAAGCACATAATGGTTGTTTAGTGGTTCATCCGGGCAGTACGAAGATGTATAATGACTTGAAGAAAATGTACTGGTGGAGTGGAATGAAAAGAGATATTTCCGAGTTTGTATCAAAGTGCTTAGTTTGCCAACAAGTAAAAGCTGAACACCAAGTACCTTCGGGATTACTCCAGCCTATTATGGTTCCTGAATGGAAATGGGATCGGATTACTATGGATTTTATATCAGGGTTGCCGTGAACCCCAGGGAAGAAAAATGCCATCTGGGCAATAGTTGACAGACTGACTAAACCGGCTTATTTTATTCCGGTACGTACAGATTATTCTCTTAATAAGTTGGCTAAATTGTATATCCGAGAGATTGTTAGACTTCATGGGGTACCTTTGTCAATCATTTCGGATAGAGATCCGAGGTTTACCTCACGGTTTTGGCAAAAGTTGGACCGGTAGCATATCGGCTAGCATTACCACCCGAATTAGAAAAGATTCATGATGTGTTTCACATATCTATGTTACATCAGTATCGTTCGGATCCTTCACATATAATTTCACCGAGAGAAATTGAACTGCGACCGGATATCACTTATGAAGAAGAACCGATTAAGATTTTAGCTCGAGAAGTCAAACAACTAAGAAATAAAAGTGTTGCACTTGTGAAAGTGTTGTGGCAAAAGCATGGGGTAGAAGAGACTACATGGGAACCTGAAGAAACTATGAGAAACCAATACCCACACCTGTTTACCGGTAAGATTTTCGAGGACGAAAATCCTTAAAAGGGGGGAGAGTTGTAATATCCTGAATTAGGGCTTAATCGGAATAGTGGTTTTGTGACCACAAATCCGAGATAGAAATAATTATTTTACAATGATTTTGATGTTTATGATATGATTTCATGATTGTGTGAAAATTTCGTGATGAAATTCTATGCCTAAAGTGCTTAAATTGAAAGTAGGGACTAAATCGAATAAGTTGCAAAACTTGCATTCTAGAAGTTTTTAGTATGAAATTGTTTTGGAATATTAATGAGGAGGTCTTAAATAGCAATTTGACCAATTTTAAGTTCATGGAAAAAATTAGGACATGGAAGGAATTTTTGGAAAGTTTAGTAGTAAGGGTATTTTGGTCATTTAGTTATTAAAATGAATTAAAAACAAAATTAAAAGCCAATTTTTGTCCATCTTCTTCATTAGGCCGAAATTTCAAGGGTTCTCCATAGCTAGGGTTTGTTTCAAGCTTCCAAGCTCCATAGTAAGTGATTCCAAGCCCCATTTTTAATGTTCTTTACGTTTTTGGAATCCCGGAAGCTCGATTAAGCTTATGCTAGCAATAATTCAACCTAGGGTTTATATTTGGAAAAATACCCATAGGTGAAATTTGTGTATTTTGATGTTTTATGATAGAATATGGGGTTTTAAATTATGTTAGACAACTTGTGCTACTCGGTTTTTAGTGAAAACGAGTAAAAGGGCTTAATCGGCAAAAATACCTAATAGTCACAAGTATATGTTAGAGAGAGAATTTGATGTTGCCATAGAAGGGAAAAGTGATCAGCATGTTATAAAACATAAGAATAAGGAATAAAGTTTAATTCCCGAGCCTAGGGGCGAAAGTGTAATTATGCAAAAGTTTAGGGGCAAAAGTGTATTTTTTTTAAAGTTCGTATTAAATGCTGTTTTGATAAATGTATGTATTAAATAAGATTAATTTGGTATTATAGATCAAGAAAAACGAGATTCAAGTCGTGATCGAGGAAAAGAAAAGATTGTGGACTAAATTGCAAAATCTTTATATTTTGGTACCAAGGTAAGTTCATGTGTAAATAATGTAGCATAAATGTTATTTTTAAGTTACTAATGTTAATTATATGATATGCTGATTTTTAATCGTGAAATATTATGCTTTGTGGTTAATATTGAGTAATATGCAAATTATGTTTACTACTTAATAAATATGAATTGCTACCGAGTATCGGTTCCGATATTCCATGGAAGACGGCAAATGTGAGATCGAGGGAAAAAGCCCGTTTGAACCTTAGGAATAGATTAGGATACAAGTGACATGTCACTAGGATGGTTGAGCATCCGAACTCGTTGAGTTGAGTCCGAGTTCACTTATGGATGCGAATGTCCGAACTCGTTGAGTTGAGTCCGAGTTCGTGAAATGTAACTAGGCATCCGAACTCGTTGAGTTGAGTCCGAGTTCACTTATGGATGCGAACGCCCGAGCTTGTTGAGTTGAGTCCGAGTTCACTTAGGGGCGGGTTACATGATTTCTTGATTACATATGAGGCACTTATGTGCAAATTATCCGTGTATCCGAGTTGTATTCCGATGTGTTCAACGGGTGAAATTTCTAGTTTAATGGAAGAGCACTTAAGATATAAGTGACATTTTGGGTAAGTGTTGTGAAATGGACACTTTGGACAGGTATGTTCTTAACCCTCGGGTTGAAAATAGATACAACAACGATAAGGTGGTAAGATGATGAATGATGTTTAGAAATGTGATATATGTTTTGGTGATACCATGCTAAAGTTGTTTGGTATATTTGTATTGTTATGTTACTTGTTATTTACATATGAACTCACTAAGCATTTATGCTTACTCCTTCCTTTTCATTCACTGTCGTTTTGAACAAGCCGGCTCAGGAATCGGGACAGGTCGAAAGTTCGATCACACTATCCAAAGGACTTTTATCTTGGTAAATGGCTTGTACAACTACTTAAGTATGGCATGTATAGCAATATACCGATTTTGTGTAAATAATTTTATGATATGGCCATGTTTGGTTGAGAAAATGTTTGATATTGATAAGTCATGGTGATGGCTAATTTAGATCATGTTTGATATCATGGAAGTTTAATAGGTTATCTAGTTTATAAAAATTCATGGAAAGATGAAACTTGCCTTAAAACAGAATATTGCTGCAGCAATGACATGAATTTGAAAAATCACTAAAAATAGTATAAATGGAACTAAATGATGAGTAAGTTATTAAATTGAAGCTTAATGAGTCTATTTTCATATGGATTGAACAAAACAGGAATATAAATTATATTTTATGAGATATTTAAACTTTTATGAAACAGGGCCAGAGTGATTTCTGGATCCCCTGTTCTGACTTTAAAAATTTATAATAAATTTTACTAAAATAATTAGAAGTTGTTATTTACATGTACAGATTCCTTATTTAGTCTAGTTTTAATATAAACAAACCTCATAGTCATTGAAATTTTTCATAGAGATATATCTGATTTGTAATACACAGAGGTCAGAGCAGTTGAACCCTGAAATAGGGGATACTTTAATTAATAAACTGTACTAATTGACCCAATAAAAAATTCTAGAAAAAAATTAGTAAATAGATATATGAGTCTAGATTTAGGGAAAATTTACGGATCTTGATTTCTAGTTTTGCAACTCGAGATATGATTTTTCTTGTAACTGTGACGCGAGTAGCTAGAAAGCTGTGAATGTAGAAACAAATGATTTGAAGTTCTTAAATTGATAAATTATGTTCGGTCACCCCTCAAGCTCGACTCCGGTGATGGTCTCGGGCGTGGGGGCGTTACAATAGTGGAATTCGTAACTCGATTAAAGAGTAAATGGTATCCTTTGACTAACATAACTTGAATTATGAAAACGAAATGTCGTAACGGGTCATTCGTCTAGGACAAATGATTATCATTACTACTTGTTATCAATGATCTTTTTCATTTGGAAGATGCATTGGTGATTGAGATAAAATAAGATTAATTAAGTGAACAAATTTTAAATTAAAGGGATCATGGATATCCTATGAGGGTAACACATAAATGACAAGATCATTGGACAAAAGCATAAAATCTAAGTTGCTTTGGTAATAGTATATAATGGGGAGATCAATCATGATATTTTTAGTGGATTGGCTCAATGACTAAAAAATTTGTTATTAATAGTTGAAAAGTCGGAACTTAATTATAAATTATTTAATACCTAATTATATATGTCTGATCAATTCCTCTATTAGCTCAATACAACTCTATATGGAATGCACATAAGAATTATTATGATAAATGGATGAAAACGATATCTGAGAAATAAACTGCATGAATTACTATTCGTGGTAAATGCATTTTCTCGAAACAACAGGAGATGACTTAAAAATTAATTTAATTTCTTTAGATTATTATTTAATTGAATGTAATTAAATAATTAAATCCAAAGTGAAAAAACAAAATAATTAGTCATATTATAGTTTTATTAAATAGAACAATTAATTTTTTTACTCAGAGATTTTAATATGGTAAAGTTATCATCACTTTGATGGAATTAAAATTGGGTTAAGAAAATAATTTAATTGGATTAATTATTTTTAATTAAATAAATAATATTTTGGAAATAGAAATATTGTTATTGAGTTGGATAATTTTAATTTAAAGCTACTAAAACGAACATATAATTGTACTCAATCTATGAAAGTCTAAAGAGCCTAGTATTTGGGTAAGTGTGCGACACATTGAGATGGGGTACCCAATATGTGCCATCCACCCCTATGAGTTCTAGTTGAACTCTAGTTTTCTATTAAAATATTATTTCCCCCTCTTTCTACTCTAGTAGAACTCTTATGATTCCTCCTTATATATCGGGACTAGGGGTTGTCAAAAATCATAAAAAAAATATATGAGGATACTATGTCGAATTTTAGTGAAAAATTTATTTGAGTTATTTGAACTCAAATAAATTCTTTTTTCGTGATTACTTGTGAGGTTAAAATTGCATTCTCTTTAGCAATTATAATTCAAATTTGGGAGACTAATTTTTTTTTTTGGATTTCACGTAGAGAAAGTAACTTTTCCCATTGGAAAGTCTCGATTTTCATCTTATGTATGTCTTTTTAAACAGAGCCTACTCTCTCATGTAAGGGTTTGAGAATAGCGAAGAAGATCATTCCATTAAAAGTCAGAAGGATTTAGACACTAGATCCAAGATTTGACGTATTTCCCTAACTTAGAAACATAGGTATTGAATTTGGTGAAATTTATTATTGTTAGTAACACAACCTAGGTCTAGTTTTTATAAGAACTTTTAAAATTTCACTGTGCAACAAAGTTGTTTTTCATAACCAATTTTTCCAACACTTTGTGCATGAGCCACGACATTTCCCCCTACCAGATCGAGCAACGCCTTAATTGTGTCTTTATAATGATACTAGTTTATCTCATCTTAAAATTGCCACAATGCTTTGGTTGATTCCCAACTAGCCTTTTTATCAGGTAGTCCTCTAGACTTGTACTTATGTTGCCATTTAATTTGATATGTTTTGCCACATTGTTCATCTTGATCACCTCATTTTGACTTACCTTGATTTGGATCCCCAAATCCTCACAAAAATATGTAGCCACTATTGGAAAATTTTCAATTTGAAAATAGTTTTCTTACACAACGAAAAATTAAAAATTTGAAATCGACCCAATTTATGATATTTATAGAAATAAACCCTAACCGAATTTATACTTGTATTTTCGGCTTAGCAGATATTCATTGTTCCCAGCTTTCAACCAAATAATATTTTTCGCCATTCTTGTACCACGAACTGCTTCGAGTGTGGGTTCGCACCAATTAAATCAAAACATAAAACTAGAAAAAAGTTCTCTCTTTTAATTAGGGTGAAAACAGAAATTCTCTATTCTTAATAGAAACCGATAGAATTGTTATTCTGGAAAAATATATTTGATAGTTGAGAATAAATTTTTCTATTTTTCGGTAGAGTAACAATCTGTACCATCCCAAATTTTTAGTTTAAAGTTTGTAAAATTATTTCAAGAATGAACTATTGGATCGTGTTAGCTTAGAGACTCGAGTTTGAATCCCTTCCCGAGCAAATAAATTAATTTTGCTATTTTTGTTCCCACTCCCCTAGTTTTGTGCCGCCCAACCTAGCTAAACCCTAGGTATATATGTTATTTCTATCATTTTTTCTATCTTTCCTCTGTTATTGACGTCCCTCTCATCTCTCTCTC
The DNA here is from genome assembly GCF_007990345.1 of Gossypium hirsutum. Classification (NCBI taxonomy): domain Eukaryota; kingdom Viridiplantae; phylum Streptophyta; class Magnoliopsida; order Malvales; family Malvaceae; genus Gossypium; species Gossypium hirsutum. Next base: position 87,918,378 of record NC_053425.1, on the reverse strand, counting down.
ATTCTTCTAATTTTGTTTCTTTTTCCCCTTGTGCCATCCCAAACACAGTGAAATTCACCATTGTTGTGCCGCTTCTTTGTCTATTATTTTTCTACCATTTTTCCAGCTGTGTTATTGTCATTTTTAATCCCTAAATCAGCCTCTCTTTACTGTCCATTGCCGTCCCTCTCCTCCATTTTTCGTGGTACCAATTAGTTTCATTTTTCCTTCTCTTTTCTTTTCCTTTGCTTGTCAATTTTTCTGTTGTTTTCACAACCACTTTACTGATATTTCCAGCCCTAAAAACCATCCCCTCTGCTGCCCAAAGATCTCTCTTTGTGCCGCCTAAGTTAGCCTCTTTTTCTGTTGTTGTTTGTGGTGTTTTTTCCCTTAGAACACCTATGGTTTGGGCTGCTATTTTCTCTTCATTTGTCACCCCTTACTACAATGTGTTCTTTGATTTTTCTTTATTTAAAATAGCCTTTAATGTTCCAAATAAATAAGGTATCCGAACACGTTCATTCGAGACATCTCAGATCTGGTTATCGGGTAGTGTGAGTGCGGATTTATGCAAGATCTTGTGTCATTTGATTTCGTTAATGGTTACTATTTTGGCCGAATGCTCAAGGCATTAGGTTAAATTTTACTTATTGATTTTTGTGTGTTATTTCCAAGTTAGGAATTGATTTTGATGTCCCAGATCAGCAGTGAAGTCAAATTTCATTTGCACCCTCATTTCGCATCAAATCAATGCAAGTTATCTTGTCGAATTGATCTAAGAAATTGTTAGTGTAGCACTGATTTGGCCGAACCCTTAAAGGGTGTTTCAAGGCTGGTTTTAACCTTAGTTTAATATGTTAAGTGCTCTAATTTGGATTTAGGCTCATCTAAGGCTTAGGTGTGGAAGCGCAAACTTTACGGATTAGTGTTGTGGACTTGCTAATTAAGGTGTGGATTTTTCCCTTTGCTAAATTAGTCTAAAAACCTAATACGTGTTTAAATGGTAAATTTACTTGCTGGTTTTGACATGGTTGAATGGCCTAAGTGCTACTAGATGAGGTGCTAAGCGAGGTACGTATTTAAATAGATAGCACGATTGTTAAGGGCCTTATTGGAACAGAATGAATTGTGTATGAGATGTATGTGATGTATGACTTTGAGTTGTAATTGGTTGACTGTACATTGGTGTCAAATCTTTGATTGCTAAGTCCTAATGAAAATGTATGTACTGTATGCATGTATAGCATGCTGAATCTTTAAACACTAATTGATATACATGTAATATGCCATTAATGACATTGAGCTTGTATGTATTTAAATTACATACCATATGTGAAAATGACTGTATGAAAAGCATGTATGCATGCCACTATTATTGTTAAATGAAAAGTATGCAAAGCAAAGCATACACTAATTATGTTTACTGAAACACATGTTAAGCATGTTGTAATACTGAAACTGTAATGTTAACAATGATCTGCTCATTGATTGTATGACATATTGCATTTGTATGGTGTGGGTATTTGTGGTTGACAGAGGAGTTTTGGGGAGTACCGGCGGCATTTAAAGTCTGCATATTGAGTCAGTATACTGCACTTAGAGTACCGAGGAGATTAGGCGATTTAATTACATTACTAGCAGCTTGTCTACATCGTTATTGACAGTTTATCTGCATTACTAAAATTGGTGGCTTGTCCGCATTACTAGAATCTTTTCCGCACCATTACTGACATTTTAATTGCATTACTGATATTGATGGTTTATCCACATCGAGATTTTGCTCGCACTGTTTGGATTTCGGTAGACAAATTCTGGGAAATTTGTGGTGCATCTTGTTGGAAAAACGGGTTTGAAAAATGCAATGGGAAATAAATTTAGGTAAAAACTAGAGTTTTAAAATTTTTCCAAAACAAGATCTTGGTTGTGATTTCTAAAGTAATAAATACTTAATTTTTTTATTTGTCTAGGATTAGCGTTTCGACCGAGTAGTCTTCTCCGCTATCCTCAAGCTCATGTCTGTCGAGTATGGGCTCGCTTCGAATCAGAAAATTTTTCACAAAATTACTAGTGGGGTAATTTTACAATTTCTCTAAACTTTGGGGTTAAGTTGTAAATTAGAAAAATATTTCTAAAAATTTTCTAGAATAATCTCTTTCGAGAATTTTCTCTCTACAACTTTCTCTTAAATTCAAGTGAATGTAAATAATGACCCAATGCTCTCTTTATATAGGGAAAGTTTAGAGAGTTCAATTATAATTAAACTTAATCACTTTAATATTAAATTAATATAATATTTATCTTGATAAATATTATATTAATTTAATATTAAATCTTATTAAAATAATATAATGTTTATCTAAAAAATAAATACTATTAAATTAATATAATAGAATGTTTAATTTAGTTTAATATTAAGATAATTAATTCAACGTTAAATTAATAAAATACTATTAAAATGAGTATTAAATTAAACTTAATATTAAACTATTAAAATAATATTTTTTTGGAATAATTAATCTGAAATCAAATTCACTGGTAGAGTCCCAGTAGGAGTGTAACTCTTCCATTGCTCAACCACCGATGACCCACTACCGTCGGTCATCGGGGTGCCGCTGTCGCAGCCATCGGCACCACCATGTCCGATGATGCAGGTGTGACTCCCTTATAGCATCCCGAACTAGTTCGGTCTGGGTCAATGATGACCCGATCGGTCCGGTCTAGCCACCTGTTGGACTTTTAGCCCGGTTTCACATGCCGAGCCTGGTTCGACTAGTTTTTGGATCTTAGTCTGGACTTTGGGCTCTCGAACCCAATTTACGATCTCAAGTCTAATTTTTAAATTCAATTACCCATTGGCCAATTGGCTGACTTGAAAATTAACTTTCAAAAATATCATATTAAGTTTAATCGATTTGATTAATTTAATTTTAATTGATCAACATTAGAGGTGAGCATGGGTTAGGCCACCCGGCCCGTCCTAAGGCCCACTCGAAATGTGGGAGGGTTTGGAAAAAATTATAGGCCCGAAAAATGGGCTTAGACAAAAAAAAGGCCCGTTTAAAAAATGGGCTCGGCTCGACCTAAATTCACTAAAGGATAAAAAAATCTGATTTTTTTAATATTATTTTCTTGTTATTTTCTACCTATTTTGCTACCATTTTACTATTATATTGCTACTATTTTGTCGTTATTGTTTGGATATTGTATAAAACTTATTTTATTGTTAATTTTGTTATTAGTTTAAAGACATTTGTTAATTTTGTTATTATTTTAGAGACATTTGCTTGTTAAATTGCATTTATCTTAGTGTTATTTAAGTATACATATTTTTTAAAATTTAATTTCAATTTGTTGGGAAATATTTATTTTAATGTTTTTAGTATTTTTGATGTATTATATATATTTCAAAATTATATAAAAAATAATATAAAAATTAATATGGACGGGCCGGGTCAAGCTCGAGTTTTAGCATTTTTATCCGGGTTGGACTTGGGCAAAATTTTAGGCCTATTTTTTGGGCTGGGCAAGGATTAGGCCTAGCAAACGGGCCTAGTTTTTTAGTCAGGCCCGGCTCATGCTCAACTCTAATCAAAATTAATTTTTTTTAAAAATCACTTAGATTTTTTAAATTACTTTTTTAAGAAAATTCTTTAATTAAATTTTCTAGTTGAACAATTCTTACGACCACCTAATTTAATTCCACATCGAATAAACCAGTTCAATTAAATTATTCCCAAAGTCGTAGAATTTACTTTTGATTCAAATGCAGTCTAATTGAGCTTTTGTTGAGCTAGCGGAGGGACCAATCAGACATATACAATTAGGCTCTTGCGATTGCAGTTATGTCCAAAAGTATCATTTCGATAATTCGTAATTATTTAATCATGAAGTCAATCCACAAGAAGTACTATGATTGAAAACTCCTTATTGTATACCCTCTACAAAAGCAATTCATCCAACTGCTTTGTCCAATGACCTCGTCATGTGTGTGTTACCCTCATATGATATCATTGATTCATTTGAGTTAAATCTGTTCACTCAGTACAATTTTATTTTATCTCATTGTCACTATTGTGTCTTCTTAATGATTAATATGATCACTGTCAACAAATGACTATTATAAATTGCTCGTTCGAGAACGAACAATTCATGGCCACGTTCCATATTTATCAATCCATACATGCCAATGAGAGAATATCATTAACTCTTTAATTGAGCTATGAATTCCATTGCTGCTAGTAAAGTCATGCCATACACAAGTCACGTACCCAACATACCGACTATGGGCTCGATCATCTTTAGAGCATAAGCCTCCAATTATATCAAAGCACATGAGTTGCATACGCATGGTTAGTGACTAACTCAGGATTTAGGTAAATCGCACCATGAACGTCACAAGTGAATTAATTTATAAACGGATTCATAATTAATTCATCTTGGGTCAAGTCCAATATATCATTTTACCAATGAATGCATCTATGCCTCTACTCGTGGAGTCAACTGCTCCGATAGCCAAGACTAGCCATCTCCCCAATTAGAATTGTAGATGACATAATAATCATTCTCAATATTTGAATCAAATGCTCACTTTGATTCTTTTACAAGATTACGAACTCATTTAGATTATCTACTGAAGTAAGTTGTCTTTCTTGCAATGTAAACATTCTTTACAACGCAACTTATCTTCAGTTTGAACTTTAGACAATTAATGAGCTAATATTTTCTTGTCACAATTTCGCTATGCATGCAAAATATAAAAGACAGAAAATACAAAAGACATAATAGTGAAATGTGAAATTAACTTTATTTATTTATTCATCGTTCAAATAAATAGAAAATAGTTATATGTTTACTACAATATGGACACATTTCTGAACACATCTTACACATGACATTCTCATACATTGATTGATTATGCCATGTTCGATACTAAAATGTTGTTATTGATTGTTAACTATTATAATTGATTGCATGACAGTTTATTGTTGACTCACATTGAGCTTTCATAACCTTACCCTAATAGTTTTAAACTTTTCAGGTAACCCTCTTAACTAAGATCAGACTCGGCATTCGGAGCATCAACTCGGACATCAGACTATTTTTAAGTTTATTATTTAATTAGAGTTTTCCTTTGGTTTTGGACTGTAATCATTTTTATTTGGACTGTGGCTTGGTAATTTCATATTTGGAGATTTATGCATGCATGGGTTTTTGAAACTTAATAACCGACAATTGCATGTTATCCGGCTTAAGAAAAATTGTCATAATTCATCGATTTCTGTTGCATTACAAAGATTCAGTTTTTGAATAACAAAACGTCAACTCAACTGATTTTCTTAAACTTCGCAAATGATTTCTGAAGGAAAACAACACCCAAGGTTTTCTAAAATATCACCATCAACAATAAAATGAATCTTGAGTACAGACGACTTGAAAACCAATGTTTTAATCAAATTTGAAACGACAACAATAATGATTTTTCCTAAAATTAGTGGAATTAGGGTTTTTAAAAGATTAGCGGGTTTACTTAGCCATTTCAATCGTCAATGTAGCCTTCATGATACGGTTATAACATCTAGGTCGGGTTAGGGAGGTTACACAATCTTTTCAAGTTACGTTAATAGCTTTACTGGTGCCATCTATTTATAGGAAGAGAAGATAGAACCTTATTGAGTTGTAGTGGTTTATTTAAAATAGAAAAACAACATCATACTTAGAGTAGGAGTGGGGTGGATGGAACACCCTAGTATTCCTACTAGGGTTGTCTCTCCCTTCATGTTATATGAGGGGTTTTGGGCCTCTTTCACATCGGGTCTAATTACGAGTACTACCTAGGCCTTTTGACCTAGTACTTTGCAATGTGATCCAACTTTATTAGTTTTTTTTCTATTTCCCAAAATAAACTTTAATATTCTATATTAAACAATTTTCTCATCCCTATTTTACCCTTGGTAAAATTTTGACAATTTTACCCTTGGTGAAATTTTTGACGATTTTACCTCTGGTAAAATTTCTAGAAAATATGTTTGGTATTTCATAACTCAACATGTTCACTGTGACTGAATGGTTTATTTTCATTATCAGCTTCAAAACAACTCAAAAACATAAACTCATCCTTCCGATCATTTTTAAGTAATCCATATAGAACTGCAAATGGATCATTTCCATTTCCATTTCCATTTTTTAGAAACCAACATTCATTTCGAAATGATTCCATTTTTTCCATTTCGGAAAAAATCATAATCAATCCTGAATGTTTTTCATTTCTCTTTTCCTATTCATTCTGTTCATTTCTATTCAAACTCCCAATTCATTTCCAATTTCAACGAGCTAGCGGAGGGACCAATTGGACATATGTAATTATGGCTCAAATGCTTTATAATTAAGTTCTGACTTTTCACCTATTAATTATAAACTTATTTAATTACAAATTCATTCCACTATAGTATCTTGACTGCTCCTCAACAACATACCATTACAAAAGCAACTACTTAGTGCTCGTCCAATAACCTTATTAGAAGTGTGTTACCCTTATAGGATATTCTTAATCTCTTTGAGATAATATCGTTCTCTTAATATGGTCTTATTTTATCTCATAGTAACCATTACATCTTCCTTCATAAAAAGTCAATTACTATCGAATAGTAATTAAGTCATTTATCACAAAGACGAAAGACCCATGACCATGTTTACTTTTCATCAACCATGTAATGCTAATGAGAAAATATCATTACCCATGTTTTAGGCTATGAATTTCACTGTTGTGAATGACACTACATACTACAGAAGTCATACACCTATCATACCAGCTTTCGGTTTCTTATCTATTTGAACTCAGACTTTTACTTACATTAAAGTGTACGAGTCACGCATACATAGTCTATCATCCACTCAGGACTTAGGTATGCCACACTCTGAATGTCACAAGTGAATAAATTCATAAATAGATTTAGGATCTATTCTTCTTGGGTTCAGTCCGATGTACTATCAGCCCAGTTAGTCACATCTGTAACTCTATCTTCTGGGAGTCATCTGCTCCGATGCCCAAGACAAAGTATCTCCCTAATTGGACTTTATAGACAACATATTAGTCTCCCAAACGGTTTGCTCTTACTACAGAACTTTATAAACTTTTCACATTTCATTTCACTTGTTAATCATAGAACACTTCAATGTTAAGCTTTTATATCACCAATTTCATTTATTAGTAACATCCCTTTTTTTTTAAGTTATGCCACTTTATCCATGCTCATTTGGCACAGATATTGCAATTTATAAGTCTAATTATTATTAATATAAACACTTAGCCCTTAGCAAGCGCTAGCAAAATAAGACTTGAATACTCAAGATTTCAACCGAATGCCATAGACTTATTGCACTAAAAGTGCAATCCAGTCATCGCACCAAAGACTAGGGTCCTCACTATAAACAAGGCATAATTTTGTTTTTCTAACACAATGCACACACATTAATCCCTAGTGGTATGCTAATTGAACCTTAGCTATTTCACTTACAAGGGTAATTCACTTCATAAGCTAGGAAAATATTTAAGAATTTATACAATCACTTTAAAAGGCCACATTTAGGAACACATTTCATTTTAACAATCCCTTTTTACTCTTTGTTACCATTATCACTTTTCAAGGGCTCTTCGAGCCTTCCATTGTCATTTCATGCACTTCTTATTAATTCACTTATAATTTTGGTGATTTATCATCAAAACATATTGAAACACCTATGCACATTTATAATTACATTGACCTTTTTCTCAATAAGTCTTTCTAGGCATCACTTGAAAATATTGCAAGTGACACCTATTATGTACATATTCATTTTTACTACTCACTTATAAACATTGTATGTTATCAACTTTAGGATATTACAAAACATATTTTTCACTTCATCGAATAATTTTCCACATTTATCGCTATTTTGTTTTGTTGTATCAAATTTACATTCAATTATGACATTTAAACACTTTTCATCTCATGTCAACAAGTTTTCAAATTTTTAACACGGCCTCAAATTTTTATCACTTGAATCCATCCTCACACTATCTTGAAATTCCATTTCTCAACATTTCCTCATTTGTTCAGACAAAAAAAAAACCCAAATATTAACACAATATCTTTCTAAGCTTTCTCACAACACCAATCTCAAATATTAAATTAAAAGAGATGGAAAACACCAGTTCTTACCTCTTCAAACCTTCTTTATCTAGCTTCAATTTTCTCTCTCAAGAGCCCATTGATCTATCATATTTATTTACGTTAAATTAAGCTCTTTAAACACTCAAAGAGCCTATTCTTGATTATTTTATAGTGTCTTTTATTATATTTCTGCACGTTATAGATTTCAGACTTAATTTTAGTTTTTATCATGTTTTAATGCTTTTATGAATAAAATGGCAAGTATCTGCCATTAGAAACTTAATCTTTGAGTTAAGCTTGTTCCAAGCACTTGGTTGAGGTGAAAATGAGAAGAGGAGCCTACACTAGGGCCTAGGTCCCGATACTAATGTGCTAGTGTTGTGACACTAGTGCCTCCACCGTCAACTGAGGAGTTAGACCCTACCAAGTTGCACACCTTAATGGACTGTCTCTGACCCAAGGATACAATGTCATGAATTCGGCCTATAAGGTCACAACTCTGAATTATTGAGGTCCAAACCAACCACAGTCTCCAAAGTTGAATAAGTCGAGTTGCTTGAGTACGACGTTGTGACACCAGAGGGTTGATGTCGTGACACTGAAGCCCAAAAGCACCCTCAGAGTAAACTCTCTTCAATTTTGTAAAGCCTAGGTGTGGATGTCACGACAACAACCCTGACGTGGCTCAAATGCTAAAAGGCAATTTTAAGTTCATTAAGCCTTTGGTCAAAGTTTAAGTGAGGGAAAATTTGTCCTTTATAGGTCAAACTTTGTGAGAGTATAAATAACATTTTTTAATTCATTTTATATATAGATTCTTAAAGTAGAAAATTAGGCTAGACATTAGACAAGTTTTCTCTTCTCTTCTCTTCTTTTCATTTTTAAATTATGTTTTCTTTTCTCTTTTCTTTTTAGAATAGATTTTATTATTATCATTATTTCTTCTTTCTTATTAAAGACTCTATAAATGGAGATGTATCAAGCTTTTGGGTTCCATTGGTTCCACATCTAAATGAGAATGTCTTACCTTTACTTTTATATTATGCATACCAATTGTTCAATGAAATGTTTATTTAGTTGTTAAGATTTATCATGTGCTAAATCATTTTGTTGGTTGATTGATGAGTTGGTTGTATAACACCCGTAACCTGTCTTTGTTGTCGAATTAGGGTTATGAAGTATTACGACAATTAACGAATTCAACAACAATATAAAACAATTCATAAATAAACATAAATACCAAATATCCATGACCAATCATTATTCATTATTTATAACCAATACTAGTGTCATCAAGCTTTTCATCTATGCACTTATGATGCCACTACAAAAGAGTGACATCAATTAAATACAATGAAATAGATATTACCTTAGTATCATCATCCTCGATGCTCACAACACAGAAGTATTGTGTCATTCCCCACAAAAAGTTGTCTACGTCCCTCGTAGACCATGTCCCCTTAAACTCTTTCGGCTCAGAGATATCAATCTTATGTTTGGTTGTCATAGCTAACACCTTATTACCCACAATTGCTTTGCATAGAACAAACTCCTCGAGTTGTTCTACCTATTTCTTCAAAGCCTTCACCATGGCTACGAGAGCACTATCCCTATAAGTTAGCTTATCCACAATGGAGCTAATAGCCTTCAACATCTTTTCCATAGTAGCGTTGAAAGTGTCTTACATCTACTCCTTGAGCTCATCTCCTACATAGTCCAACTTTACAATGCAAACCTCAACCACCTTAAGGCTTTCCTCCACACCACCCATGGATTCCTCAAGCTTAGCGACCTTGTCATATATTGCCAACAACATATCCCTCAAATTTGCTTTCTTGAACCTCCCATGGGTTTCTAGTGAGATATCTTAACTATTTGATTGATTTTACATCTCATCTAAACACTTTAATGGACCTAACTTTGATACCAACTATCACGGATTTATATTGTAGCTTAGCAAACCGCGCACCTTAGGTAGTGAATTCGCTTCAAATTTGCCTACATCAATTTGTATCGTAAAAAATCTAGTATCTCAAAAAGGATTCTCTAAAACGCTGATGCTAAAAACCAACGAAGAGAAACAAGCAAGGGAACAAGTATAAAACACAAGAAAGTTTTTAGAGTATTACACAATTGAGTGATCACAAATAAGATGGGAAAGGCCTCTATACAGATCAAATTACATTAAATCCAAATTCAAACCTATCTACAAAATAAAGTTCTAAAGAATTTAAACTCTCAATAATTTTATGTTCAAAATTACAAAATTAATCTGGTAATTACAATTTATTACAGTATTTTATTGGAGCACTAAACTTTAAGTAGATAGTCTTTCCACAATGTTCCAAAACTGAGCCAATCTTCGTGGGTTAAATAAGTCAAATATCCTAGAATAATTACCTTAGAGTATTCCTCGATTCACGAACCTTTGTGTGCGGGCCACAAGACTCAGCAAGTTTCCTATTGTTTGTGGACAACATTAGGGCTTTTCTTGGTGAAACTCTCAAAATAATAAAAAAGAGCCCATCGTTTGTTCTTTTATTTATCTTTTTTAAATCTGGTCTTAGATATATCATTTGTAGACAAAAATTTCTGCAATTTTATGTTCCAATATCATGTTTAAAGCTAATGTTGCTCAAGTTAAAACACAATGGCACAGCTAACTGCAACTGCAAGAGCATGAAAAGTCATTTCTTTTAATAGATATATGTTTAGATTACAAGTTTCATTTGGAGGAGAGACTGCAAATGTAATCCCAAAAAAGATTACAGCCTCAAAAGGGAGAATCAAATTAGCATCTAAGATTTAAAACAATAAAAGTGGACTGAATTGGGTAAAATCATCACTAATTCTCAGTTTTCTTTCTACATATCAAAGTGGCACTCGCCTCAAAAAAACAATTGTGATAATGCCTCCAAAGAATATGCTAAAAGTTAAGAGAAAGTAATAAAATTGTCAGCACTTGTATGTTCAAACAATGCGCTTGACAGATCCAAATCACCGGGAATGCAAAGATAAATCGGTCCCTCAGTAAAATCTTTCTAGCTTCTAATTCAAAATCTGCTGTAGTTCAATAATAACAAGTTAAGAACAGTAATAATGACACGAGTATGAGAAATCCAAGGAGATAAGAGATTCGCTCTAAAGGTTGTGATGTGTATTTTAACCCATATGACTGATACTGCTTTCTCCTTTAAAGATAAATAATGATTATAATAATGGTTTCTCACCTTAAAATCCGAGCTGAATGGCGCCCAGATTAAATGGCTTCCTGGAACCTAGTGATCTGTTGTAAGAACTACCAACAGTGAGAAATATGAGAAAACAGGAATCGGGGAATGACATATAATAAAAGAACTATCAAAAACACCAAAAGGAAAATAACAAAATTTAAGACATTAATGTTGCGTGATACGGAGTGGAAACAACATTATCATTTTGATGATAGAATACAATAGATTGATACACAAACACAAATTAGATAAGAACTTTCACAAAGAACAAAGATATGAGAGATGAGCAGCCCATAGATGTGCATCATAATAGTCAATATTAATAGGCAAATTTTGAGAAAAAAAAAAGTGAATGAGAAAAAAAGAAACTACTAGTAATATCATAATTTAAACAAAAGTCGATCGTGTATTTAGCACCCATTAAAAAACACGTACCTAATTCCAAAGACTCAAGAGAGAAACAAGTTTGGAAAACTCTTCAGGATTTAGCTGGCAGTAGGTGTTATGAATAGTGCTTGTGATTAATGAAATCACAAAAATGAAGTCAGAGAAGCTCAAAAGCGAAAGGGGTTAAAGATGGCATCGTAGAAACAGTTCATCACCAGAGACAAAAGTTTCGGTTTTACACTGCATCAACCAATTGCTTTTGGGTTCACAGGGCTCCTCCTTTATTCGTACCCCACTCTTCTTCAGGCTCGTTACTATTAACAAGTACTGCACCGTCACTAGATGCATCCACAACAACAGCCTCCTCTTGGCTACCACTATCTCCATTTTGTTCTGCAGCCTGAAAGGCAGAAAAATGAAGGAAAAAAGACGGTAAATTCCAAAACCAGAGTCATCAACCACTCCAGGAGTTCCAATATTTTTCTGTGCTGCTGGCTTAAGAGAAAACAGATAATAAAGGTCATATACCACATGATTAAGGTCACCATTTTCATGAGCCTCCACAAGTGTCAGCCATGATCTATCAGCATGTTTCAAATAGTCTGCCGCAGGAGGATAAACACCCCTACCGAGCAATTGAGAGTTGAAAGCATAACCTTGTGAGACAGGAAAATAGGATGTGTCGACCACAGCTTTGAAATCAAAGCAGGTGGTACCAAAAATTGTAGAGCAACCAAAAAGGCCAAACAATCAAATCTAAAAATGAATTATCCAAAGAGATCATCCTAGAGTGGTAACCAAAAAAAAAAATGAAATCATATTTGATAAAATTGCATAGCAAATTTCATAAAAGAATTTGCATAGTAAATAGGTAACAAATACCATATAACAATAAATAACAGAAAGGAATTCTGTTCGATACCTTTTCTCTCGCACTCTAGTTTCAACATCAAGAGCAACTTTCCAATTCTCAAACATGCCTGGATACTCTTGAGGATTGGCCAAAGATTCAGCAGCTTTTGGGTTAACCTGCAAATGATGCAAGCTTTACATCAAATCATTTTGCAATCTATACCATTAATCAAACTTAACCAGAAACACAAGTAATAGATTTTGAGCATGATTACAGTAAACATGAAAGTCCAACAGATTCATGTTGCAATGGTAGAAAGAGTTAAATATCGTGACACTTGGAGTAGGAAAGAATATATATTAAAATGCTCCACCAACAAGGACTTATTAAATGAAAAAGATTCCCATTAAAGATTCCATCACTACTTTAATGATGCAATGTTTGAAAAAAACACACAAAAAAAAGGATAAGACTGTTTCCTTAGCTTTCAGATGTAAAAGCTCTAAGCACATTTTCAAGCAATTTGTTTCCAGCAAAATATCAAGATTTTATATCATAATATCAATCATCAATTTGAACAAAAGGGCAAAAAGTCAAACTATACTAGCATACATCTGGGATGACAATGATAGTAAGGGCAATGTTGAGACACAATCAAGACTCATGAACGATAAGCTTAGAATGGAAGAATAGAAGATGAAGGATGAAATTTTTTTTATTTATTGGTTATAGAAAAGAAATATTTTGAATGTTGCAAAAGTACGAGGAAAATCAAACATGTCAAAATGGAACTCGCCATGAACAGTGTACCAAAACACGCCAGAGATTTAAATATTGGCTACTAACCTTGTTGAGGTCTTTTCTCCAAATAGTCACTATCCCTGAAACCTTGCTTGGAAGATAAGATCGTGCCATAAGAGCTGCCTCAGGTATCCGATTGCTGAAAAAGGAATACTTAAAATATATCTATGCCTAGTAAATGGCAGTCTACAATTTTAGGTATTTCATGATGAATTACCTTTCCACCAAAAGTTGGAGGCAGTCCTCCAAATTTACCCAGCATGAATAAACAAAGGAAAGCAACATTGTTCTTCCCTTGCTCTTTAGAAAGGGACGCTAGCCTTGATATTCCTTCAGCATCTCCCAAAGAGGAATAAAGCAGCAATAAACCACTCAGGTCTACCGCATGTTTCATGCATTCCTCAGCCATTGCAAGTTGCAATGACAAGTTTAGCATGATTAATAGAACTAATTCAAGTACAAGCAGGGAAATCATAGTCCAAAATTAACAATTCATGTGTCGTGTATGTCTATTGAGCAAACTTTAAGAGGAACAACTAGTGCATGTAGTAAACTCAAAAACCAGACAAGAAATCTGCAACATACACATCTGACATTAAGGTTACGTTTCCCATTGAGGTTGAGAAGTGCTTTTCAACCCAAATCATAATTTCAAGCCAAAAGCAATGGAAAACAAGGAGCTTTTCTAACAAAACCATGTTTTTAAATTGGGTTTTTAACCCAAGCCAAAAAGCCAAAATTTTAAGCTTTTGCAAAAGTGCTTTTGCCTAAAATTACTTTTTATCTTCATTAAATAAGTCCAACATATCTTCTAATTTACAACATCAAGCTAAGAAGGAAGGACATTGTATCTACTCAAAAGCACTTTGTTACAGAAATGGTAAACATGGTCAAACTTTTCAAAAGCACTTTTCAACCTCAATGGAAAACTGGCCCTAAATCAAGAGCAAACGCCTTAAGCATTTTCAAATGGTGATTTGCAGCCACATCATGACAACATGACACAAAAGAAAGGTAATGGGAGAATAAGAATGAGAATCATAACAGAGTGAAGTGGCATTGAAACAAATTATGAAAATCAGAAAATATGCAACACCTTTCCAGTTGACATAGCCAATTCTCCCAACTGCTTCCATTTAGACTCGCTCTGAGCTTCTGTGGCTATTTCCTGGACAAAAGAGTATGTGTCCCTTATAGTATAGAAAATTTGTTAAAGGCACAATTAAAGCTTAAACAAAATAAAATATATCACTCAAAGATTCAAGCAAACAACTCTTACCTTAGCAATCTCTAGTTTATCAAGCTGCATAGCAAGATCAAATCTGTAATCAGGGTCAGTAGCAACTTCTAGAGCATCCTCTATCATACCTCGTGATTCCAGGAAATGAGCCACACTATAAGTAAGGAAACCAATGATTAAATCCAAAATTATTTCAATAACCAGAACATAAATACACAGAAATTGAACATAATAAAATTTTAAAATAAATAACATTCAGAGGGAAGGAATACCCAAAAGTAAAGAGACTAGCCTTTGAGTGCTATGGAGATACGTTAAATTTAGAATTCTAAGTTTCTCAACACGTGGAGATATGAAATCAAGAACCAAATACTCAAATGAAGGAAAAGAAAAGGAAAGGAGATATGAATTCTACAATCACAACCCAATTTGGAACAGTTGCAAGAATACTGGTAGGTGGAAACATGACCAACAATCTTCTTTGATATCGGAAGGAAAATATTTTAAGGCATACATACCTATTATGGTGTTCCTTAGGAATTGAAGGTAATATTTCATTGGCCCTTTCAAAGTCTCCTCGCATCACAAGGGTCTTGTACTCAATCAGGCTGAGAAGTAATGTATAACCCATAACACTAGACAATATGAAACAGATGAGGGTAAACTGCCATTAATACTGCCTATACAAAGCAAAACCTAATGTGCATTTTGACATAAAATTAGCAATCACTAGCATACTTAAACTCTCTGTCTATCAAATATACCCGACTTTGGCTTGCAAGATATCCCAACAAGTACATGGGACGATCCAAATGAAACATTGTGGTCACCTAAAACCATTAGATAATCAACCTCCAAAAACCAATGCATCTAACTTATAAAACACTTTCAAGCCAAGAATAAGCAGAACACGGATACCTCTCCACCAACACAGTAATTAAGTCTCCATGAAGTGCTGTTGTAAATGAAACAGTCCCCAACCCATATGCCAGTCCTGACACGTTCATTGGTTTCATGAAGAAGTTCAAATGAATCCTCAACCCCTTGTTCATCAACTTGTCTTCCACTATCTAAGTAAGATTGAACCACATCCCGCCGCAACAAGAAAAATATCATCAAATTCATTTCTGCAAACTGTAAGAAATCAAGCATTTAACAAAGAAAGAGTCCACTCTGCAAAAGGTTTTGCAGATCTAAGAAGCAGATTACACTAAGGAGACTTACATTGTATTTAAGGATATAGAAAGATGTATCGCTGGCAATTGCCACCAAATCACCACTATCAGCCCAGTATAGATTCTGACATTTTTAGTAATGTAAATAAAAATAACATTTAGAATGCAAGGTAGCCAAGGAGAAGTAATGGGGCTCATATTATTATTTTAGCTTACTTTCACAGTAACATCAATTCGACGAATCATCCTGCATTCAGCCCAATCGTAAAAACAAATAAAATCACTGGAGCACATTGCCAGTAAAGTGCCTCCAAAAATATGCTCTGCAGAGAAGGTCAGCTGGACGGTCCTCTTTTCCTGAAAATGATAAATATCCGTCAATACCATAACATTGTAAAATGACACTTTAACTTAGCATCATATAGAATCCCTTAAAAGATATGAAACTACAATAGTACGCATAATAAGTTACTAACACGAATTCATCACCATAAACACCTAAAGAATAGCTAGTCAATTTGTTCAAAGGGGAAAAAGAAAATCTCAAAAATTGAAACCCCTTTTCCCTACCCAAAATTTTATTAATCCTATTAAACCCAGCTCCCTAGCTGCAACAGATCTGTTGCTTATAACATATCTTTCAACATCTGAAAACAAAGTGTGCATGCATAAAGACTTTTTTATATGAAGAAAAATAATACCTTTGAAGATAAGAAACCATCTAAATGACAAACTAGCAAAAACCTGGAAATTTTTGCTGAAAATCTTAATCTTAGATGTGCTCTCTCTAGCAGCATACTCTCCATCAGGTGACCAAATGAATTCCAATGCTGAACCAAATGACCTATTTCTCCAAGCCAAAGCTGTATATATGATATACTCACCATCTCCACAGACAACAACAAACCTTCCATTTGGGTTATGCTTTAAGCTCTGAGAAAAACAAGATAGTGCAAAAGGTCAAAAGGTTATACACAAATACAAACATAAACACAACTTACAAAAGAAAAGGGAAAAAGAATCAACATATTTTAGGAGAGACCCGTAATCTTATACACAAATTCACTTGAAAGAGGCTCAAAAGCATCAACTTACTTGAGGGTATAGATCACAAGTCCCCAATTCCTTAACAGCCAAGGGCAACCTTTCTCCATCAGTAACCTAAAAACCACAGCAAAAAAGCTTGCATCATTACCTTAAGGTGAAAAATCCAATATTGAGAATCATGCCATGAATGCAGAAAGAGAAATAGTTTTTTTTACGACAGAATACACTACCTCAATATTTGTCCCTACACTCTTAATATTCACAGTTTGAATTTCATTGTGCTTAGCCCATATGATTTTTCCACTGTCGTCCATACTTGATACAGGTACTTCACGACCAATTTTCACCATAATAGTTCCTTCGTCATACCCAAGCACAATCCTGTATGATAGAAGCAGCATATTGGTTTTAGCCGTAGCTTAGTAAGAACTTAAATCAGAAATATAAATAAAGGTGTTCATGGGTCGGTCTGGGCATATACCCAGCCCAAAATATGGGCCCCATTTTCTACACAAGCATGTCCATATTTGTAAATTGGTAACGCAAGTCCGTTTAAACTCACCCATACTATCTTTTCTGAAAACAATTTAAATAACTTATTATTTCTTATTTAATCTTTAGTAATTTTTTTTCTTTATCCAGTGCTTGAACATGGACAACTTAATATACTTTTTAATGTTTAAACTACAACTTTACATATTTAATCTTTATATAACATAACATAACATAATATATAAATAAAATAATAAGTTACATAACTAGAAACGGGCCAAGCTCGGGCCTTGAGTGATGGAGTGAAGTCCCAGATCATCATTTTAACAAGCCTTATTTTTTTGCCCAAGTTCCAGGTCTAATATTTTTATCAAAGTCCTCCCCAATATTAGGCAGGTAGTCTAGCTCTTGATTAGGCCTAATCATTAATTTGCTTGCAAAAAGAAACCTACAACTAAAGAAGTAGCTCATGCATCCTAAAAGAATGGCAATTTTAATCCATTTCTCTCATTCTTTGAACAAAACAGACATACTCTAAACTAAATGAAATACAGTGTAATAGCATTTAATGACCAAAAATTATTATAAGACTTAAATAAAAATAAACAACCCGGAAAAAGTTGAAACCGGAAAAATAAATGAACACAATTGTTGCATCATTTAACCAACGGATAGTACCTCCTTGAACCTTTCATAGATCCAAGTGCCCAAACTCTTTCAAGGCCATAATTCAGTGTATTTTCAAGCCTGAAAACAAATGAGTGTTAAAAAGTCAAAATGCTGAAGAATTCAAATATATCATTGCATACATCAAAGATTATTAAGATCAAAATTGGTACACACCTTACATAATCTTTTATTCTTTTTTCTTTAAATAAAGAAGTTATATGAGCAGTCTTTCTTAAAAGTGTAGGATATGGGTAATTTTTATGTAGAAATCGGTATTTTCTTGGGAAAGATAGTGTTTTATTAAAAATTATAAATCAAAATTTTGATTTTTTATTAATATATTACTTCAATTTTGGTAATTTTATCGAACTGAGCCGATGTCACTTAACTCGAGAAACCAAACTCAATCCAAAATATTACTCATGGTATAGATATTAATGTGACACACCAACATGGCTCCAGACCATAAATTTCTACATCTATCTCAAGATGCTTGAGCCAACATTTTTACAATAAAAAAGCACTCACACTTTACCAACACAAGACCAAGACAAGAAGTTGAGAAATGAAGGGCAAACTTGAGTTTTTATGAAGAAAAGAACATATAATATCAGCCTCACAACAAAACAAATGGGCACTGAAACTTGAAAGGGGTATTTTCTATCTGAAGAATTACCTATAAGTGGTAGCATGCCAGATACGAACTGTCCCGTCCTCAGAACCAGTAATGATAATTGGAAGTTCAGGATGGAAACAAACTGCAGAAACATTGTGTGTGTGACCTTCCAATGTCTGAACACAACTCTTGGTTTGGTAGTCCCATACCTACATCCAGGGAATTTATGTGTGAATAGTTCCTCAATACTTATTTATGATCAAAAGATAGCAGGATATGAATAGTAGGGCAAACCTTAGCAGTGTTATCATCAGAACCGGTGATTAGATAGGGCTTATCACCACCACTAATGTAATCAACACAATTTACACCTTTCTGATGGGCATCCAAAGTAAAGTTTGGATCGGGGGAGCCAAGATTCCAAATCTAGAAATTCACATTGCCCAGGCAAATTTAGCATGGTTACGCCAAAATGTAGTAACATGAAAAGTTACAAAGAGAAAGCTTGTTTATACCTTTATGGTACGGTCTAGAGATGCACTGGCAAAAGTGTTAGTGTCTTTGGGATTAAAAGTCACTTGCATAACATAATGAGAGTGGCCCTCAAATATCTGAGTACACGCCCAACCCTTCTCCCAGTCCCAGAGTTTTATGAGCGTATCATCAGATGATGACAATATATATGGAAGAGTAGGATGGACAACCACACATCTAATGTAATCAGTATGTGCCTCAAAAACTTTGACCTTATCCATAGTGTTGTAATTAGATAAACAAATAAACATGTCATCGGCTCCAGCAACAACCCATTGTTTGCGAGCAACAAACTTGGCCGACCTAACTGCAGACGAAAGATGTTGACTTCAGAGAATGGTAATGACTTCATCAAGATGAAAATAGAAGGAAAAAAAAAAGAGCAGTATGATCAAACCAAGATAAGTGCATCACAGAAAGAGATGAAAAAGTACCTGGCAACTCAGTGACCTCAAACGACTTAACCATGGTCTGTGCAACAGGATAGTTATGGTTAACAGTAAACAATAAGTGAAGATCCAAACAATTCAATTCAACATATCATGACTTCAAAAGTTCAAAAATAAGATCTAATACTACTTGAATCACATGTTAAGCACTTAAAATCTTATACAAATCAAATACCATCAAACTACTAGCAATTTCCATAGCCCTATATCATGGAATAACTATGTCAAAATGCAAGTGGAAAATGCATTCTTCGTGATAGAAACAAAAAGAAAAAAGAAAAGATCCACAGTTAATGCCAAGCCATATGCATGGCAGAGTTTTATGATAACAGTTGATGCATATACTATAGCACTTATAGACATCTAAGTAATCATAAAATAGAACTAGATGGAAACTAAATAGACTAAAGATTGAGTTAAGGATCACTATATGTAGTGCATTCAATTAAATTTTGAAATAGAAACAGTAACAATGGAGTCCAAAGTAATGGTTAAGAAGTTTGTAGAAGTGATATGTTTCATCAATGAGGCTCAGACTTCAACTCCTACGGAAGACTCAAAGTGATCCGTTTCATCAAAGAATTAAATGAATGGAGAGGTACTAGAAGATGTTTTACAATTCACAACTGTAAGATACTACCAGTACCAAGTCAAAAAGTCACAATAACATAATGTTTATGATGTTCATTGATGAATGGCAGATGACAATACATCGACAAGATGGGTCAGACTGAAATGAAGATAACAGATGATAATAAAAGAATTGCTGGAATAAGAAAGGAAATCACTCCTATTAAAGACAAAGTGAAATCAAGTAATCCTTTGTTTTATTTCAGATAAGCAGAAAAGGTCTCAGGTTACTCTGATATAAAAAAAACTTTCCATCCAAGCAGAGAGGTAGAGGTAACTATTTTTTTTTTCTTGGAGGGCAGGGGGTTCACTTTTTTTGGTGCAATAGCTAAGATATCTTGCCCTTTTGCTAACAAGATACCTAAGAATGAAATACCTCTGCATCTTGCAAATGAATCAAGCCTTGCACCAAGCAGAACGGACTAGTCTGGATTAAAGCTTACTTAAGCTAATCTAGTTTCAAAAGGGAAATAATAGTATAAATATTTCAACATATTTTCACATAGAATTAAGCACCCCAGGAAGTTAACCATGATGGTGGGTACAATGCTTTGAAGAATAACAGAGAGATTCTTTTCATCACTTCTTTAAAAGATCATATAGGAAAAAGTGTTAAAAGAAGTATAATAGAACAGCCATTTAACTCAACTTAGACATGAATTATAACAATAAATATATCCACTTGTTCTCCCATTCTTCAGTATTCAGGCATTTCACCAACAGGGAACACAGCAGAACTTCTAGTTTTGACAGCCAATAATACAACCAATAAAACTCCCATACCTGTGACTGGTAGTTCCAGATACACAGAGTTCCAGAATACAAACTTGCTAGAATCCTGCAATAACAATTACAACAGATCACATTTAGCCTTCAATGATCAAATTCAAATATAAACGGGAAACTGAAAAAAAAAGGGGTAGAAATTACCATGGTTCTGTTGGATGGAGATCTACGGATTTTACTCTCTCTGATCTTTGAGAAAGTTTCCTCTGATGCAAACATCATAATTAACAATATTACTCACAATTTGACAAACACTCGTACCAGAATAACAAGATCTAATCGACACGTCAAATTAACAAATACCTTAATTTTAAGTCTGAATGGCTGTTCAACAAAAACAAAAACAAAAAAACAAAAACCAACAAATTAGTCAAAAGACTTAAAACCAAACAATACACCTTAAGCCAAACTCATTCAGTAAGACGGGGATGAAATGAAAATTCAAAATTGCCGCATTCATATCCAAAGACTCGAAGAAAGAAAACAGGGAAAAGAAAAAGAGAATCACGCGCCAGATGCCGACTACATTCAAATCCGTACTCTCCCGCTCTGCTGCAAACAAGTTGACGGTGACAAAAGAACAGCAACGTTCCAAAGCCAGTAAAACTCGAATCAAAGGCAATGCCAAAAACTTCCACTTACCGATTCCATAAATTAAACAGGATTGAGAATAGAGTGAATATGAAAGGAGATGGAGATGCACTGCGCAATAAGAAAAAGATCAATGTACAAAGCCCAATTTTGTACCCAAATAAATATAACTTATCTACCCAATTAAAATTCAATACAACTTCAGCCCAAAACATTAATCCAACCAAAAAAAAAAGAAAAAAAAAAAAACCCTAATCCCACCTACTCCACTACTCTTATTGGCCACCCACCTTAGCCACCTACTCCACCACCCTTATTGGCCAACCACCTTAGCCACTTAAACCACCCCAACCACTCCACTTGCTTACAAAAATTTATTTGTAAAATTTAGCTATAAAAGTCATTCAAGACTATGTTAGAAGGGGGTTATTTTTGTTTTTTGAAAAGGCAAGTTTTTTAAGATTAATAAAAAATCAAAGCAAAAAAGGTTTCTTTTGTCTATTCTTATTTTAAGTTCTTTGTTTATTTATTATTTTTCTTTCAATTTTATTTTGTTTTTTTTATATACGAAAGTAAAAATAAAAGTAAGAATCTTACCCATATTTTCATTACCGAAAAAAGTTTTTTTGAGGTTCGGCCGCCGTGTACGGTGGTGCCGATGGTGGCCCGTGGGGGTCCGTGACCGAAGCAAAGCCGGACCAACGGCCGGATTAAGAAAAGAGAGAGAAAGAGAGTTGAGAGCTTTATTTTATTTTTTTTATTTTATTATTTTTACTATTATTTATATTATTATATTATATATGCCCTCTCCATATTTATTTATATTATTACTATCATTATTGTTACTTCTATTATTTTTTATTTCTGACTACTATTATTATATATATGTATTATTGTTTGTATTATTATTATTATTATTATTATTATTATTATTATTATCACCCCTATTGTTATTACTTTACTTTTGTATTCTAATATATTATTAATATTACTCATATTTTCATTATTTTTACTATTACTATTATTATTATATATTAGTGTATATTTTTATGTATATATATATTTATATATAGTATTGTTTTTTATTACTTTAATTTAATATTTTTATTATATTTGCTTTTTGTATTTCTATATTTATTATTATTATATAGTAGTGTGTATTTCTATTATATACATATATATATTTATATATAGTATTATTATTTACTTTACTTTAATATTATTCTTATTATCATTATATCCAACCCAATAATAATTCTTTCATAAAAGTAATATTCCGTATTTGGTAATTCGAGACCATCGTGCCCTAACTTACTGGGTTTCGATTTTTCTCCTTTAACCTAAATATCGGAATACTCTTTCAAATCGCGACATGAGTTTTGAAAAATGCTTATTCTCGGAGATACGAGGTGTTGTGCCCTAATTTACCGGGTATGGCATTTTGTTACCTTGAAATAAGATTTTTGCAAGTAAAGGCAATATTCGGTGTTCGGGAATTCGAGGAAACGTGCCCTAACTTACTGGGTTTCGATTTTCCTCGTTCACCTTAACTAACTGAATAACCTTTTGAAATACACAAATTTTTATATAAAAGGCAAGCTCGCTCTCGAAAATTCAAGATGTCGTGTCCTAACTTACTGGATGTGAGATTTTATATTGTGAGACGAGAAGGTCCTTAACATTTGAGCATTTCCTTTACAAAGAGGGATCGTATTTTAAATTCTTTCAAGTTTTCAAATTTTCGACACTAAGACACTAATTAATCAACTAGGTACCAATTTTGGGCGTATCGAGGGTGCTAATCCTTCCTTGTGCGTAACTGACTCCCGAACTCATTTTCTGATTTTCGTAGACCAAAAATTATCGTTTTAGTAAATCTTAACTTTTATTAAAATGATTAATTTAAGGTGATCCGATCACACCTCATCAAAAAAGATTGGTGGCGACTCCTCTATTCGTTTTTATTTCCAAAAACCTAAGTCGATTCCCGTTTTTTCAAAAAAAATGGTTACGACAGCTTGGCGACTCCACTGGGGAGTTTTATAAGAGAGTTAAGCCACAAGTTGATTAATTTTGTCTTTTTTCGAAAATTGAGAATTTGGTTTTGATATACGATCTCTTCATTGCGTTTCACCCGTTTTTCGTACTGTTTTCATCATTTTATTCCTATTTTCTTTAATCGTTTTAAGTTTTTATGCATATATCTTCTCGCATTGCATTGCATGACCGTTGTGGTCACACCCTTAAGTGGGAGTGAGAAACTATGCCTTCGTGAGGTTTTCACCTTCGTGTAGGATAGTGGATCACTTTCGGAATACATCCGTACCTATGGTTTCGTGAGATTTTCATCTCCGTGTAGCCATAGGGAAATGTATTCCCCTGAATTGAACTCGATTCAAATGAGCCTATAATGGGTGAAGATCGAGGAATCTGCTGGTTCAGGTACCCTTACTCTAGAACCAAACCACATATAAAGAGACCTAGGAGCCCACACTAGGTAGAGCCACTCCGAATCCCTAGTGGTCACCCGAATTGCTTTATTTGTTATTTATTTATCCTGCACTAACGTGTTTTATTTTGTTTTGTTTATAATTGCATTACATTACATCATCCTAGGAAGGAGGTGTTGATTCATATTTGATTGCTAAATAGAACAGTTTGTTATAAGAAAACAGATTTCTTGATAAAGTGGATTATAATACGTTGTCTAAATATGGTCCAAGTGAACACATGAAAGAAGACTGATAGCTCGTGAAGAAATACAAGACTTTGTTTCATTGTCTGAAGACAGAAACTGACAAAGACTATTCGAGAGCCATCACGTCTTGACCTTCTTAAAGGAGCTGACAAGTATCACAGTAATAAGTGAGCAACGAGTCGCAGCCTAGATCGAGTAAAAAAGGAGTTAATATAGACATCTCTTGAAGAATTCGTCAGACTCGACCATAAGATCCGGATATGAAGAGGAAGATAGGTGTCTTCACTTGGAATATGAGAGAAAAGTCGTATATGTAATCCGTCTTATGTAAAGGAATTTGCTTTCTAGAAAAGTTGTTCTAATAAAATTAAATTTAGAATCAATGCCTTCCTTTTTTTTTGCATTCATGCATTTGCATTACATTACGTCAAAAAAGAATGTGTTGATTCGAAATTCGATTCCTAAATAGAATAGTTTGTCATAAGGAAACAAATTTCTTGATAAAGTAGATTATAGTGCGATCGCCTGAATATAGTCCAAGTAAACACGATGAGAGAAAGCTGGTAGTTCACGAAGGAATACATGATGTAATTGCCAGAGATTCAAGCCAACAAAGGCATGACGAGAGAAAGCCGGAAGTCCACAAAGGAATACATGACTTGATTTAATTGCCAACGAAGATTATCCAAGAGCCGGCACTTTTGATGAGTATCATGGAGATAACCGAGCAAGAGATCGAGGCTCAGATTAAGCAGCAAGGAACTAGTAAAGGCATCTTTTAGAGAATTTACAGGATTCGACCATGAAGAAAAGATCAGCGTTTACTTGGACTATGAAGGGCAATACCGCATATGTAATCTATTTTCATGTAAAGAAATATGTTTTCTAGAAAAGTTATTCTAAAGGAATTGAATTCAAGATCAACATCTTCCTTTCTTTTGCATTCATTCCATACATTTGCATTACATTGAAACATTTGCATTAAACTTTCACTAAAGAACCCTGATTAAACAAAATTATTTCAGTTAATCTGGAAACCAACGAGAATCAAGCAACCGAACACAGCACTATACCCGCCGTAAAACCAAAGCAATGGACCAGAGATTAGAAAGGATAGAACAAATGCAAAGGGAGATGCAAGAACAATTACAAGCGCAGATGCAAGAGCAACTGGCTAAGACACAGCAAGATATGAGGGACCATATGTTGGAGTCCCAGAAAAGCATGATGGACCAATTAACTCGTCTATTGGCTGGCGGATTAGAAAAAGGGAAAAGCCCTTTGATCAATGCGGGAGAAGATAATGAAGATCCTACCTACCCTCCGGGTTTTGCCCCAACGGACATTCAGACACAACCTGTCATGTACCCAAGAAGGCCATCGGTCACAATTAGGCCCCAACTATTTCAGGCCGGTGTTTCAGCACCGATGAATTATCAGGCCGGCTCGGGCTCTAATCCGGGGGACAACCCAACTAATCCTGTGGTCCTCAATCTTAATGAAGTAACAGAAGTAGAAAAGACAAGGGTAGAACTCCCGAGAGAGCTTGAAGAAAGGTGTAGATGGTTGGAAGAAAAATTTAAAGAAATGGAAAGCACCGACTATCGTGGTGGAATCGATGCTAAGGAATTAAGTTTGGTTCCGGACCTGGTACTCCCTCCCAAGTTCAAAACTCCGGAATTTGAGAAATACAATGGGACTAGCTGTCCCGAAGCTCACATCACTATGTTCTACAGACGAATGGCAGGCCATGTCAATAATGACCAACTATTAATTCACTGCTTCCAAGAAAGTTTGGTTGGGGCAGCTTCTAGATGGTACAACCAATTGAGTCGCGCCCAGATCAGTTCATGGAAAGATTTAGCACAAGCCTTCATAAAGCAGTACGGTCATGTGGCTGACATAGCCCCTGATAGAATCACTTTACAGAATATGGAGAAAAAGCATAATGAGAGCTTTAGGCAGTACACCCAGCGATGGAGAGAAGTGGCCACATAGGTCCAACCCCCTCTGTTGGAAAAAGAAACCACTATGCTCTTCATCAATACCCTGAAGGCACCTTTTATTAACCACATGCTGGGTAGCACAACCAAGAGTTTTTCAGACATAGTAATGTCTAGAGAAATGATAGAAAATGCCATAAGATGTGGGAAAATAGAGGCTGGGGAAAATGCTAAGAGGTCAGCGCTGAGAAAGAAAGAGCACGAGGTGAATAATGTGAGCTCATATTCGAAATCGATCACCGTAAGCCAACCAAGGTCGACAACTACTGGACAGTAGGGCCCACCCAGACAAGAGCCCAACACAAAACAAAATAGGGAGAAATTTCAATTTATGCCCATTCCAATGACTTACAAGGAGTTATACCAGAGTTTATTTAATGCATATGTCGTGTCTCCCTTCTATCTAAAGCCAACGCAACCTCCATACCCCAAATGGTATGACACAAATGCCCAATGCGAATACCATGCGGGAGCCACAGGACACTCGATAGAAAACTGCACCACTTTTAAGAAATTGGTTGAAAGACTCATCAACACGGGGATTGTGAAATTTGATGATGCATCCAATATAGAGAACCCATTACCTAACCATGGGGATAAGGGAATAAATGCGATAATCGAGAGTTCGGGGAAAGAAATTAAGCTGAGTATTGCAGAAGTGAATACCCCGTTGGAGGAAGTTTGGAAGAAAATGGTGGAAAAAGGGTTGATAGCACATAATTCAAGGGTCAGACCTCGAGAAGTGAAGAATTATTGTGAGTTCCACGATCAAGAGGATCATGAGATTCAGAAATGCAGCCAATTCAAGGCTTTATTACAATGATTGATGGATAATAAGGAGCTGGAATTCTTCAAATATGTCGGGAGCCCAGAAGAAACAGATGTGTGTGCCTCCGAAGAAGGATCGATGAAGAGTGTTTACAAAGCCAACCACCCAGTAGTTATCATATCACGTCCGAGAATGAATGAAGCCGGGGCACAAGTTGGCCAAAGGTCATGATCCATAAGCCCGTTGCTTTCCCTTACAAGGATAGCAAAAGGGTACCGTGGAACTATAGCTGTAATGTGACATTCTTGGGAGAGGAGACCCCAATTAATACATCAGAGGAAGTTCAAGACGAGGGTTTTTATACGCGCAGCGGAAGACGTTATACCCCAAGTACAAAAGTTAAACAGGTTAAAGAAAAATCATTAGCAATTGAGCAAAAGAAAGAGAAGCCGGCAGGGCCTGAACCAACTGTTAATGAATCAGTGACTGATAAAGAAGCCAAGGAATTCTTAAAATTTCTAAAGCACAGCGAATATAGTGTTGTAGAACAGTTGCACAAACAGCTAGCGCGTATATCGGTACTGGTCTTACTTTTAAGCTCCGAAACCCATCGCAGCGCATTGATGAAGGTGCTGAATGAAACTTATGTTGCTAACGATATCTCTGTAAACAAAATGGACCGCTTAGTCAACAATATAAGTGCCGACAACTTCATATTCTTCAATGACGATGAGGTACCACCAGGGGGCCGAGGATTAACTAAAGCTTTGCACATCACGACTCGCTGTAAAGGGTACACATTACCAGGGGTATTGATCGACAATGGGTCTGCCCTGAATGTCTTACCCCTATCTACGCTGAGTAGGTTGCCAGTGGATAGTTCCCATATGAAGACATGCCAAAGTGTAGTGAGAGCATTTGATGGCACAAAAAGGAAGGTAATGGGGAGAATTGAAGTACCCCTCTTAATTGGGCTGAGCACGTATGAGGTAGATTTTTTGGTCATGGACATTAAGCCTTCGTATAATTGCCTATTGGGGAGACCATGGATACACTCGGCGAGGGCAGTCCCTTCATCGCTGCATCAAAAGTTGAAATTAGTGACCGAAGGTCGGTTAGTAACGATCAATGCTGAAGAGGATATCATCGCAACAATAACCAGTGACACCCCATAACTTGAGGCAAATGATGAGGCAATCGAGTGCTCTTTTCAATCTTTGGAGTTTGTGAACTCGACGTTCATCACTGAAGGAAATAAAATTCCAATACCTAGGTTATCTGAGACTACAAGAATGGGACTACGGCTAACTATTGGAAAAAGGGGCTCTACCCGGAAGAGGACTCGGGAAATACCTCCAGAGAAGGATTAATGTACCAATGATGAAGGACAAACAAAACCATTTTGGGTTAGGGTTTAAGCTAGACATGAAACAAAGAAACAAGGAACTTGAGAAGAAACAGGAAAGAAGGAGAGCGCGATTGAGCGGGGGATAAATCGAATGAGAACCAATGATCTTCCCCCATATATCGAAGACTTTTGTGTCTGGAGGGGTCATTCACTCCGAGCGGAAGACGTCAGGAAAGGAAATCTTCGAAGGAATGATGGAAAGTTTGGACATCAACGCCATATATAAAGAAGGAACGAGGGTCGAGAATTTGTCAGGCATTCGCCCCTATGAGCCGGGAAGTGTTTTGAATAATTGGACTGCGGAAGAGATTCCTGTAGTCTTTAGAACTAACTCAGAGTAATGTCCAAAACACACTTATTGCTCTAGGCCTAGGAGTAAGAAGTGCCCTATGCATCCTTTCGACTTATTACATGCAAATATTTTTCATTCATGATCATACCATACATATCTTTGTTCTTAGATTCTCTTGTTCTTTGTAT
Organism: Gossypium hirsutum; assembly: GCF_007990345.1. Taxonomy (NCBI): domain Eukaryota; kingdom Viridiplantae; phylum Streptophyta; class Magnoliopsida; order Malvales; family Malvaceae; genus Gossypium; species Gossypium hirsutum. The sequence continues at coordinate 87,889,388 of NC_053425.1, read as the reverse complement.
CTTCCTTCGTACCTACAACAGGTCTTCAGATATCAATGATGTGAGTGACGTTGCTACTCATTCAGAGTCTCCTTTTGAGCGGGATATGTGTCTAGAAGGATCTCAGGACTTTGAGGATGACGGAGACTGTAACTTATTCCCTGATTTGTTAAGGATGGTAGAACACGAGGAGAAACAGATTCTACCCCACAAAGAGACCATAGAAGTCGTGAACTTGGGAGATGAACTAGAAATGAGAGAAGTAAAGATCGGAGCTTGCATCACTACAAAGACAAAGCGGGACCTTATTGAGTTACTCCAAGAGTTCAAAGATGTCTTTGCATGGTCATATCAGGATATGCCTGGGCTAAGTACTGACCTTGTGGTACACAGGCTCCCCATCAAAGAAGAATGCAAGCCAGTTCAGCAAAAGCTTCGAAGGATGCGGCCCGATGTTCTGTTGAAAATAAAAGAGGAGGTTAAGAAGCAATTTGATGCTGGTTTCTTACAAGTAGTTAAGTACTAAGAATGGGTAGCCAACATCGTCCCCGTCCCTAAAAAAGATGGAAAAGTACGGATGTGTGTAGACTACAGAGACTTAAACAAGGCCAGCCTGAAAGATAATTTCCCGTTGCCTCACATCGACACCTTAGTGGACAACACGGCAGGTTACTCACTCTTCTCCTTCATGGATGGTTTCTCAGGGTACAATCAGATCAAGATGCATCTTGAAGACATGAATAAAACCACATTTGTGACCATGTGGGGAACCTTTTGCTATAAAGTAATGCCGTTCGGATTGAAAAATGCGAGAGCAACATATTAGAGAGCCATGGTAACCCTATTTCATGATATGATGCATAAAGAAATTGAAGTCTATGTCGACGACATGATCGCCAAATCTCGGACTGAAGAAGAGCATGTACAAGTCTTGAGGAAATTATTTTTGAGGTTGAGAAAATTCCAGTTGAAACTCAATCCCGCAAAATGTACCTTCGGAGCCAGGTCAGGTAAACTGCTAGGATTCGTGGTCAGTGGAAAAGGGATTGAGATTGACCCAGATAAAGTCAAAGCCATACAAGAGTTACCTCCACCACGTACTCAGAAGGAAGTTCGAGATTCCTAGGAAGACTAAATTACATCGCTCGGTTTATTTCACAACTAACTGAGAAATGTGACCCCATATTCCGTCTCATTAAGAAATACAACACTGGTGGTTGGGACAAGGAATGCCAGAAGACTTTCGACAAAGTTAAGCAATATTTGTCTAATGCCCCAGTGTTGACACCACCTAATCCAGATAAGCCACTGATACTGTATTTGACGGTATTTGAAAATTCTATGGGATGCGTGCTTGGCCAACATGATGAATCAGAAACGAAAGAAAGAGCGATATATTACCTCAGTAAAAAGTTTACTGAGTGTGAGACGAGACAGTCGTTCATTGAAAAGTTGTGCTGTGCCTTGATCTGGACAACCCAAAGACTGAGACAATACATATTGTATCACACAACTTGGCTAATCTCTAAAATGGACCCTCTGAAGTACTTAATGGAGTCGACTGCCTTGAACGGGAGAATGGCCCGATGGCAAATTTTACTTTCTGAATTTGATATAGTCTATGTGAACCAGAAGGCCGTAAAAGGGAGTGCGATAGCAGATTTCCTAGCCAGCAGATCCCTAGAGGACTACGAGCCTCTAAACTTTGACTTCCCAAATGAAGATCTAATGTACGTAGCAATCACTGAAGAAGACCCTCAAGAAGGTCATCCTTGGAAGCTAAACTTTGACGGAGCATCGAATGCCGTGGGCAATGGAATCAGGGCAGTCTTGGTATCCCCGAACGGAGATCATTATCCCTTCACTAGTAAATTGGATTTTGACTGCACGAACAATATGGCAGAATATGAAGCATGCATCATGGGAATACGTGCGGCCATAGAACATAAAATCAAGATGTTAGAGGTATATGGAGATTCTGCCCTAGTGATTTATCAACTCAAAAGTGAATGGGAGACAAGAGACCCCAAATTGATCAATTACCGGAGGTTGATCCTTGAGTTAATTAAAGAGTTTGATAATATTGTCTTCTACTACCTCCCACGAGAAGAAAATCAGATGGCTGACGCCCTAGCAACTTTAGCTTCTATGATTAAGGTGAACCAACTAGAGGATGTGAAACCAATCCAAATGAGCATTTAAGAGGCCCCGGCTCATTGTTACAACCTCGAAGAAGAAGAGGAAAATGATGATTGCCCTTGGTACCACGATATCTTATGATATGTAAAGAATTGTGAGTACCCCGACCAAGCTACTGAGAACGACAAGAGAACGTTGAGAAGGCTGGCCAGTGACTATGTCTTAGATGGGGAGATCCTATACAAAAGAAGGAAGGATCAGGTACTATTAAGATGCGTAGACGCCATTGAGGCTAAGAAAATCTTGGAAGAAGTCCACGAGGGCGTCTGTGGGACACATTCTAATGGTTGTACAATGGCCAGGCAAATTATGAGGTTCGATTATTATTGGTCCACCATGGAAGGAGAATGTATTAACTACGCCAAAAGATGTCATAAGTGCCAAATCTATGAAGACAAGATTAATGTACCTCCTTCACCTCTGCATGTCATGACTTCGCCATGGCCTTTCTCGATGTGGGGCATGGATGTGATTGGGCCAATTTCGCCAAAAGCTTCAAACGGGCATCGTTTCATCTTTGTGGTCATCGATTATTTCACCAAATGGGTGGAGGCCACTTCATATGCCAATGTCACTAAATTAGCAGTTAGCAAGTTCCTGAAAAAGGAAATCATCTATCGATATGGAATGTCGAAAATGATCATATCTGACAACGCATTGAATTTGAACAACAGCACGATAGCAGATATCTGTAGTCAGTTCAAGATCAGACACCACAACTTGTCACCGTATTGCCCGAAGATGAACGGAGCAGTCGAAGCAGCCAATAAGAACATCAAGAAGATTGTAGGAAAGATGACAGAAACTTATAAAGATTGGCATGAGAAGCTACCATTCGCCCTCTATGCTTATCGAACGTCTATCAGAACTTCTACTATGGCAACGCCTTTCTCATTAGTCTATGGAATGGAGGCAGTTTTACCTATCGAGGTCGAGATTCCTTCCCTCAGAGTTTTGTCAGAAGTAAAGATGGATGAAGCAGAATGGATCCAGTCCCGATACGATCAGCTGAATTTGATTGAAGAAAAGAGGCTACGGGCTATTCGCCATGGTCAGATGTACCAAAAGCGAATGATGCGAGCTTACAACAAAAAGGTTCGTCCCAGAGAGTTCCACAAGGGAGACCTAGTACTGAAAAAGATCCTGCCTATACAAAAAGACTTCAGAGGAAAATGGATGCCGAACTGGGAAGGACCTTATGTGGTGAAGAAAGCCTTTTTCTGGTGGAGCATTGATATTGGCTGAAATGGATGGCAAGACCTTATCCAATCCTGTGAATTCAGATTCGGTTAAAAAATACTTCGCCTAAAAAAAAAGGAGAGGCCAGGGTGAAAACTCGCAAAGAGCACCTTGAGACCAAAGGGATTTTGAATTGAAAACCCGTAAAGGGCGATTCAAATTATTGAAGGTTGGGCATGCGATGGTCTTATGATACCTAAAATTAACAAGGAAGAGAGATGTTACGTTTTGGGGCATGTATAGAGTACTCTAGATCCCCTAAACACATATTGGGCAAAAAGGAGTCCTCAAGAAACAAGTGCAGAGAAGCTCACGTTGCGATATCTGGGGCACCTATTCCCTTCTTATTCATTTTGTATTCCAGCAATGTTTGTTGACCGTGATGAATCCATTCCCTTCAAATTTTGTTTCTGATAAATTTCAATTCCATCATTACTATGATCTTTTTCAAGCTTTTTGCATTGAAATGATGATTAATGGACTAAAGCCATTTTCACAAAAAGAGTTCTGCATATTACTCTGAAAGTTTCTAAATAGTACAGGAACCTGAAACAGGACTATTTTTTTAGAACTAACTAAACTCAAAGATTGGAAGCATCTGAGAAGAAAGAGTTTAAATTGGGACTACCTCTTCGGGTTTTCTGTTCAAAATTTGAGCTGAACAAGAAGATAGGGTACCATTTCAATGAAGGAACCTTGATGAACAAAGAGCAATGGCAACCTAAACAGGGATTCACGCTCACAACATGCTGCACTCATACATTCATAGATCATTCATAAGTGCATCTAATTAGGAACATTTGATTCATTTTGATCATAACATCCTAATTCTTTGACATAAGCATAAATACATGGAACTGATTCTACAGGTCATGTCCCTAGAATCAGTGAATTCACAGATCTTACCCTATAAGCAGTAGGGGAATAGATCGAAGGCAACGAGCTTTAACCCCCTAAGCAGTAGGGTAACAAGCTGAAGTTCATAGATCTTATCACCCTAAGCAGTAGGGAAACAGATCGAAAATAATGAGCTTTAACCCCCTAAGCAGTAGGGTAACAAGCTAAATTTACAGACCTTAACCCCCTAAGTAGTAGGGTAATAGGCTGAAAATTACAGATCTTGTCTCCCTGAAGTTGCAGTGGAACAGATCGAATTCAGCGAATCTTGTCTTTCTGAAGTTGCAGTGACGCAGATTGAAGATTTACAGATCTCAACCCCCTAAGCAGTAAGGAAACAGATTGAAGATGATGAGTCTTAAACCCCTAAGCAGTAGGGTAACAGGCTAAATTTACAGACCTCAACCCCCTAAGCAGTAGGGAAGCAGATTGAAGATGATGAGTCTTAAAACCCTAAGCAGTAGGGTAACAGACTAAATTTACAGATCTTAACCCCCTAAGCAGTAGGGAAACAGATCGAAGGCGATGAGCCTTAAAGCCCTAAGCAGTAGGGTAACAGGCTGATTTTACAAGATCTTAAACACCTAAGCAGTAGGGAAACAGATCAATGATGACAAGCCTTAACCCCCTAAGCAGTAGGGTAACAGGTTGAAAATCAAATATCTTCTTCCTGAAATGGCGTTGGAGCAGCTAAAAGCCACAGTGGATCTCCTTGAAGTTTCAGTGGATTAATCGAAGCTACAGCAGATCTACTTGAAGTTTCAGTGGATTAATCGAAGCTATAGCAGATTTCCTTGAAGTTTCAGTGGAATTGATTGAAGTCACGTGTCTTATCTCCATGGAGTTGCAGTGGAGCAGATCAAAACAAACCTTACCTTCTTGAAGTTGCAGTAGAGCAGTGAAGCGAAGCGAAGCAACAAGATTGGAATAAAGCTACCTGGAGAAAAGGAGCGCTAAACAAGTCCAGACATAGTGAAACCGAGCAAAATTGCTCTTTCTTAAGTCTTTGCTCTGTTCTCGTTACACGACAACAAGCAAAGAGGGGCAGCTGTACAAGCCCAATTTTGGGCCCAAATAAACATAACCCAACTACCCAATTAAAACCCAATACAAACCCAAAACTTAGCCCAAAACACTAACCCAACCCCAAAAAAAAATCAGAAAAAGAAAAACCTTAATCCCACCTACTCCACCACCCTTGTTGGCCACCCACCTTGGCCACCTACTCCACCACCCTTGTTGGCCACCCACCTTGGCCACCTAAACCACCCCAACCACTCCACTTGCTTACAAAAATTTATTTGTAAAATTTGGCTATAAAAGCCATTCAAGACTATGTTAGAAGGGGGTTGTTTTTGTTTTTTGGAAAGGCAAGTTTTTGGAGATTAATCAAAGATCAAAGCAAAAGAGGTTTCTTTTGTCTATTCTCATCTTAAGTTCTTTGTTTGTTTATTGTTTTTCTTTCAATTTTATTTTGTTTTTTTTATATACGAAAGTAAAAATAAAAGTAAGAAACTTACCCATATTTTCATTACCGAAAAAGGTTTTTTTGAAGTTCGGCCGCCGTGTACGGTGGCGCCGATGGTGGCCCGTGGGGGTCCGTGACTGAAGCAAAGCCGGACCAACGGCTGGATTTAGAAAAGAGAGAGAAAGAGAGTTGAGAGCTTTGTTTTATTTTTTTTATTTTATTATTTTTACTATTATTTATATTATTATTATTATTTCTCATGTATATATTATTATTATATTATATATGCCATCTCCATATTTATTTATATTATTACTATCATTATTGTTACTTCTATTATTTTTTATTTCTGACTACTATTATTATATATATATGTATTATTGTTTGTATTATTATTATTATTATCACCCCTATTGTTATTACTTTACTTTTGTATTCTAATATATTATTAATATTATTCATATTTTCATTATTTTTGCTATTACTATTATTATTATATATTAGCGTATATTTTTATGTATATATATATTTATATATAGTATTGTTTTTTATTACTTTAATTTAATATTTTTATTATATTTGCTTTTTGTATTTCTATATTTATTATTATTATTATATAGTAGTGTGTATTGCTATTATATACATATATATATTTATATATAGTATTATTATTTACTTTACTTTAATATTATTCTTATTATCATTATATCCAACCCAATAATAATTCTTTCATAAAAGTAATATTCCGTATTTGGTAATTCGAGACCATCGTGCCCTAACTTACTGGGTTTCGATTTTTCTCCTTTAACCTAAATAATGGAATACTCTTTTAAATCACGACATGAGTTTTGAAAAATGCTTATTCTCGGAGATACGAGGTGTTGTGCCCTAATTTACCTGGTATGGCATTTTGTTACCTTGAAATAAGATTTTTGCAAGTAAAGGCAATATTCGGTGTTCGGGAATTTGAGGAAACGTGCCCTAACTTACTGGATTTCGATTTTCCTCGTTCACCTTAACTAACTGAATAACCTTTTGAAATACACGAATTTTTATATAAAAGGCAAGCTCGCTCTCGAAAATTCAAGATGTCATGTCCTAACTTACTGGATGTGAGATTTTATATTGTGAGACGAGAAGGTCCTTAACATTTGAGCATTTTCTTTACAAAGAGGGATCGTATTTTAAATTCTTTCAAGTTTTCAAATTTTCGACACTAAGACACTAATTAATCAACTAGGTACCAATTTTGGGCGTATCGAGGGTGCTAATCCTTCCTTGTGTGTAACCGACTCCCGAACTCATTTTCTGATTTTCGTAGACCAAAAATTATCGTTTTAGTAAATCTTAACTTTTATTAAAATGATTAATTTAAGGTGATCCGATCACACCTCATCAAAAAAGATTGGTGGCGACTCCTCTATTCGTTTTTAGTTCCAAAAACCTAAGTCGATTCCCATTTTTTCAAAAAAAATGGTTACGACAATCAACATAATAAACTCACCATTTTTTATGATATTAAATTAAAAAAGATCTGGACTGAGATCGCGGTTTTGATACAGAAGAGAAGGGTTTTGATTGCTGGACTATAATAAAGAGAGCTCTTGCATGTTTGTGAATAACAATAATAATAATATTAAAATATGCTATAAATCCCTCCATTTTTTAAAATTTTAGAATTTAATTCTTATTCTTTTATTTTCAATAAATTTAATCCTACAATTTTCAGATTTTAAAATTTAAGAATTCAAGTTTAAGCGTTAACTATGTTAATTTTCTTTGTTAAATTCAAGTTCATTATGATGTTATTTTTTTAATTACATGGCTATAAAGTGAGGTTTTTTTTAATTCTAAAATGTCACACCAACAAATTTAACTAAAATAATTTAACAATGTTTACAATTAGACCTAAATTTTAAAATTTAAAAAGTTGAGGACTAAATTTCTAAAAATAGAAGTATAGAGACTAAATTCTAAAATTTCAAAGATTACAATGACTTATGACATATTTATGACATAATAATGATGATGAGCACTAATTTTAAACTCAAATATTTATGTCTACTAATATTAAGGCCACGTTTAGTTCAGTGTAATGGAATAGGGTTGTAATGAAATAGAACTGTAATGGAATAGAGTTGTAATAGAATTGTAATATCCCGAATTAGGGCCTAATCGGAATAGTGGTTTCGTGACCACAAATCTGAGATAGAAATAATTATTTTATAATTATTTTGATGTTTATGATATGATTGCATGATTGTGTGAAAATTTCGTGATGAAATCCTATGCCTAAAGTGCTTAAATTGAAATTAGGGACTAAATCGAATAATTTACAAAATTTGCATTCTAGGAGTTTTTAGTATGAAATTGCTTTGGAATATTAATGAGGAGGTCTTAAATAGAAATTTGACCAACTTCTAAGTCTATGGACAAAAATTGGACATGGATGCAATTTTTGGAAAGTTTAGTAGTAAGGGCATTTTGGTCATTTGTATATTAAATGAAATAAAATGGGAAAAATAACACAAAATGATCATCTTCTCCATATTGTTGCTGCCGAATTTTACCTCTCCCCATAGCTAGGGTTTCTTCAACTTTCAAGCTTCATAGTAAGTGATTTCATGCCCCGTTTTTAATGATTTTTATGTTTTTGAAATCCCGGTAACTCGAATTAACTTATGCTAGCAATAATTCAACCTATGGTTCATATTTGGAAAAATACCCATAGGTGAAATTTGTGTATTTTGGTATTTTATGATAGAATATGAGGTTTTAAATTATGTTAGACAACTTGTGCTACTCAGTTTTAAGCGAAAAGAGTAAAAGGGCTTAATCGGTAAAAATACCTAATAGTCATAAGTACATGTTAGAGTGTGAATTTGATGTTGCCATAGAAGGGAAAAATGATCAACATGTCATAAAACATAAGAATAAGGGATGAAGTTTAATTCCTGAGCCTAGGGGCAAAAGTGTAATTATGCAAAAGTTTAGGGGCAAAAATGTAATTTTGTCAAAGTTCGTATTAAATGTTGTTTTGATGAATGTATGTATTAAATAAGATTAATTTGGCATTATAGATCAAGAGAAACGAGATTCAAGTCGCGATCGAGGGAAAAACAAAGTTTATGAAGAATAGGCTCGATTGCTAATATTTTGTATCGAGGTAAGTTCATGTGTAAATGTAGTAACATAATTGTCATTTTGAGCAATTTAATGTTGTTTATATGATATGATACTTATTATTATCATGAAATGTTATGTTTTGTGGTTATTGTTGAATAATATGTAATTATGTGAATTACTTGATGAGTATGAACTATCACCGAGTATCGGTTCCGATATTCTGTGGAAGACGGAAAAGATGTGAGATCAAGGAAAAAGCCCGTTTGAACCTTAGGAATAGATTAGAATACAAGTGACATGTCACTAGGATACTTGAGTTCCGAACTCGTTGAGTTGAGTCCGAGTTCGTAAGATGTAACTAGGCATCCGAACTCGTTGAGTTGAGTCCGAGTTCACTTATGGATGCGAACGCCCGAGCTTGTTGAGTTGAGTTTGAGTTCACTTATGGGCGGGTTACATGGTAGCTTGGCTACATAAGTTCTGCAGGCTATTGATTTTGTCTAGCTGCGGGTATGGCACTTACGTTCATGAAATCCTCATATTCGAATTATATTCCGATATGTTCAACGGGTGAATCTTAAGTGAATGAGAAGAATGCCTAAAACGAAGGTGACATATTGGTAAGTGTGGTGAATGAGAAAATTTGACAGGTATGTGCTTAAATCCTCGGGTTGAGAATTTGGTATGATGAAATCGTAGAAAGATATTAAATGCAAATGAAACATGAATGTCTTGGTGTTGTTTATGCAAATGATGTTTTATGTGGAATTTCAAGATTATGTTACTTGCTGTTTGCATGTGAACTTACTAAGCATCTATGCTTACCCCATTCTTTTCATTCATTGTAGTTGTTGACAAGCCGGCTTGAGAATCGAGATAGGTCGAAGATTCGTCCACACTATCCGAAGGCCTAAATTGGTAAAATGGCTTGTGTGTTTTGAATGTGGCATGTATGGCAAAATACTCACTTTGTGTAAATGATCTTATGACATGGCTATGGTTTGGCAAGAAAAGGGATTGTAAATGATTAGCCATTGGAATGGCCAATCTAAGTCATATTTGATGTTATGTATGTTTAAAATGCTATTTAGTCCATGAAAATATATAGTAAAGTAAAATTTGCCATAAAACAGAATCTGACAGCAACAGTGATGTAAATTTAAAAAATCACTAAAAATAGTAGAAATGGAATTAAATGATTAGTAAGTTATAAAATTGAAGCTTGATGAGTCTATTTTCATATGGATGGAACAAAACAGGCATATGAGTTATATTTTGTGAGATATTTAAGTTTTGGTGGAACAGGGTCAGAGTGATCTTTGTATCCCCTTTTCTAACTTTAAAAATTCACTATAAATTGTAAAAAAAATAATTAGAAGTTTTATCTTACATGTATGAAATCCTTATTGAGTCTAGTTTTATAAGAAACAAACAGCATAGTCATTGAAACTCTGTACAGGGAGATATCTAATTCGTAATACACAGGGGTCAGAGTAGTCAAACCCTGAAATAGGGGAGACTTTAACTAATAAACTGTACTAATTGGCTTGACCAAAAATTCTATAAAAATATTAGTAAATATATATATGAGTCTAGTTTCAGGGAAAATTTACAGATCTTAGTTTCGAGTTTTGGAACTCAAGATATAAATTTTTAAGAAACTGTGATGCAGTTGGTCAGCTTGTCTGGAAATTTTAAAAATAAATTGTTTGAGCTGTTAAATTAATGAATTAAGTTTAGCAACACCTCAAGCTCGACTCTGGCGATGGTCTCGGGCGTGAGGTCGTTACAAGAATAGAACTGTAATAGCAATTCAATTGTTTGGTTGAATGGAATGGAATAGAACTGTAATAATATTCTTGTGTTTGGTTGAATGGAATAGAGTTGTAAAAGCATAAGAAAAGAAGCTAAAATGACCAGAGTACCCTTACTAAAAATTTTGTTAAAAGGATGGTTATTGTTATTAAATTTTAATAGGATTATTATTAAATATAATTTAATAAAAACAATAATACATAATTTAATCCTATTTTAATAAATTATTAATTATAATTTAACAATAATAATATATAATTTAATAATATTCTTAATATAGCAATTATTAAAATATAAATTAATAAAAATAATATATAATATTACAAAAAATAATATACAACCTACTTTATTATTTTTAAAATATAATGCATATTTAATGTGTTAGAATATTATTAGCAAAACAAATAATTTAGCATATATATCATAATCTCTATGTTACTTAAAGAATAATTTAAAAGAGTAATTTAAAGAATATCTTGTCTCAAATATTTTTACTCATAGACAGATGTTGAAATACAACAAAAGAACTAATGAAATTGTTATGTTGTGTATATATATTTTTAACATATTTTCATTAATTTATTTATGCTGCTAGACGTGTATAATATAAGAATTTCATGTAAAAGTAAAAATGAATAATATAGATTTAAATTTGTAATCACAAACTCTCATGCAACTTCATTTTTACATGTGCCAAACTTCACAAAGAACATTGATTGAAAGTATCTATTCACAAAGAATAGCATTAAGGTTCCTTTAAAATACTGACCGAGAGTATTCTATAGAATCAAATATGATAATACAAGGCTATTTTAATATAATATATATTAATGGGAAATTATTGAACATATAAAGCTTCCCTGCATCAATGACTGAATGTATTTTAGAAGCTAGAAAATACAAAGCAAGAATACCAATAGACTGAATATACTTGAATAACATGCAACCATTGGCTCCTCTTCTTGAAAATTTGTAAAGCTTTTGCAGTTGCAATCAATGGAAACTCAGTCTCCTAAGCTACCCATTTGTTAAATCCAATAAATTAGTTAAAGCAATTGGAAAAGGACCAAAGATGGCTACTGCATACACTTCCCTGTAAAAGAAAATAGTAATAATAAAAATTCAAGGTCAGGGTCAATACAAGCCAACAGAATAACATACAATAGTGAATCAAGGCAGAAAAGTAGTCACTTGAATATCTTTCAAGTAGCCTCTAAAATGAGATAATATACAAATAAAAAAAAAAGAACATATATAATGAGAAACCAAAAAGTGTTTGAATCCAATCATGGCAGAACAATATTGACCTTGGCATCTTTCCCCCAATCCGTAATGTAAGATATAACATAAATGTGAATGAAACATAGAATGTTGAATCAATGGTGAAATACATCTGCATTGTTCATTAGATAAACAAAGGCATTAGAATTCAATCATGGCAGAGCGGTATTCATTTCGACATCTTCCTCCCAAACCGTAACATAAGATATAGATACAAGTTGGCTAAAAGAGTGTCCAAATAGTAAAAGATGTGAGGCAAGTTAAGTACGGCCATTGCAAACCAATCTGTTACTGCATCAACAAAGAGCTCTCCCTCAAACCTATACAATAGTGTCAATTTAAGATATCAATAGTACAGAAAAAAATTGTAACAAGTATAGAAGACATTTAATTACAGTAATTGGAGATATAGAAAAATGTATAATGTAAACATAAAAACAAAGATATTGCTTTTCACTATATAAAAAAACCAGTGCTTCATGTATTTTACTTATCCTTTATTAGTAGTTATCCTTTTTCTCTTTTGAATTCAAACCTCAAATGTATCTTACCGGATAAGGCAGTCTAAAGTTTTACACCTTGATGGGAAAGCAACCACTGAAGGAAGACTTATATACATTGTTATTAAGTTAAATTGAAGGTAGAAGTGCTTGGTCATGCTGAAGTTAAAGTTTCAAAAGGATAAATGAAAAAACAACAGTTTCCAGTTATGAGTGGTATAGCATCTACTTGGGGGGAGAAGAAAGTATGCTGAAGAGAACTTAGCTAGTTCATACAGAAAGAAACATAAATTGCATCCATTCAGAGAATACAATATGAATTCCTCCATCATTTGGTTGCTTCATGGCACCAACATTTCGCTCAATAATTGGCACAATTGGCAGCACAATAGTGGGGATTATATCATCTTCATCATAAAATCATGACTTTGTCATTCCAGATTGCTAGGTAAAAGGCATAAACACTGCTAATGCAACTGACAACTTTAATATAAATGAGTTCAGTCTTCATCGAAGAAAATCAAGCGAAGTTATGTTCATCTAACAATTTCTACCAATCAGGGAACTCCCTCTATATTCCAATAAATTGTCTTAAAAATTAACACCAAAAACAGTAATAGGGAGCAAAGTTATATTTTAGCAGGTTATAAGAGTACCACTAACCATTCCTAAAGAAGAACCGGCTTATTGGCTTTCTCTCAGAAAGGTAGGCCGAAACTTGAACCTCACCAAGTTCTACCATGCCAATGTTTGCAACCCCATTCAATAAAGTAGCTGAATATGAAGGGAAGTGTAACACCCCGAACCCGAAACCGACACCGGAGTCGAACACGAGGTGTTAACTGACTTTAACCCCTTACAAAATTTATTTTCCAGACACTGCCCAATCTGTGTACTAGTCGTTTTAAAAATCATATCTTGAGTTTCGTAACTCGAAAATCAGTTTCGTAATTTTTCCCAGAAACTAGACTCATGTGCCCATCTATGTATTTTTTTCTAGAATTTTTGGTCAGGCCAATTAGTACAGTTTATTAGTCAAAGTCTCCCAAGTTGCAGGGGTCGACTACACTGACCTTTGCCCATTACGACTTGGATATCTCCCTGCACGGGGCTTCAATACTGATGCCGTTTGTTTCTATGAAAACTAGACTCAGAGAGGAATCTGTACATATATGGTACGACCCCTAATTATCTCTGGTTAATTTATAATGAATTTCCAAAGTCGGAGCAGGGAATCCAGAAACCGTTCTGGCCCTGTCCCACAAAAATCTGATTATCTCTTAATATACTGCCCATATGATCTTTTCGTTACTTCCTCATGAAAACAGACTCATCGAGCTTCGATTACATAATTTATTCATCAATTAATTCCACTCCTACTATTTTTAGTGATTTTTCAATCTCATGACACTGCTGCTGCCAGCATCTGTTACGAAAGTAACTAGGTCCATTTCATGCCTACCCTTGATCCAACTCAATCGAACATTCGTGCCATTTTCGCATGGCTTAAAGTTTACATGCCATAATTCAAACACAACGTACTAGCTTATACATGCCAAAATGTTCTTCTAAGCCAACTAAGAAGAAAGTACCAAAACTTGCTATCCGGTGTGATGACTTCGATGACGGCCTGACCCCGCAAAAATAGATGAGTCCAAGCAACCTATAATGGGTGACAAGGAAACACCGGGTGAGTTTATAACTCAGTAAGTCATAAGCAATGCACTACTATCCATCAATAACATTACACAAGAGGAAACAAAATGGAATGAGACAATTTACTCCATCCATACTGAACCATACCATGGTTCCTCCAACCTATCGATTCAATTTCATATCAATTCATGCATCCACAATCCATATACTCATCAATAGGACATTGAAGCATTTTCATAAATCAATTTATTTTCGTTACAAACATACAACTAAACGGCCTTTCACCCATTCTACGATAAATTTTATGTACGTGACTTCAAGTATATTTGTCACATAGGTTCAACTTACCGAGCTCAACACCAAGTATAAGCATAGCACCTATTAGCCATGTACTCAAGACACTTACCCGATCCGCTGTCCGCGATCGACTCAATAGTGTCGCACACATAGTGTCCATAATGATTCACGAATGTATATTGAGCCCGCACACTCAGTGCTATATAATCAACTCGCACACTTAGTGCTACGTAATCAAATCGCACACTTAGTGCTACATAGTCAAACTCGCACACTTAGTGCCGCATGATCAATTCGCACACTTAGTGCATCATATTCATTTCGCACACTTAGTGCAACATCGTCAAACCGCACACTTAGTGCTGTACAATTTAATCCCGCGCACTTAGCGCCAATCTCATGGTCATAAATGGTTATCCCGCACGTTTAGTGCCGAGATCAACAACTCAGTACATCTTACCTCTTTTCTTTCATTCAACAATTTCATCATCACATACGTACATGCATATATATATATATGTATATTTATTCATTCCATTCAGCATCAATACATAACATTATGACCATTGAAATAATGCCAACTACATGCTTAATGACTTACTTTATGTTGGGTAAAATAATTCTGAGTCGGCTACTCGATGACCTTCGATTTCCCCTTGTTGGACGCCTCTCCTTTAGGTTCTTGAGCTTAAACAATAAATCAGCTAGTTTAGCCATCTTGCTAAACATTAATAATTCAATTACACATGCATATGTATGTTTGTATATTCGGCAACCATCCTCACTAATTACCCATTTAGTCGAGTATACACATAATTAAAGGTAACATCCCGAATGGGCATACTTGTGTATATATACATATATATGTATATATATATATACTTCGGAATGGGCATCACAATTAAATTTAACACCACCTTCATACTCAATTAGATGGCCGAATGTATGTATACATGTACAATGTCAACTATAACATCATTTAAACACCTAATTTCATCTCATGAACACTTAATCGAGTTTTCCTAATCTAGCATATTTTCACATCTATTTGTAACATCATGTAAGTCCACATATAACTACATTTCTTAAGTTCCACATCTTAATGCCCATTATAGCCACTCCCCTAGTCTAAATCTAGCAATCGGCAACACCACCTTTCCACTATGTTAGCCGAATACTCATTCTCTTCCTAGTCCTAAGTTCGGCACCTCCAACAAAATAGCTTAACAATTTTCAACTTTCATGCTAACATAACAAGCAACTTAACACATCCATATAACTAGCATGCTAATAGCATCAAGGTATCAACTAGATTTTTTTTAAACTCCTTAGCCGAATCCTAACTCTCCAACAACCCCAAATCCAACCATGGAATAGATAGAATCTAGACTCATCACCCCAAAGGTAGTGTAAGCTTCCAAAAATATCATTGAACATACCTTGGTCTAAAGGACCACCTTGGCCGAATCTTGCTTCCTCTTCTTCCTCTAGTTAGAACAATTGCAAAAGAAAGAAAACATGAACACTCCTTCTTCCCTCCTTATTAAGCATTCAAACTCCCTCATTTTTCATGCCACAACATCAAACACTCCCCCTAGGCACAAGCAATGGCCGAATTCTTTCCAAGTTTTTTTCTCCCCTTCTTTTTCTTGGTTTTTCGGCTAGGAGATGGCAAGTATGACACCCATTTTTTTTGTTCCCTTTTCTATTATTATCCCCATCATTTGTTCACCAAAGAAAACATATTAAATTAGAATGAGTGGAGCATCATCACTCCTTGGCCGGCCACCATGAATTTTATGGGCAATTTGACATGCAAAGCCATGCTTCCTCACCCTATTATTAATTACTCCTTATAATTCATCTATCATCTTTTCTAACTTCGTCAACTAGGTCCTTTTTGAATTAATTCACAATCCTAATGCTAATATTAAGCATTTAATTTCTCATATATTCACTGTCACACAACAATTTATGCAATTAAAACACGAAAATAAATTTTTGGCTCGGTAATGTGGTCTCGAAACCACATTCCGACCAGGGTCTAATTTGGGTTGTCACAACTCTCCCCCACATAAGAAATTTTCGTCCCCGAAAATCTTACCGGTAAATAAATTTGGATATCGATCCTTCATAGAGTCCTCAAGTTCCCAAGTGGCTTCTTCAATTCCGTGTTTATGCCACAGTACTTTCACTAATGTGATTTTCCTGTTTCGTAGTTCTTTTACTTCATGTGCTAAAATACGAACTGGTTCTTCTTCGTAACTTAAATTAGATTGAATCTCGATCTCCGATGGAGGAATTACGTGCGATGGATCGGACCTATATCGTCGAAGCATCGAGACATGAAAAACGTTGTGAATCTTTTCGAGCTCAGGGGGCAAAATTAATCGGTATGCAACGGGTCCAACTCGTTCGGATACTTCGTACGGACCGATGAACCTCGGACTCAATTTGCCCTTACGACCAAATCTAAGCACCTTCTTCCAGGGTGAAACTTTGAGAAATACTTTGTCTCCAACCTGATATTCAATGTCTTTTCTTTTCAAATCCGCATACGATTTCTGACGATCTGTGGCTACCTTCAGACTTTCACGGATTACCTTTACTTTCTGTTCGGCATCTTTAATCAAATCAACTCCGAAAATTTTACTTTCACCGAGCTCAGTCCAAAACAATGGTGTACGGCATTTACGACCGTACAAAGCCTCGTAAGGTGCCATATTAATACTTGATTGGAAACTATTGTTGTAAGCGAATTCGATCAAAGGTACATACCGTTCCCATGAACCACTAAACTCAAGGATGCAGCATCTCAGCATATCCTCGAGTATCTGAATTATCCGCTCGGATTGACCATCGGTTTGGGGATGAAAAGCGGTGCTAAAATGCAGCTTGGTACCAAAGCTTCTTGCAATTTCTTCCAAAATCGCGAGGTGAATCTCGGATCTCTATCCGACACGATAGAAATAGGTACTCCATGTAATCTCACAATCTGAGAAACATACAATTCGGCTAGTTTATCCAATGAAAAATCCGTACGCACGGGGATAAAGTGAGCCGACTTAGTCAGCCTATCAACAACAACCCAAATCGCATCCTTCTTACTTGCGGACAATGGCAGTCCGGACACAAAGTCCATTGTGACTCGGTCCCATTTCCACTCGGGTATCATGATCGGCTGAAGTAATCTTGAAGGCACTTGATGTTCCGCTTTCACCTGTTGACATATTAAACATCTCGAAACAAAGTCGGAGATGTCTCGCTTCATACCATGCCACCAAAATCGACGTTTCAAGTCGTTGTACATTTTCGTGCTCCCCGGGTGAATTGACATTCGGCTACAATGGGCTTCGTTCAGGATCATCGGAATGAGTTCCGAATTCCTTGGAACGCACAAACAACTTCTAAACCTCAAACAACCATCATCATCAATCTGAAACTCCGATTCCTTGTTCGGAACACACTCAGCTCTTTTTGCAGCCAATTCATCATCGACTTTTTGAGCTTCACGAATTTGATGAGTCAATAATGGTTTGGCTTTTAATTCAGCTACTAACACATTGTCAGGTAGAACAGACAAGTGTACATTCATCGCTCGCAAAGCAAACAGTGATTTCCGGCTTAAGGCGTCTGCAACCACATTAGCCTTTCCCGGGTGGTAACCAATGACAAGCTCGTAATCTTTCAACAACTCAAGCCAACGTCTTTGTCGCAGATTCAAGTCTCGTTGAGTCATCAAATATTTGAGACTTTTGTGGTCCGAGAACACATGGCACTTCTCACCAAACAAATAATGTCGCCATATTTTCAATGCAAACACAATGGCGGCTAGTTCGAGATCATGGGTCGGATAATTTCTCTCGTGTGGCTTCAATTGTCTTGACGCATAGGCCACAACTCGACCTTCTTGCATCAATACGCAACCCAACCCAAGTAGGGATGCGTCACTATAAATGACAAACTCTTTACCCGATTCGGGTTGCACCAAAATTGGAGCTTCAGTCAGATGAGTTTTCAGTTGATCGAAGCTTTTCTGACATTTCTCCGTCCATTCGAACTTAACATCCTTCTGAAGTAGCTTCGTCATTGGTGTGGCTATCATCGAGAAACCTTTGACAAATCGTCGGTAATAACCGGCGAGCCCTAGAAAGCTCCGGACTTCGGTAACATTTCTCGGAGGCTTCCAGTTAAGTATGGCTGAAATTTTGCTCGGGTCAACCCGAATACCCGATGCGGATACCACATGACCCAAGAAGCTAACCTCTCTTAACCAGAACTCACACTTACTGAACTTAGCATATAACTGCTTATCCCGCAAAATTTGCAACACTAGCCTCAGATGCTCAGCATGTTCAGTCTCATCTCTTGAATAGACCAAGATGTCATCAATAAACACAACTACGAACCGATCCAAATACGGCCTGAAGATCCGATTCATCAAATCCATAAACACCGCAGGGGCATTAGTGAGCCCGAACGGCATCACTAAGAACTCGTAGTGACCGTACCTCGTTCTGAAAGCAGTTTTGGGTACGTCCGAATCTCGAATCCGCAACTGATAATAACCCGATCTCAAATCTATCTTTGAAAACACCGATGCTCCCTTTAATTGATCGAACAGATCATCAATACGTGGTAACGGATACTTATTCTTTATCGTCACTTTATTCAGTTGACGATAATCAATGCACAACCTCATGGTTCCGTCCTTCTTTTTCACGAACAATACTGGTGCACCCCAAGGTGAGAAACTCGGTCGAGCGAAACCTCTATCTGTCAATTCTTGCAACTGAGCTTTCAACTCTTTTAACTCGGTTAGTGCCATACGATACGGAGCGATCGAAATTGGCGTAGTTCCAGGTACAAGCTCAATACCAAACTCTACCTCCCGAACAGGTGGCAAACCCGGTAACTCTTCAGGAAAAACATCCGGGTATTCACAGACCACCGGCACCGATTCGGGTTTCTTTTCTAACTCCTTGTCATCAAGTACATACGCGAGGTATGCTTCGCACCCTTTCCTTACATATTTCTGGGCCAACATTGCTGATATTACAGCTGGCAACCCCCTTAAGTCCGCAGACTCAACTCGGATTATTTCGTTATTTGCGCACCTCAAATCGATAGTCTTGCTTTTGCAATTCACAACCGCATCATGCGCGGTTAACCAATCCAAACCAAGAATAACATCAAACTCGTCGAACGGCAAAAGCATCAAATCGGCCGGAAAACAGGATTCTCTGATTATTAGAGGGCATCTCTTACACACTTTATCAACAAGTACGCATTGACCCAAAGGGTTTGATACTCGAATTACGAGCTCAGTAGACTCAACAGGTAGAGTCTTACTGGTTGCTAAGGTTTCGCATACATATGAATGAGTAGAACCAGGGTCAATTAATGCAATCACATTAGTATCAAAGAGAGTGAAGGTACCAGTGATGACGTCGGGGGAGGATGCCTCCTCTCGTGCGCGAATGGCATATGCTCTAGCAGGAGTACGGTTCTCGGCGCGATCGGCCGTATCAGAGGCCCTCCTCTGACTACCACCCCTGCCTCCTAAAATTCTCGGTGGTCTACCTCTAGATGTCACTCCACTAGGTCTTGCACCTTGAATCTTATTCTTCTCATCCAGCTCCGTGCAATCTCTAATGAAGTGGTCCTTCGAACCGCATCCGTAACAGGCCCTGCTAGTAGACTTGCCCCAACATTCACCTAGGTGTCGTCTTCCACATTGGGGACATTCAGGTTTCTCGTGAAGATTATTGCCCACACTAGCTACCGAAGTAGCTCGGGAGCCCATCGATGGTCTTGCCCTGATGGAAATTCCCGCAGTCGCCCTCGACTTATTAATGTCCTCCCTGAACTTCTTTACAGCTGAGAACGGAGCTTTACCCGTCGATCTTTTACGATAATCTCTAGCTTCAAATTCAGCCTTCCTCTTCTCCTTTCCAAGTTCTTCCGCCTTGCAGGCTCGTTCGACTAGTGTTACGAACTCTTTTATTTCCAAAATACCCATTAGTAGCTTTAAATCTTCATTCAATCCTTCCTCGAATCTTTTGCACATAGCAACCTCATCAGCTACACACTCCCGGGCATACCTACTAAGTCTTACGAATTCATGTTCGTATTCAGATACAGTCATACGGCCTTGCTTGAGTTCCAAGAACTCCTTACGCTTCTGATCAATGAACCGTTGGCTAATAAATTTCTTCCGGAATTCCGTTTGAAAGAAGTCCCAAGTTACTCGCTCGTTCGGGACTATGGAAATCAAGGTCCTCCACCAATAGTAGGCTGAGTCTCGCAACAAAGATACAGCACATTTTAGACATTCATCGGGTGTGCATGACAATTCATCGAACACCCGAATGGTGTTATCAAGCCAGAACTCGGCCCTTTCGGCATCATCAGTTACTATGGCCTTGAACTCCTCGGCCCCACGCTTCCTAATCAAGTCTACAGGTGGCTTACTCAGCCTCACAGGATCAGCGACTGATGGCATTACAGGCTCTTGGGGTGGATTATTCAAATTTGGGAATTGTTGGACAGCCGGGTTGGTTCGGGCATATTGCGCGACCCACTCATTCATCATGGTAAAGAAGGCTTGTTTAGCCCCCTCACCTTGATTATTCGCAGATGACTGAGGTTCAACAGGCGGCGTCCCTTGTGCAGGAGCAGCCGCTACGCTCTCAACGTCATCCGCTAGGGTTCTTTCTTCACCGGGGTCCATTTACTAATCAAAACAAAACATTTCAACCGTCAGAAGTCATCACACATTTAAACATTAACATTCGGCATGTATAGCTAGACTCATACGCGCTATGGTAGTCCTAGAACCGACTAAACCATAGCTCTGATACCAATAAAATGTAACACCCCGAACCCGAAACCGACACCGGAGTCGAACACGAGGTGTTAACTGACTTTAACCCCTTACAAAATTTATTTTCCAGACACTGCCCAATCTGTGTACTAGTCGTTTTAAAAATCATATCTTGAGTTTCGTAACTCGAAAATCAGTTTCGTAATTTTTCCCAGAAACTAGACTCATGTGCCCATCTATGTATTTTTTTCTAGAATTTTTGGTCAGGCCAATTAGTACAGTTTATTAGTCAAAGTCTCCCAAGTTGCAGGGGTCGACTACACTGACCTTTGCCCATTACGACTTGGATATCTCCCTGCACGGGGCTTCAATACTGATGCCGTTTGTTTCTATGAAAACTAGACTCAGAGAGGAATCTGTACATATATGGTACGACCCCTAATTATCTCTGGTTAATTTATAATGAATTTCCAAAGTCGGAGCAGGGAATCCAGAAACCGTTCTGGCCCTGTCCCACAAAAATCTGATTATCTCTTAATATACTGCCCATATGATCTTTTCGTTACTTCCTCATGAAAACAGACTCATCGAGCTTCGATTACATAATTTATTCATCAATTAATTCCACTCTTACTATTTTTAGTGATTTTTCAATCTCATGACACTGCTGCTGCCAGCATCTGTTACGAAAGTAACTAGGTCCATTTCATGCCTACCCTTGATCCAACTCAATCGAACATTCGTGCCATTTTCGCATGGCTTAAAGTTTACATGCCATAATTCAAACAAACGTACTAGCTTATACATGCCAAAATGTTCTTCTAAGCCAACTAAGAAGAAAGTACCAAAACTTGCTATCCGGTGTGATGACTTCGATGACGGCCTGACCCCGCAAAAATAGATGAGTCCAAGCAACCTATAATGGGTGACAAGGAAACACCGGGTGAGTTTATAACTCAGTAAGTCATAAGCAATGCACTACTATCCATCAATAACATTATCACAAGAGGAAACAAAATGGAATGAGACAATTTACTCCATCCATACTGAACCATACCATGGTTCCTCCAACCTATCGATTCAATTTCATATCAATTCATGCATCCACAATCCATATACTCATCAATAGGACATTGAAGCATTTTCATAAATCAATTTATTTTCGTTACAAACATACAACTAAACGGCCTTTCACCCATTCTACGATAAATTTTATGTACGTGACTTCAAGTATATTTGTCACATAGGTTCAACTTACCGAGCTCAACACCAAGTATAAGCATAGCACCTATTAGCCATGTACTCAAGACACTTACCCGATCCGCTGTCCGCGATCGACTCAATAGTGTCGCACACATAGTGTCCATAATGATTCACGAATGTATATTGAGCCCGCACACTCAGTGCTATATAATCAACTCGCACACTTAGTGCTACGTAATCAAATCGCACACTTAGTGCTACATAGTCAAACTCGCACACTTAGTGCCGCATGATCAATTCGCACACTTAGTGCATCATATTCATTTCGCACACTTAGTGCAACATCGTCAAACCGCACACTTAGTGCTGTACAATTTAATCCCGCGCACTTAGCGCCAATCTCATGGTCATAAATGGTTATCCCGCACGTTTAGTGCCGAGATCAACAACTCAGTACATCTTACCTCTTTTCTTTCATTCAACAATTTCATCATCACATACGTACATGCATATATATATATATGTATATTTATTCATTCCATTCAGCATCAATACATAACATTATGACCATTGAAATAATGCCAACTACATGCTTAATGACTTACTTTATGTTGGGTAAAATAATTCTGAGTCGGCTACTCGATGACCTTCGATTTCCCCTTGTTGGACGCCTCTCCTTTAGGTTCTTGAGCTTAAACAATAAATCAGCTAGTTTAGCCATCTTGCTAAACATTAATAATTCAATTACACATGCATATGTATGTTTGTATATTCGGCAACCATCCTCACTAATTACCCATTTAGTCGAGTATACACATAATTAAAGGTAACATCCCGAATGGGCATACTTGTGTATATATACATATATATGTATATATATATATACTTCGGAATGGGCATCACAATTAAATTTAACACCACCTTCATACTCAATTAGATGGCCGAATGTATGTATACATGTACAATGTCAACTATAACATCATTTAAACACCTAATTTCATCTCATGAACACTTAATCGAGTTTTCCTAATCTAGCATATTTTCACATCTATTTGTAACATCATGTAAGTCCACATATAACTACATTTCTTAAGTTCCACATCTTAATGCCCATTATAGCCACTCCCCTAGTCTAAATCTAGCAATCGGCAACACCACCTTTCCACTATGTTAGCCGAATACTCATTCTCTTCCTAGTCCTAAGTTCGGCACCTCCAACAAAATAGCTTAACAATTTTCAACTTTCATGCTAACATAACAAGCAACTTAACACATCCATATAACTAGCATGCTAATAGCATCAAGGTATCAACTAGATTTTTTTTTAAATTCCTTAGCCGAATCCTAACTCTCCAACAACCCCAAATCCAACCATGGAATAGATAGAATCTAGACTCATCACCCCAAAGGTAGTGTAAGCTTCCAAAAATATCATTGAACATACCTTGGTCTAAAGGACCACCTTGGCCGAATCTTGCTTCCTCTTCTTCCTCTAGTTAGAACAATTGCAAAAGAAAGAAAACATGAACACTCCTTCTTCCCTCCTTATTAAGCATTCAAACTCCCTCATTTTTCATGCCACAACATCAAACACTCCCCCTAGGAACAAGCAATGGCCGAATTCTTTCCAAGTTTTTTTCTCCCCTTCTTTTTCTTGGTTTTTCGGCTAGGAGATGGCAAGTATGACACCCATTTTTTTTGTTCCCTTTTCTATTATTATCCCCATCATTTGTTCACCAAAGAAAACATATTAAATTAGAATGAGTGGAGCATCATCACTCCTTGGCCGGCCACCATGAATTTTATGGGCAATTTGACATGCAAAGCCATGCTTCCTCACCCTATTATTAATTACTCCTTATAATTCATCTATCATCTTTTCTAACTTCGTCAACTAGGTCCTTTTTGAATTAATTCACAATCCTAATGCTAATATTAAGCATTTAATTTCTCATATATTCACTGTCACACAACAATTTATGCAATTAAAACACGAAAATAAATTTTTGGCTCGGTAATGTGGTCTCGAAACCACATTCCGACCAGGGTCTAATTTGGGTTGTCACAGGAAGACATAAATTCATTAAAATATTAAAGGAATATGACCGTGATTTCAACTTCTGAACAATTCTACTATGTGAGAAAACATCAACCAACACAAATTACACTACTGAATTCTAATATTTATTTTCAATGAAATATCTTATTTTCTTACACCTATTCAGAGAAATAGAGAGATAAAAGAAGCCCTTAATCAGAACTCAAAAGTATCATAGTAAATTATTAATTTAATATCTGAGTTGAAAATGAATATAAGTAATCATACTACTATCAATATCTTTACCATATGTCATAGATAACTAAGAACTGTCACATCTACATTGTAATGAGCAAATACATATTCTTACTAGATCCCAAACTTTCAGCAAAAGAGCATACCAATTCTTTTCGACGAATTAGCAAATTAAGCAGATTGATTACTGCCAGATGAATACACCTAAATGTAAATATCATTAGAATTTATTATGATTTAGTAAATCATTATGGGGGGTTGAATCACAGATAATCCATGATAAAATTGCATAAGCACTAACTAGTAATAATAAATCTAAAATCCATAACCAAAAGCAAACAGAACATGCATATTCACCAGTGTAAAGGCTCCACAAGAATTCAAGCTAAATGAGTAGTGTGTTAATTCACAACTGTAAAATCTAACTGCATATCTGCTCATATAATTCACAACTGATACAAGACTTGAGTTTAGAAATTCAATTGAGAGAACTTTACTCATTCAAATTGCACCTCTACATGCATGTATTTCCTCATGAGTCGAATAATAGATGAGGTGAATTTGGAAAATACCTGGCATTCCTTGTGTGGCTTGGCTTTTGAAATAACCCTAAAAATAATAATTTTCTTAAGATTTGGGCATTGTTTTAGTAGCTCCTCTACCCTCCTCCCTTTTACTTCTCCTGAAAAATACGAAACGGTATACATATACAAACAAATATCCGACAGGGGAAAATATGTGCAGAATCGATTAGCTTCAGGTACTGTACCTGAAGAATCAAATTGGATGACTTGATTCAATTTGTCTATGATTTTAGCTGAATATTTGAGAGGAGGAGTTGACTCGAATAATGAATCGATCTCCTCGTGAATAGTTGCAGAATCCATTTCAATTCCCCTTGGACAAATCATCAGAAACAAAAAAAAAATCAATCAAAATGCAAAACAAACCCTAGTTGAATTGAACTTACAACAAAATCCAGTTGATTTGGCCTTCAAGCTGATCTGCTTCCTTTTAGATTGATTTGAGCTTGAGATTGTCGAATGACCAAAAGAAAAAAAAAGTTGAAACCGTTGAGAAAACTTAATCTAAGAAAGGGTATTTTTGGAGGAGAAAAGAAGGGTCATTCGATGGAGAGGTTGGAATAGCCATTCGACACCTCTTCCCCTGAATGGCTATTCGACGATTTTTAGAATGAACCTGTAATCCCCATTCGAAATTTTGAGCATTCAGCGAACCAAATGGCTATTTTCCTTTAGAGTTTTGAACCGTGTCATAATGGAATAGCAATTCCATTGAACCAAACATAGTGTAAGTGCTTTACTAAGTTTACGAGTTAAATGACATCAACTCAATAGGTTAAATTACTAATTAATCTTTTCATATTTAATATAAGTTATATTATTATAAGGTAAGAAAACCAATAAAAAATTGCATATGAAGATGTTGGGAAATGTGCCAATATTGTAGTAAATATATAATTGTTTTCTATTTATTTGAACGATGAATAAATAAATAAAGTTAATTTCACATTTCACTATTATGTTTTTTGTATTTATGTTTTTTATATTTTACATGCATAGTGAAATTGTGACAAGCAAATATTAGCTCATTGATTGTCTAAATTTCAAATTGAAGATAAGTGGTATTGAAAAGAACATTTACATTGCAAGAAAGACAACTTACTTCAGTAGATAATCTGAATAACTCTATAATCCCGTAAAAGAATCAAAGTGAGTATTTGATTCAAATACTAAGAAGGATTATTATGTCATCTACAATTCCAATTTTGGAGATGGCTAGTCTTGGCTATCGGAGCAGTTGACTCCACGAGTAGAGATATAGATGTATTTATTGGTAAAATGATACATTGGACTGGACCAAGATGAATTAATTCTGAATCCATTTGTAAATTAATTCACTTGTGACGTTCATGGTGTGATTTACTTAATTCCTGAATTAGTCACTGACCATGCGTATGTGCTTTGATATAAGTGGACGCTTATGCTTTAAAGATAATCGAGCCCATAGCCGATATGTTGGGCACATGACTTGTGTATGGCATGGCTTTACTAGAAATAGTGAAATTCATAGCTCAATTAAAGATTTAATGATATCCTCTCATTGGCATTGTGTGGATTGATAAATATGGAATGTGACCACGAGTTGCTAGTTCTTGAACGAGCAATTTATCACAGTAATTTGTTGACAATGATCATATTAATCATTAAGAAGACTTAATTCTGACAATGAGATAAAATAAGATTGTATTGAGTGAATGAATTTAACTTAAAAGAATCAAAGATATCATATGAGGGTAACACACACATGACGAGGTCATTAGACAAAGCAGTTGGATGAATTGCTTTCGTAAAAAGTATACAATAAGGAGTTTTCAATCATGGTACTTCTTGTGGACTAATTCCATTATTAAGTAATTGCGAATTATCAGAATGACGCTTCTGGACATAATTGCAATAACTAGAGCTAATTGTATATGTCCGATTGGTTCTTCCGCTAGCTCAACAAAAGCTCGACCAGATTGCATTTGAATCAGAAGAAAACTCTACGACTTTGAGAATAATTTAATTGAGTTGATTTATTCGATGTGGAATTAAATTAAGTGGTCGTAAGAATTGTTCAACTAGAGAATTTGATTAAAGAATTTTCTTGAAAAAATAATTTGGAAAATCTAAGTGATTTTTTGAAAAAAATTAATTTTGATAAAATAAAATAAATCAAATCAATTAAAATTAATATGATATTTTTGGAAGTTAAATTTCAAGTCAGATAATTGGCCCAATGGGTAATTGAACTTGAAAATTAGACCCGAGAACGTAAATTAGGCCTAAGAGTCCAAAATTGAGACCAAGCCTAAAAACTGGTCGAATCGGGCTCGATATGTGAAACCAGACTGACAGTCTAATCGGTGTCTAGACCAGACCAGTTGGGTCGTCATTAACCTGGACCGAATCGGCTCGGGACGCCATAAAGGTGTCGCACCTGCATCACCGAACACAGTGGGATGGTGGCTGCAACAACAACATCTCGATGGCCGGCTGCAGTTGGTTATCGGTGGTTGTGCAGTGGAAGAGTTACACTCCTACTAGGAATCTATCAGAGAATTTGATTTTAGATTAATTATTTCAAAAATAATATTATTGTAATAGTTTAATATTAAATTTAAATTAATATTTATCTTAATATTAAATTTAATTTAATGTTTATCTACAAGATAAACATTCTATTTGTAATACCTCTTACCCGTATCCAACGCCGGGACAGGGTACAAGGCATTACCAAACTTATACACAAGCAATCATGCAGAACTGAGACATAAATCTCCATCCAAACTAAAATTTTTCATATACATTCATATCGTCCCTATTACGAGCCTACGATGCCCAAAACATACATTGGGAGTGGTTCGGGACTAAACCGAGAACTTTCAAAATTTTTACAACATTTAGATAATTTTCATGCTTTGGAGGGTCACACGCTCGTGTGGGTAGGCCATGTAGTCACATACGCTCGTGTGGCTTGAGACACGCCCATGTCCTTAGCCCGTGTAACTCTCTGTTTATGACGTCATCAACAGAATAGGGTCACACGGCCAAGTCACACGCCCGTGTGCTAGGCCTTGTGGCGAATTTAATTTTCGCAATGAAGGTGCAGACTTCACACGGCCTCGGTTCATGCCCATGTCCTATGGCCGTGTCTCTCACATAGCCGAGGCATACAGTTGTGTCTCGTGCCCTTGTGTTTACTACTAGGCATTCAGTTTCTCAAAACCAAGGTGCAAGGGACACACGGCCGGATCATACACCTATGGGGCAGACCGTGTGTCATACACGGCTTAGACACATGCCCATGTGTCTACCTTTGTGGACAATTTTGAGGCTATTTTCCAAGCCATTTGCCACCCTTATATACTAAAACACATACATAACTTTAAAGGCGCTTAACATGGCATAATTGAGTACTTAGACACAATCAAACAAGTCATGATCATGACACTATCATATCAACTAGTACATACACAAAACACTACACTTTGTCAAGCCTAAGCCTACAAATTCTCATACATTAAGAATTATAAGTTTACTTTTGTTTTTCACATCGGGACCTTAGTTATCATCGTACCAACACATCTTAATTAAATCAACAAGCATTCATAACCAATTACATAACACATCATATACACAATCACAAACCACATCTCAAAGGCATAGGCATATGCATACATGTATAAATAGGCTTACAACCCAATAATCAATATAAGCCATATCTCATGGCCATATACAAAATGAATCATCAAATCATTATAAGCCAACACACTTGGCCAAATTAATATGACACGTAAACAAAAAGACCAAGTGCCCTATCCATGCCATACTCAAAATGTGAAATCATGAATACCCAAAAGATTAATTTGATAGTGTGAATCGAGCTTCGACATCATTCGGTTCCCGAGCTAGCTTGGCGATACTATAAGAAAATGGAAAGGAAGGAGGAGTAAGGATAAAGCTTAGTAAGTTCACATGCAATAATAAACAATATTAAGTAACATTAGCATGAATATTATACAATTTAACTTAACATAACATATTTATCATCATAGTATCATAAGCATAACTTTATTATTCTTAATCTTACCGAAAGCTCATCACTTAACAAGCTTATTCTTATGAGTTTTTTGTACATACCTATAACAACTCGTGACTTAACACTCTTTCTCATTTTTGACATACCCGTTGAACACTTGGAATACTAAACGGATACATGGAAGGTCCTTGCACACAAGTGCCACATATGTAGCCAAAGCTATCTCATATTTCGTATCACATAAAGGCTCGCTCTCAAGCTAATCACGGGTCTGCTTACACAAGCTGACGGTCAAGACGTACCTACACGGGCTGCTTACACAAGTTGTCGGTATCCGCAACACATGTTGGACTACCTAGCCACCGATAGGACGTACATGACCAGTACCCGGATCACATAATCATATATATCACATGGGGTCTTAGTGACATGTCACTCATATCCTATTCTATTTTTAAGGTTCAAATAGGATTTTCTCTCTCTTGTTAGAACTTGTCGAATGTGTTCATTGAATCAATTATACAATTCATTCAATATTAATGCATTAAGAATATGATCATAGTATTGCATTATTTACATATGAACTTACCTGAGTACAAAATATGGCTAACTAATTCGATTTAGTCTATAACCTTGTTCTTTCCCTGGTCTAGGTCTGGACTCCGTTTTTCTTGATCTATAATAGTAAATTTAGCTCATTTAATTACCACATTATTCAAATTAGTCCAAAAACCATAATTTGGAAAAATTATAGTTTTGCCCCTAAACTTTTACATATTTACAAATTATTTCTTAGGTTCGTAATATGAAATGTACTCATTTTCTTAGTTACCCAAGCCTAGCCGAACCTATACATGCTTATACCAACCTACATTTTCATCAAATCACATTTCTACAACCCATTTTTACAACTTTTACAAATAAGTCCTTTTTAGGTGTTTTCATTGAAAACCACTCAGTAAAAGATGTTCATCACATATAAAACTTTCATAATCTACCATGAAACATCAAAATACATGCATGTCATACATGGGTCAAACCCTAGACATCAACTCTAGCTCAAATAAATGGTAGAAATGGCTAGATCGGTTGATAACAACTCCAAAAATGTAAAGAACATTAAAAATGGGGTTAGAATGCACTTACAATCAAGCTTGAAAGTTGAAAAAACCCTAGCTATGGTGACCTTAGGAATTTCGGCTATGGCATGGAGAAGATGAGCAAATTTTGACTTGATTTTCTCTTTTTATTCTTTTGTTAACCAAATGTGACCTTTTTACTAAACTTTCAAATTTTACTTATTCATGCCCATTTTTGTCCATAAAAATAGAAATTGGTCAAATTGTTATGTAAGGACCTCTAATTAATAATCCATAACTATTTCATGCTTAAAGCTTCTAGAATAACATGTTTTGGAACTTTTGCAATTTACTCTTAAAAATCAAATTAGACACTCTATCAACAGAATTTCTTAACGAAACCTTCATACAATCATGCAAACATATCATAGACCTCAACATATTCATAAAATAATTATTTCTACTTCAGATTTGTGGTCTCAAAACCACTATTCTGACTAGGCCCAAAATCAAGATGTTACACTATTATTTTAATAAGATTTAATATTAAATTTAATCTAATAAATATTAAATTAAATTTTAATATTAAAGTGATTAAGTTTAATAATAGTTGAACTATCTAATCTCTCCCTATATAAAAAGAGCATTGGGTAATTATTTACACACATTTGAATTAAAGAGAAAGTTGTAAAGAGAAAATTCTCTAAAGAGATTATTATAGAAAATTTTTAGAGATATTTTTCTTATTTACAACTTGACCTAAAAGTTTAGAGAAATCAAAAAATTACCCCATTGGTAATTTTTGTGAAATTTTTTTAATTCGAAGCAAGCTCACACTCGACAGACGTAAGCTTGAGGATAGCGGAGAAGACTACTCGGTCAAAGCGCTCATCTTAAACGAATCGAAAAGGTACAATTTTGATTAAATGTTTATTACTTTAGATATGACAACCAAGATCTTATTTTGGAGAAAAATTTAAAATTTCGGTTTTCCCTTAATTTTATTTTCCGCTGCGTTTTTCAAACTCGTTTTTCCCAACAATTGGTATTATGAGCCAGGTTGTGTTCTAACTATAAGTATAAACAGATAATCAAAATAAATTCTCTTCTTTTTGAATAATTGATTACGTAGAGAGTGACATTCTTTAGATGTTATGCATGTTTTGAGTTATATATGATAATGGATGCGATACTATATTTTTGTTATATAATTGTTTTTTCCTGAGGTTGTGGTTCTTAGGAAATAGATCGTGGACTATCATCTTCATGTAGGTTTATTTTTTTAAAAAAATTCATAGAATTCTTATGAGCCAGAAACGGACATAAGACATAAATGTAATTTTTCCAAAAGGAGTCTATGACGAGGAAAAGATGCGATGGCGGTTGAAGACTTAAGGAATGCCTTGTGGTGAAAATTTATTTACTTTTATTTTTTCATTTATTTTCTAGAAAAAGAACCATGGAAACCTTGGCTGGAAATTTTATTTTAATTACCTATCTCATTATATATCTATTGTATAATTGTTTATAATATTTATATTATGTAATTTTATAATTGTGATATATATGAGATGACCCACAATTGATCGATTAAAAATAAGAAGTGTGGTAGTGAGAAAATACATGTGTTGTATTGTTCTATTCACCTTTTTTGGTTATTCGATAACTGTGAGAAGTGTGGTAATGAGAAGGTGCATGTCTAAGATTAGCTCTGGCTAGAAAAGACTTGGTTTTTAAGCGGTCAAATTTGACTCACCTTACTTACCTAGGACCCTACTCGATGCACGGTTCATATTCACTTATTCAGTTTCCCCTTAAAAGAAAACTATGGAGAATTAAAATTGTTTGTTTTAAGATTAATTGATTTTTGTGAATGGATATTATTTCCATAGCATGCCATAGCATGCCATGCATATATTGGAAGAATTTCATTTAGATTCGGTAAGAATGCCACTAGGACTATTGTATGATCATTCTTGAAATTTGAGATAAAAAACCTTTCATGTTTTTAAAATATTAAGTGGGAGAAGGTCCTTAAACATGACCTACGACCTCCATTGATGGTCCTTAAGTGATATCATGATAAAGTTTCGAGCTGGTTCTTACTCTAGCCACACTCCAAGGTAAACTTTGTCATATGGGTTCGCTAGATGAGATTTTCTTTTAAGGACAACTAGTCATGCATGACTTTCAGAGAGATTGTCCCAAGATGACTCACAAATGAAAGCATGTTCACGATGGGTGTTGAGTTAATGGTTACACACTTAAGATCATATCTTATTAAATAGTTTCCCAAGAAACGATATTTAAGCTAGAGATGATGACTAAACGTTAAACGATCATTAGCTCGTATGGAGTCTTGAGAATTAAGATTCACGAACTGATTGGATGTAATCCATATTCTTGTTAGTTAATCATGGGACCCCAATGTGACATTGTTGATGGGTGTAAGAATGATCGTAGCAACGAATTTTTTTTCAAGGTTTTAATACAAGACGCATGCATCATACTGCATTCTTGATATGTTGCTGAAATGAAAAATATTTGTTCAATACAAAGATAGTAATTAGTGAAATCTTTATTTTTTTCAGTTCAAATATGTCTCCTACTCCTCTTATTAGCATTCTTACTAAGAATAAATTAAATGAGATAACTTTCTAGAATAGAAATGAAACTTGTTGATAGTTCTTAGTTGTGAGAAACACAAATTCGTTCTTATCGAAACATGCCCTCTTGAAGCTCAGTCTAAAGCAAGAAATCATTGGAGAGATTCTAACTCGATTGCTCGATGTTATACGTTAGCGAGAATGAGTAGTGTGTTGCAAAAGTAACATGAGAATTTCTGTACTACCAAAGAGAGCATGGCAAATTTGGAGGATGTGCTCGGGGGCCAAGTCGCATTGGCTCGACAATCCGCTATTACAAATTTGATGAATTTTTAATAGAAAGTTAGCACTCCGGTCAAAGAACATATGCTTATACTTATAGGATTCTTTGCGGAAGTGGATGACAATAGGGATGGACTAGATGTGAACACGTAAATTGAAATGGTGTTCAAATTCTTAACCAATGAGTTTGTTGGTTTTAGGGCCACTTACAACTTGGGGAACAAGGCGCTTACCTTGACTCAGCTCATAAAGGTATTACAATCCTATGAGTTGATGCTGAATTGTGGTAAGTCAGTTCAAGAGAAACTTAAGGCAAA
Organism: Gossypium hirsutum; assembly: GCF_007990345.1. Classification (NCBI taxonomy): domain Eukaryota; kingdom Viridiplantae; phylum Streptophyta; class Magnoliopsida; order Malvales; family Malvaceae; genus Gossypium; species Gossypium hirsutum. The sequence continues at coordinate 87,855,720 of NC_053425.1, read as the reverse complement.
CTTAGCTGTGAGCCCCTCATCCTCTAAAAGGAAACAAAAAGATAAGGGAAAAAAATCAACTAAGTCTTCGGTTCCACCTCGTGTGGATAGGAAGAATGTTAACAAGTCAAAAGACCCTAAAAAGATCAAATGTTTTTTTACAACAGAAAAGGGCATTTCAAATCAAACTGCAAGGACTATTTGGATTACCTAGTCGAAAAGGGCAAAGGTATGGAACTCTTTTTGGTTGAAGCTTGCTTAGTGGAAGAATCAATTGACAATTAGGTTATTGATTCTAGAGCTACTAACTATGTGTGTGTTTCTTTACAGGGGCTCAGTGAAATGAGAAGTCTGTGTGACAGGAGCTTCTCGTTGCAGACCGCAGATGGGAGCTATGTTTCAGCCAAATCAGTGTGAGAAGTTATTTTACACTTTGATAATTTGAGGAAGATTGTTTTAAAGAACGTGTATTATGTACCTCATTTTAAGAGGAATTTAATTTTTGTAGCATGTTTATTTTATGTCAGTTATACCATGACATTCAATAAAATGGACTTTTATTTACAGAAATCATTCTTTAATCTGTAATGTATGGATGGAAAAAAATCTCTTCTTTATCAAACCAAATAACTACTCGATGCTTCAAATTGATATAGTGAATAAAAAACTTAAAACTTCTCACTCTAATGAGGGGTACCTATGGCATTTAAGACCTGGTCATATTAACCAAGAAAGAATCACTAGACTCATAAAAGATGGTCTCTTAAGTATGCTTAAGGAAGTTAGTTTTCCACAATGTGAATATTGGTTGGAAGGAAAAAGGACTAAGAGGCCTTTTAATGCGGAAGGTACAAGGGTCAACCAACCTTTAGAACCTTTGCACACTAATGTATTTGGTCTCATGAGCATCAGTGCTCGAGGAAGTTATGATTATTATGTACTTTTATCGACGATTATTCTCTATATGAATATGTGTATCTAATGCACAGAAAAAGCGAAACCTTTGATAAATTTCGAGAGTTTCGTGGGGGAAGTGGAAAAGCAATTAGGTTTATCCATAAAGAATCTTTGGTCTGATTAAGGTGGGGAATATTTGTTCGATGAGTTCTTAGGATACCTCATAGAGAATGAGATTTTATCCCAATTGACTGTGCTAGGCACTCTACAGCAGAATGAACTAGTTGAGAGAAGGAATAGAACCTTGCTTGACATGGTCCATTCAATGTTAAGCTATTTACAACTTCCTAATTCCTTCTGGGGATTTGCGATACAAATGGCTTGCTATATTCTAAATGATGTGTCAATCACGTCTTCTTGCAAGACACCTTATGAACTGTGGCATGGAAAGAAGACCGTTCTAAATCATTTTAGAATATGGGGTTGTCCAGCACACATTTTGGATAAGGATGTAAAGAAGTTGGATGCACAGACAGAATTCTGCATGTTTGTAGGATATCCAAAAGGAACAAAATGAGGATTATTCTACAACCTGAAAGACAATATGGTTAAAGTGGTACTCGAGGAACTTTCGAGAATGGTAGAACAATCACCAAGTTCAATTCTCGAGAAAGTTGTTGAAAAACCTGCAAATGATCAACAACATAGGGGAATCCGTCGTAGTGGGTGAGTTTCTAAGAAACTAGACCTCTTGATCTATGATGGTAGTATTTATAATACGGAAGTCAATCATGAGGATGATGATCCACTTACTTATGAGGAGGCTATGCAGGAGAAATATAGATATGGAATAAAGTGATCAAAATAGAAAGATGCAACTCAAGTACAATTAAATTTGTTAAGTTTTGGGACCAATAGTCCAGATATCTAAAGGTATAAAGCCAGTAAGGGTGGCAATGAATTAGTTTTACGAAACGAAAAAAATATGAAGTTTTTACTAAGCCTTGGTATTGATAATGAAAAGATATAATATTCTTTTGTGGTGGATGCAATAACCTTTAAATATATTATTAAACTAACAGTTTATAAAAGATTTAATTTGCGTCTAATGGTTGTTGTTACAACCTTTTATGAATCCACTATATAGTAAATTTTATATTAAAATCCTTAAAGGATTTAGATTGCCAGAAACATATTGAAATTATTGAGAAATTGTTCATTTCTATGAATTGAAATAATTGAACATATGTGATAAATTTGACTTAGTCAATAGTAGTTGAAAGATGATCATAAAATGATCCAAAATACCTATTTGTATTTTTATAGAGGATCATGATTAAAGTTTGTTATAATTGTTGTTGTAACTCCTAAAGAGATCAAAATATATTTCCCCAAAAGTTTTCCCTCATTCATGACTTTCAAAATCATTTTGATATAAATGCTTAGCAAATTATGTTCAAATGGTCATTTGAAAAGCTAGTATTCAAGATTGAATACATAGAATATGAGATATTATGTGATGTTTTCATGAGGTGGGAGTAAATACTTGTTGTACTCTTTTCCCTTAATCGAGGTTTTGTCCCATTGAGTTTTCCTGGTAAGGTTTTTGATGAGGCAACATATTATGCATATTATAGATATGTGTACTCTTTTTCTTTCACTGGGAAATTTTTTCCCACAAGGTTTTTATCTTAGTAAGGTTTTAACGAGTCACATTATCTACAAATGGAAATCCAAGGAGGAGTGTTATGAATATTTTATTAAGTGGATTTCCATCAATATCAAGATAAGTTTTGATGCACTTGAAATTCTAATAGTCATTAGAATTAGATCTCTACTTCATTTATACTTTTTATGCCTATAAATATAGACTATGGAGAAGCTTTGTAAATATTCCAACTAATCAATAAAATACACTCTCTCTTTGCTCTCTCATTCTCTTTGTTCTTTACTTTCTATCTATTTATTTTATAACATGTTATTAGCACAATTCTTTTTTAATTGTTTTTCTCCATAAGTCACAAAAAATTTTCCCTTTTACCAAGCCTTACCCCTTTCAAGCAACAACCAATGCAATAGTCGGTCACTCAAATTTGCTTTGCCTTCTAGAGTTATTGTTATTTCAGTCTTCAATTGAGGCCTGCGCATTATAGGTAATCATTATACAAAGGAATTTATATAATCCTTACATGGTATGTTTTTCTCCTTTGTTGATTGATTTTTGGTAAAATTATTTTATGAAAAATATTATCACTTTAAGTTTTCTTTTAAACTAAGATTCTTTATTAAATTATATTATGTATGATATTTGGATGATTAAAATCTTTTATGATAAAATTATTATTATTATTATTAAATATGCTTGAAATTATTGTATTATATCTTTTAAATTGAATTTAGAAATATTTGATTAGAGTATCATAAAATTTTATAACATATATGTGGTATCAAAATTTGGTACAATGTGGATCGAATAACTTTCAAGCATCGTGCACGAAAAATTTGATTTTATTTATCAAATTATTTTTTACTATTAGATTATAAATGTTATTACGAAAACAAAATTGTTTTACTACTTGTAATATTGCTCGTGATAATAGCCAGGGTGATAACAATGATGTTAAAGAATCTTTGGTATATTTTACTATGATTTATTTATTATATCATGTTTATTATAATTGGAGACTAATCATGAAAACTTGAATAGATAGATTTTGATTTAAATTTCACGCATATTTTGCGGTTAGACAGACTGCAACAGTTATGACTGACGCAGGTAATCAAGGACGTGATATGATGCCATTGTGTAGGTATTGTAATCGTAGGCATCTTGGTGAGTATTGGAAGGTGACTGGTACCTGTATTGATTGCAGATTGATGGAGCACCGTATTAGAGATTGCCTCAAGAGGGTAATTATGGCTAGAGACTAGCCTGCTGCTGCACCTACTCCTGCTTGAGGGAGGGGTCATGGAAGAGGTGATGATGGTAGAGGGTTTGGATGGAAAGGAGCTGCTTGAGTTGAGACTGGAGGTCCAACTAGAGTATATGTAGTTGGAAAGCCTCAGACTAGAGAGGCCACGGACGTCATCGCAGGTACATTCACACTACAGCCTTTTTCTCTTCTAGCTTTAATAGATTCTGGTGCTAGAGATAATTTATTCTAAGAGATGTAGCTAAAGAGTTGGGGATTTCTATAGAGACATCTAGGTTGGGTGTTACCATGAGGAGTCTTCTGGGTGATAGTATAGTAGTTGGTTAGGTTTATCGACATTGTCTTTTGATGGTTCAGGGACAAGTGTTTCTTGTAGATCTTTTAGAGTTTCCATTCTGGGGATTTGATGTTATCCTTGGTATGGATTGTTGGACCGAGCATCGAGCGAAGGTTGATTGTGAGGCAAAGTTGGTGACTCTATGTTGTGCTGATGACCCTGAATTGTTGTTGTTGTTGAGAGGTCTAAGTTGCTCTCCAATGTGGTTTCTGCGCTTAGAGTCAAGAATTTAGTTCGGCAAGGTTGTGAAGCTTACCTAGCCTATGTCCTGAATGCTTATAGTAGGGAGTTAAGGTTGGATGAGATTCGTGCAGTTTGTGATTTTTTAGATATTTTTCCTGAGGAGTTGTTTGGTATTTAGTCGGATAGAGAAGTTGAGTTTGGTATTGAGCTCTATCTTGGTACAGCTTCGGTGTCAATTGTGTCTTACCGTATGAAACCTAAGGAGTTGAAGGAGTTGTTGGCTTAGCATTTCATTTGACCAAGTGTGTCATCGTAGGGAGCGCCGATTTTGTTTGTAAAGAAGAAGGATGAGACTTTGAGGTTGTGCATTGATTATCGCCAATTGAATAAATTGACCATCAAGAATAAGTACCCACTTTCGAGGATCGATGATTTGTTTGACTAGTTTTGAGGAGCCTAGTTTTCTCAAATATTGATTTGAGATTTGGGTATTATCAATTGAAGGTGAAGGATGAGGATGTGACGAAGTTGATGTTTAGGACTCGTTTTGGGCATTTTGAGTTTCTTGTCATTCCATTCAAATTAACAAATGTACCTACTGCATTTATGGACATGATGAACTGTGTATTCTATTCTTATCTGGATCGATTGGTTTTGGTTTTTTATAGATGATATATTAGTGTATTCTTGATCAGAGGATGAGCATGACGAGCATTTCTGAGTGGTTCTTCAGATTTTTAGGGAGAAGCAACTATATGCCAAGCTTAGCAAGTGTGAGTTCTGGCTTCGATAGGTGGTTCTTCAGAGTGGTTCTTCAGATTTTTATTGGACATGTCGTTTTAGGTGAGGGTATTCGGGTTGATCCAAAGAAGGTTAAGGCGATCTTGGATTGGAAGCCATCGAGGTCTGTGTGCAAGGTCAGGAGTTTCTTGGGCTTAGCTAGTTATTATCGTCGTTTCGTTTAGGGGTTTTCGTGTATTGCTGCTCCATTGACAAAGTTGTTTCAAAAGAATACTACCTTCGAGTAGACTGATGAGAGGTAAAGAAGTTTTGAGAAGCAAAAGTCGGTTCTGATTGAAACACCTATATTGATGCAACTAGAGTCTGGTAGGCAATATGTTGTTTTTAGTGATGCTTCTTACATGGGATTGGGTTGTGTGGTGATGCAGGAGGGAAAGGTGGTTGCTTATGCGTCGATGCAGTTGAAATCGCATGAGTGTAACTATCCAACCCATGATCTGGAGTTAGCTGCCGTATTCTTTGTACTCAAGATTTGGCGTCATTATTTTTATGGTGAGTGGTGTGTGATCTACACTAATCACAAGAGTCTTAAGTATCTCCTTACCTAGAAGGAGTTGAACTTGAGACAGAGACATTTGATTGAGCTGCTGAAGGACTACGATTGTGTAATTGAGTATCATTTGGGAAAGACGAATGTTGTTGTTGATACCTTGAGTCGGAAGTCCTTGATTGGCTTGAGGATGGCATTCGTGAAGTTGTCAGTTTTCGAGGATGGTAGTTTGTTGGTTGAGCTTTAGGGGAAGCCAACCCTTGCATAGTAAATTCGAGAGAGATAGCCGTTCGATGAGAGTTTGGTGCGTCGTATCTGTCAGGTTGAGTTGGGTGTTCTTAGAGATTTTGGTCTCTATACTGATGGTGTCTTTTGCTTCATAGATTGGATTTGTGTTCCAATCGATAGGGATCTGAGACATATGATTCTTACTGAGGCTCATAGTAGTCCATATGTTATGCATCCTAGTGGGAGCAAGATGTATCAGGATCTTCGGGTTTTATATTAGTGGGTAGGGTTGGGGAAAGACATAGTTGATTTTGCTGGTAGATGTTTAGTTTCCAGAAGGTTAAAGCTAAGCATCAATGCTCGTCTAGGTTGTTTCAGTCGATCATAATTCTAGAGTGAAAATGAGAGCGTATCACGATGGATTTTGTTTCTGGTTTGTCATTGACTCTATCTTGAAGTATTCAGTTTGGATGATAACGGATCGGTTTACGAAGTGTGCGCATTTCTTGCATGTACGTATGAATTTAAGATTGCAGATTGCATGGAGTTCCAACTTCTATCATATCGGACAGAGATCCACGGATCACGTTGAGGTTCTAGAAGACATTGCATGAGGCTTTAGGTTTGAAGCTTCACTTCAGTATAGTGTATCATTTGCAGTCATATGGTCAGTCTGAGAGGGTGATCCAGATTCTCGAGGATATGCTTCAGAGTTTTGCTATTGATTTTGGTGGCAATTGGGAGCGACATTTGTCGTTGGCTGTGTGACAGCCCTAAAGTGACCCTAGTCGGAAAGCGGTCTCGGGACCACTAGACCGAGTCACCAAATTATTTGAATGTGATAATTATTGCCTAAAATATGTGAATATAAATGTGTGAAAGTTTTAAGCTTCGATTTAGTTAATTGCATGTGAATTTAGTTGATAGGACTTATGTGAGAAAATTTAGAAATGTGCTAGGCAAATGCAAGTGGCCTAATAGTGCATGTAATCAAAGGGGTGGACTTGCATGTCAATTTCCCCCCATTTAAGTACTAGTGGCCGGCCATGACAAGGGATGATGGGCAAAACATGTCATGAAACATGTTGTGTTAATGGAAAAATAAAATAAGAAGCATGGGCAATAAACTAATAAGAAATGGAAGGAAGAAAACAAAAAAAAAGGAATGTGTGTGAGTGTTCCCCCCCCATTGCCGTGAGTTGGAGAAAAGAAAAAAAATTTTGTTCATCCTTTTTCATTTCTTTTGGCCGAAAATTCTAAGGAAAAAGGAAGGAGTTCTTACTTCATGTTTGGTTTGGAAGAGGATTAGGAGGAGGTTTGGCCATACTTGTATCTAGATTAAGGTATGTTTGAGGTTGTGCCATGAGATTCATGCATGTTTTTAGTTGCTAGCTTGAGTTCTAATTAGCCCATGGTTCAAATCTTTGCTATGTCATGGGGATGATATTCGGCCTAGGTGGATTTTGTGTTAATGCCATTGCATGCTAAATATGAAGCTTGTTAATGATACATGTGATGGTGGATTGATGACTCTTGGATTTTCTTTTTAGCATTTTTGAGTGAGACATTAAGTTCTTTGTTTAACCATGACCAAAATTGAAATGGTATGGTGTTGTGATGTATTCGGCCATGGTATATCCATAAGTATGATTTATGCTTATTGCATGGTAGGTAAGATTTGTGTTTTGGATTTATGTTCATGTTTAGTTATAATCAACTTTGAGATTCGGCTCTTGCACATATATATATGTTTGCACATGACGTATTGGTATGACATATACAATATCTCAAGGTATATATTTACATATGATGGTGTTTCGGTTATGGAGTACATGATGGATGCGTATTGAGTTATAATATGTAATGCATTAGTTAGTAAAAGGTATGCCATTTGTGTGTGGTATTGAGTATATAATTGGCCTCAACATAGACATGCATAATCGGCCACATGAATGAGTACATAGGTTGATGTGTTGTTCGGCCATAGGTAAGCATATTGAAGGCTTTATCTTGACTTAGAAAATTCGGCTAAGGAGAGTATTAACTAATGTGTTGAGTTTGATTCATGATTCCATACATATGTGACTTTAATGTCTAATGGATATATGTGGGCCAAGTGCCTTGAGTTCCTCTTTTCGATGCTCAAATGATTAAATCAATTTATTTGTTAAATTAAGCTCAAGAGCAAATGGGAACTAAATCCGATAAAGGGAAGGAAAAAGTGGTCGAATAGCCATCGGAATCGTTCGACAACATCCGAGGTAAGTTTTCGAGTAATGGGACTTAAATTATGATTCGATTAGATTATGTCTTAAGTAAATCAAAATCATGCTCTTGTATGTGGCTATTGAGCCGAAATTGTAAATGTGATAAGTGTCTTGTGTTTGAGCTTTGGTAATGAAAATGAAATATGAATGTGTCATGATTTATTGATATATGTGCATGGTTACTCGAATGATATCCGGGCTAAGTCCCAAAGGCTTTTGTGCTAAGCGACTATATCCGGGCTAAGTCCCGAAGGCTTTTGTGCTAAGCGACTACATCCGGACTAAGATCCGAAGGCATTTGTGCTAACGACTATATCCGGGCTAAGTCCCGAAGGCATTTATGCTAGTGACCATATCCGGGTTAAGACCCGAAGGCCTTGTGCGAGTGGTTATATCCGGCTAAACCCCGAAGATGCTTGATTTGGGAACGAGCGATCTTGCTGTAAAAATTTAAATTAATACGCTCGTAAAATCCCAGCGATGAGGTATGTTTCGTGTGTGCTTTGAATTAGTTGATCCCTTACAAATCTGTATTCGCTCAGTCGATAAATGAGCTACCGGCCTTTGGCTAAGTTGATCTTTTGTGTATGAACATAAGGGTTGGTAATGTGAAGTAAGTATGATATTGAGAATTTGTGCATATGAAATTATCCGTTTAGCTATATGAATGCTATACTTTTGTTGTGCTGGAATCCCTTGCTCAAAACTTACTAAGCATAAATTGCTTACTCCGTTTCTTTGTTTCTCTGTTTTATAGATTTTGGCTCGTCAGCTATCGGACTCGGGATTTTTGGAAGTCGAAGTCTCCCACACTATCAAAGCCCCCTTTTGGTACAATTTTGGTTGAACTTTGAAATGGCATGTATAGGACTACCCTTCTTGTTGTTGGTCATGTACCCATGGATTTTGTGGAAATTTGGATAGCCATGCGAAAATGGCTTATATACGTTTTTAGCATAGTACTATAATCGTTTTGTATGTTGATCACTAAGAGGTACGGAAATGTTTGGAAACGATTAGCCATTGGAATGGTTAATCATGATTATACTTTGTGCTATGTATGCAAAAAAAAAGGGCTAATTGAATCATGGAAACTATGAAATAGGTAAAGTCTACCTTAAAGACAGATGCTGACAGCAGCAGCGATGTGGATGTGAAAAATCACTAAAAACAGTAGGAATGGAATTAAATAGTGAATAAATTATGTAAATGAACCTTGATGAATCTACTTTCATACGGAAGAAACGAAACGGTCATATGAGTTGTATGTTAAGAGATATTTAGGTTTTCGTGAAACAGGGCCAGAATGGTTTCTGGATTCCTTGTTCCGACTTTGGAAATTCATTATAAATTAACCAGAGATAATTAGGAGTCATGCCATATATGTATAGATTCCTATTTGAGTCTAGTTTCTATAGAAACAAACGACATCAGCATTGAAGCCCTGTACAGGGAGATATCCAAGTCGTTATGCGCGAAGATCAGTGTAGTCGATCCCTGTAACATGGGAGACTTTTACTAATAAACTGTACTAATTGGCCCGACCAAAAATTATAGAAAAAAAATTGTAGATGTATATATGAGTCTAGTTTCAGGGAAAAATCACGAAACTGATTTTCGAGTTGTGGAACTCAAGATATGATTTTTAAGGTGACAGCGACACAGTTAGCCAGCTGTCTGGAAATTTTTAAAATGAACTGTGCAAGTAAATGAACTAAGTCGGTCAGCACCTCGTGTTCGACTCCGGCAACGGTCTCGGGCACGGGGTGTTACAGGCTGAGTTCGGGTACAACAATAGTTATCAAAGGAGTATTTAGATGGCTCCGTTTGAGGAATTTTATGGTAGGAAGTGTAGGACTCCACTATGTTGGTTTGACATGGAGGGGAAGAGGAATTTAGGTCCAGATTTGGTTTGTGAGATTGAGGACAAGACAAAACTTATCAGACAGACATAAATCTTACGCTGACTTGAGACGTCGAGATATTGAGTATCAGGTTGGTGATAAGGTGTTTCTAAAGGTGTTTCATTTGCCCTTACGAGGTTTGGAAGAAGGTTTTGTGGTTTGGGCAGAAAGGTAAGCCTAGTCCGAGGTCCATTTTCCCTTACAAGGTGATTGAGTGGAATGAACCGGTTGCCTATCGTCTTCTGTTACCGTCTGAGCTTGAGCTCATTCACAATGTCTTCTATGTTTCTATGCTTTGAAAGAATAGATCGGATCCTTCCCATGTTGTTCCTATTGAGGAGATTGAGGTTCGATCTGACGTTTCATATGAGGAGGAACCGGTTGCAATCTTTGACTGTGAGATCAAGGTGCTGCGTAGTAAGACGATTCCACTAGTGAAAGTTTTGTGGCGCAACCATAAGACTGAGGAAGCCACTTGAGAGTCGGAAGATATCATGAGGCATCAGTATCCGTATTTTTCAGTTTAAGTAAATTTTGGGGACGAAATTTCTTTTAAGAGGGGAGAGTTGTAAGGCCCTAAAAATAGGTCTTGTAGTTTTCGATAAGTTTACTAGGTTCCAAGTGAAAAATTAAGAGTTAATCGGCGTTATTAGTAATTTTTATCTGAGTTTAGTTAGCTTAATTTCATTTAAAAAAATCGAAAAATAATATTTTGAAAAATAAAAATATTTTTAAAAAAATTAATTTTATAGTTTTAAATAATTTTTGGGTAAAATAAATATTTTGGGTTAAATTATAATTGAAAAATAAATTAATGGGGTTTAATTAAGAAAATTTAAAATATTAATTACATATGACCATTTTGCAAAACAAGGGAAAGTTTTGAGTGGTTTTATGACAAATTACCATTATTTTTAGAATTTTGGAGGAAAATAATTACTTTGTAACATAAGGGAATTGTGAGAGTGGCTTGATGACAAATTCCCCAATTTTTGAAAATTAGGTGAGGGTTCTTTAGCTAAAAAACACTGCAACCCTTTCACTTCACACACAGTTTTCACTTGATTTCTAAGTGTTGTCTCTCGTTTCTCCTTTTCATTTTCTAAGTCCACATGTAACACCCCAAACTCGTTTTAGATGTTATTGTCGAATTTGGGAGTGTTACAAAGAAGGGTTTTGAAATCAATCTTATTATTATTTTCGTTAAGGCTTTCAGAAACTTATTTTGTAGCGGAAGTTTGATATTGTTAAAGTTGAAAACTGAGTTTGTGTTTTCAGAAAAAAACATTTGCTTGTGTAAAATTGTGGTTTTTTCAAACCTCGTAGTATAAAAGTAAAAAACATATCCAAAACCAAAATTAAAAAAAACAATCCAGAGAGTCCCAAAATTACAAAACTCTAAAAAATAATCCAGATTTTAAATAAAAACCGTTAATCAAAACAATTCGCGAACTAGTGGTCATCGCTGAGACTCCGTCGTACCGACCCCCCTATGTCTAAGGATTACCTAAACAGAAGAGACAATAGTTGTGAGTTTTCATAAACTCGTGTGTAACTCAACGGAAACATACATGCATCAAATTCAAAATTTTAGTATATTAGAACAAAAGCGGACATAAGTCCTTACCAGAATCAAATTATCAGATACATATAGATATGCAAAGTCTTACCCCCCATATTCTACACACTATCTCTAACCATCCCAACACACCATATGGGGTATAAAACACCTACCTAGCCCTACACACCACATAGTATCTGTACGAGAAGAATAATTTGTAGCTGTGCTGCCAGAATAATGACGAATTATCGCATCACAGAACACTTCCTCCAACAAACAGAACCCGCCCTATATACAGATATAGAATACAAATATACAGAATTAACAAAGTTAACATGACACGCATGCTCGTATATAGATATCATACATGCTTATACAACATAACCTGACATACATATTAGTTTTCCTAAACTCAAATTAGTCTATCAGAATAACAGATCTCACGCATTAGGTTTTGTTTTGCCCTTACTAACCCTATGTAAGGCCCACAGTCGATTGGAACGACACGTGCGACCCTAGGGAAAATTTCATAATTTTGGGCCCACATGCTCGGATGGTTTGCTCGTGTGGCCCACATTCCCAAATTGGCCATGCCTGTGTGGTCCACATGCCCAAATCGACCTAGCCCGTGTGACTCACACGGCCACACACTCGCCCGTCACACGGCCGCGTGCTGCACACTCCCATGTGGTGTCGACAGGCCATTTTTTTGGCTTTCACCGAACTTCAATTTTTTGTGTTTTCATTACACGCCTAGTTCATTTTTTATGCGAAACAATCCCGAGATCACCCGGACATAAAAACTGACAATACATGCCTCAAAATCAGTCCTTAATGCTCAATTAAACTGAAAAAAAGAGATTGACTATAGTGAAACTCAAGTGTTCGTTACTTACCTAACTTCTCGAATAATCTTGAGTACGATTCTGCAGGAGGAGAGTTTCACTCCTTATGATTCACTGTTGCCAAAAACCCACAAATTAATACTAATGAAAAGCAATACCAATTTAGATTAGCTTTAACAATTGCCCTTAATCCGAGCAAAAACTCACCACCTTCACTTAGCTAGACACATTAAGAAATCAAAAGTTCGAAACACCGTAATTTTGAAAGGAAGATTTTAACAAAAACAAGGAGAAAGTAAAGAAGAAAAAATTTTTGGAGGAAGAACATGAGAACATCAGAAAGGAGAGAGTTTTTGGAAAAGAGAAAAAAATAATAATAATAAAATTAAATCAGAATTTTAGCACATAATCCCAGCCTCCCCCACTACTCCAGTAACAACCTAACTAACTCAGAATTTCACTACCATTAACATTCCCGTTCACACAGAGACTCGAACATAGGACCTCAGGGCAAGCTAGCACCTTACCAGTCAAACCAAAAAACTCATTCTAATATGATTTGACTAGGAATAAAATATAAGCCAAACCGCCAAAGACAAGATAGGACCAAAAATAGCATAAATTACCAAAATTAAGACTTGAACCCAAGACCTCAAACACACCTTCAAATCACTTAACCACTGAAATAGATACATGTTTATGATAGAATTCACAGAAATAAAGATAAATAATTCAGGGCGTTACAACTCTACCCCCTAAAAGAAATTTCGGCTTTGAAATTTACCTGATCCAAATAGATGAGGATACTATTGACGCATCAAATCCTCAGGTTCCCACGTGGCTTCTCAGTGCCATGATTCCAGCATAGAACCTTAACTAACGGAATAGACTTCCTCCTCAGAATCTTTACGTCTTGATCCAAAATCTGAACCGATTCTTTCTCAAATGTCAAATCCAGTCTAACCTCGATATCCTCAATAGAAACAACATGAGATGGATCAAACAGATACCGCCTCAATATAGAGACGTGAAACATATCAAGGATACAGTGTAACTCCAGAGGTAGCTCCAACTGATAAGCAACTGGTCCCTTACGCTTCAAAATTTGACATGGCCCAATGAACTTAGGGCTCAACCTGCTCTTACGTCCAAATTGCAGAACTTTCTTCCATTGAGATACCTTAAGAAAGGGAAAGTCACCCATAGAGTACTTGACACCCCTCTTTTTCAAATCCGCATAGGACTTCTATCTATTAGAAGCTGCCTTTAGACGATCCTAAATTAATCTAACTTTGTCCTCAGTTTCAAAAACTAACTCTTGACCCGAAACCCGTCGTTCACCCAACTCAGTCCAACACAGCAGAGTATGTGACAGCCCTAATGTGACCCTAGTCGGGAAGTGGTTTCGGGGCCACAAAACCGAGTCATAAAAATAATTAACCATCATAGTTGATGCTCATTATATGTATATATGCATGTGTGAAAATTTCATGTTTGAATTTTGTTAATTGTAAGTGAATTTTATCAAATAGGACTTATGTGAGAAAATTTAGAAATGTGCTAGGCAAATGTAAAGAGGCCTAATAATGCATGTTGTGAAATGGTGGGTTTGCATGTCAAATTGCCCAATATTTGAGCTAGTGGCCGGCCATGCTATGGGGCATAGCATATTTTAAGCATGGTGTGCTAATGTGGTATGTAGGAAACAATAAAATAAAAAGCTAGTAATAAAGAAATGGAAAAAGGAATGATGAAAACAAAGAAAAAAATGTCCATCCTTTTTCATTCTTCTTGACCGAAATTCAAAAGGAAAGAAAGGAGGAAATGTTGAAGAGATTCGGCCATGCTTGTAGCTAGGTTAAGGTAAGTTTGATGTTGTTCCATGAGATTCATGCATATTTTTTATGTTAGTTTAAGTTCTACCTAGCCCATGGTTTAAATCTTGCTATGTGATGAAGATGATACTCGACCATGGGTGTTGTTTTCTTGGTTGGTGTTTGTTTCATGCTAAATCTAGATGAACAATGGGGGTTGTCATTTAGGTTAAGATCAAAGAAATTAATCTTGTTAAAACTTTGAACTAATAATGCCCATATGTGTGATAGCCGAACATAGACTTTGTTTAAAGTCTTAGTCAAAGGCCGGTTAAGTGTGTTGGAAATGATTAAGCTAGGTGTTTGATCTTTTGGTTCGGCATAGTACATAAAATGTTGCTAGATGGAGAAAAATTCGGCCAGCAAGATGTGTGCTAAGGCCGAATATAATTTTGTATATCAATGAGTAATGCATGTGTTGAATTGATGGAAAGGGAGAGGATGCTTTAATAGTGTATATATGTGTATTAGCCAAGTTTTGAACTTGAAACAAAATGGTGTTTAGTCAATACAAGTGACCATACTTGTAGAATGTATTAAGTGTTGCAATCGGCCTCAGCATAGACATGTATGTTCGGCCACATGAATGAGTACATAAATTGATGTGTATGTTCGGCCATAGGTAAGCATATTGATGGCTTTATCTTGACTTGGAAAATTCGGCTAAGGGGAATATTAGCTAATATGTTGAATTCGATTTGTGATTTCGTACAATATGTGACTCTAATGTCTAATGTATATATGGGCTAAGTACCTTGAGCTTCTCTTTTGATGTTCGAATGAATTGTATTAAATTGCTTAATGTGATTAAAAATGTGCATGACCATTGTGTATTTGAGCTAAAAGGTGGCCATATGACCTATCAAATTCCTTGTCATATTCGGCCATAAGCTAGCATAATGAGACTTTAATAAGTTAAAATTTGTTTGAATTAGCTCAAGAGCTTAGAGGACCACAGCTGGATAAGGGAAAGGAAAAAGTGATCGAATAGCCGTCGAAATCTTTCGACCACATCCGAGGTAAGTCTTTGAGTAATGGAGCTTAGATTATGATTCGATTAGATCATGTTTTAAGTAAATCAAAATCATGCTCTTGTATGTAGCTATTGAGCCGAAATGATAATGCTTGATAAGTGACTTGTGTTTGAATTCTAGTCATGAAATTGAAATAGAGATGTGTCATGATTTATTGATATGTGCATGGATATTCGGATGATAACCGGGCTAAGTCCCGAAGGCATTTGTGCTAGTGACTAATTCCGGGCTAAACCCGAAGGCAATTGTGCGAGTTATTATATCCGGGCTAAGTCCCGAAGGCATTGGTGCGAGTTATTGAACCGGGCTAAGTCCCGAAGGCATTTGTGCGAGTTACTATAACCGGGTCAAGTCCCGAAGGCATTTGAGCAAGGAGTTATATCCGGTTAAATTCTGAAGGTACGTGATTCGGGAATGAGCGATCTTGCTGGAAAAATTTTAGTTAATACGCTTGTAAAATCTCAACAATGAGGTATGTTTCGTATGTGCATTGGAATAGTTGATTCCCTTCGAATAAAGCTCAGTCGAGTAATGAGCTTCTGGTATTTGGCTAAGATGATCCCTTATGTATGAATATAGGGGTTGGAATGTGAAGTAGGAATGATTTGAGAATATGTATATATGGAATTATCCGTTTAGTTATATGAATGCTATACTTCAGTTGTGCTTAAATACTTTGCTCAAAACTTACTAAGCATTTAATGCTTACTCCGTTTCTTTGATTCTCTGTTTTATAGATTTTGGTTTGTCAGCTATCGGACTCGGGAATTTTGAAGTTGAAGTCGCCCACACTATCAAAGCTCCTTTTGGTATACTTTTGGTTGAACTTTGAAATGGCATGTATAGGACTACCCTTTTTGTTGTCGGTCATGGACCCTTTGGTTTTGTATAAATTTGGATAGCCATGCGAAAATGGCTTATATACACTTTGAGCTTAATTTTATAATCGTCTTGTATGATGTTCATTAAGAGGTATGGAAATGTTTGGGAACGATTAGCCATTGTAATGGTTAATCATGATCATATTTGTGCTATTTATGCAAAAGGGCTAGTTGAATCATGGAAACTATGTAATAGGTAAAGTTTACCTTAAAAATAGATGCTGATAGCAGCAGTGAGGTGAATGTGAAAAATCACTAAAAATAGTAGGAATGGAATTAAATAGTGAATAAATCATGTAATCGAACCTTGATGAATCTATTTTCATAGGAAAGTAACGAAACAATCATATGAACAGTATATTATGAGATATTTAAGGTTTCGTGAGACAGGGCCAGAACGGTTTCTGGATTCCCTGTTCTGACTTTGGAAATTCATTATAAATCAACCAGAGATAATTAGAAGTCATGCCATATATTTATAGATTCCTTTTCGAGTCTAGTTTCTATAGAAACAAATGTCATCAATATTGAAACCCTGTACAGGGAGATATCTAAGTCGTAACGCGCAAGGGTCAGTGTAGTCAAACCCGGAAACATGGGAGACTTTAACTAATAAAGTGTACTAATTGGCTCGACCAAAAATTCTAGAAAACAATTTGTAGATGAACATATGAGTCTAGTTTCAGGAAAAATTTACGAAACTGGTTTTCGAGTTTTGAAACTCAAGATATGATTTTTAAGGCGACAGTGACGCTGTAACCAGCTTGTCTGGAAAATTTTCAAATGGACTGTGAAAATAAGTGGATTAAGCCCGTTAACCCCTCGTGTCCGACTCCGGTAACGGTCTCGGGTACGGGGTGTTACAATTTTATTGGTATCAGAGCTACGGTTTAGTCGATTCTAGGACTACCGTAATACGTTTGGGTCTAGCTATACATTCCATTTTGTGATTATTTGATAGTGTGGTGATTTCTGACAATTGAAAATGTGTTTATTTATAGTAATGGATCCCGATCCCGACCGAGCGGTAGCTGATGATCTTGAGAGTGTAGCGCCTGCTCCCGCAGAAGGGACAGCTCCGGTGGACTCTCAACCTATTGCTAGTAATCCGAATGATGAAGCTAGACAAGCTTTCTATAGCGTGATGAATGATTGGTTCAACCAATACATTCGAACTAATACGGCTGTTCCACAACCTCCATTCCCGACTAATGCCACCCCCGCACCTACAATACCTCCGGCAACTGACCAAATAAGGTCAAATAAGCCCCCAGTTGACAGAATCCGAAAACACAGGGCTACTGAATTTAAGGCTACGGATAGCGATGATGCCGAGCAAGCTGAATTTTGGTTGGACAACACTATCTGGCTACTCGACGAGCTATCTTGCACACCCGATGAGTGCCTAAAGTGTACTATCTCCTTGCTACGTGATTCTGCCTACTATTGGTGGAATACGTTGACTTCTGTTGTGCCCAGAGAGCAAGTAACTTGGGAGTTTTTCCAAACCGAGTTTCGAAAGAAGTATATCAGTCAAAGATTCATTGACCAAAAACGGAAGGAATTTATTGAACTCAAACAAGGTTCCATGTCGGTTACCGACTATGAACGAAAATTTGTGAGGCTTAGCCGATACGCACGAGAATGCATTTCCTCAGAAGCCGTAATGTGTAAATGTTTTGAGGATGGACTGAATGATGATATAAAGTTGTATGTTGGCATCTTGGAAATCTGAGAATTTGTGGTACTTGTCGAGCGAGCTTGCAAAGCCGAGGAGATCAGTATGGAGAAAAGAAAAGCTGAGGTGGGAGCAAAGGAGTTTCATAAGAGGTCTTCGGGGAAGCCCTTCCCACAGTCATCGAAGAAATTTAGAGATGGCTTAGGCCGGTCGAGAGACACTTCGGGCTTATCTAGACGAGATCGCGATCGACCCCCTGTGAGTGCACGAGTCACTTCGGTCGCCAGTGTTGGAAATGATCGTTGAGACAGAACGGAGTGTCAGTATTGTGGTAAATGGCACTCGGGGAGTTGTAGATTCCATGACCGCTCCTGTTACAAGTGCGGGTCAGTTGACCACTTCATTAAAGATTGCCCGAGGTTGTCTGAACAGAATGCAAATCAGAGTGGGAAACCGGGTGCTACCACTGCCCGAGGTAGACCATCTAGAAATACGGGCAATGCTAGTGGTGGTCAGAGAGGATCTAGGGATGCTACGACCAGATCTGAGGCTCGTGCTCCTGCTAGGGCTTATGCTATACGCGCACGCGAGGATGCTTCCTCGCCAGATGTTATTACCGGTACTTTTACTCTCTTTGATACTAATGTGATTGCTTTAATTGACCCTGGTTCTACTCATTCTTATATATGCGAAACCTTAGCATCCAGTAAGACTTTACCTATTGAGTCTACTGAGTTCGTAATTCGGGTGTCAAATCCCTTGGGTCGTTACGTGCTTGTCGACAAAGTGTGTAAGAAATGCCCCCTAGTAATTCGAGGTTCCTGTTTTCCGACGGACTTGATGCTTTTGCCGTTTGATGAATTTGATGTTATTCTTGGTTTGGATTGGTTGACCGTGCATGATGCGGTTGTGAATTGCAAAAACAAGACTATTGATTTGAGGTGCATAAATAACGAGATAATCCGAGTTGAGTCTACGGACTTAAAGGGGTTGCCAGCTGTAATATCAACAATGTTGGCCCAGAAATATGTAAGAAAGGGGTGCGAAGCATACCTTGCGTATGTACTTGATGACAAAGAGTTAGAAAAGAAACCCGAATCTGTGCCGGTGGTTTGTGAATACCCGGATGTTTTTCCTGAAGAATTACCGAGTTTACCACCTGTTCGGGAGGTAGAGTTTGGTATTGAGCTTGTACCTGGGACTACGCCGATTTCGATAGCTCCGTATTGTATGGCACCAACCGAGTTAAAAGAGTTGAAAGCTCAGTTGCAAGAATTGACGGATAGAGGTTTCGCTCGACCAAGTTTCTCACCTTGGGGTGCACCAGTATTATTTGTGAAAAAGAAGGACGGAACCATGAGGTTGTGCATCAACTATCGTCAGCTGAATAAGGTGACAATAAAGAATAAATATCCGATGCCACGTATTGAAGATTTTTTTGATCAACTAAAGGGAGCCTCAGTGTTTTCAAAGATAGATTTGAGATCGGGTTATTACCAGTTGCGAATTCGAGATTCGGATATACCCAAAACTGCTTTCAGAACGAGATACGGTCACTATGAGTTCTTAGTGATGCCGTTTGAGCTCACTAATGCCCCTGCGGTATTTATGGATTTGATGAATCGAATCTTCAGACCGTATTTGGATCGGTTTGTAGTCGTGTTTATCGATGATATTTTGGTTTATTCAAGAAATGAAACCGATCATGCTGAACACCTGGGATTAGTGTTGCAAATTTTACGGGATAAGCAGTTATATGCTAAGTTCAGTAAGTGTGAGTTCTGGTTAAGAGAGGTTAGCTTCTTGGGTCATGTGGTATCCGCATCGGGTATTCGAGTTAACCCAAGCAAAATTTCGGCCATACTTAACTGGAAGCCTCCAAGAAATATTACTGAGGTTCGGAGCTTTTTGGGACTTGCCGGTTACTACCGACGGTTTGTGAAAGGTTTCTCGATGATAGCCACACCAATGACGAAACTACTTCAGAAGGATGTTAAGTTTGAATAGACAGAAAAGTGTCAGAAAAGTTTCGAACAATTGAAAACTTATTTGACTGAAGCTCCAATTCTAGTGCAGCCCGAATCAGGCAAAGAGTTTGTCATTTATAGTGATGCCTCCCTACTTGAGTTGGGTTGCGTATTGATGCAAGAAGGTTGAGTTGTGGCCTATGCGTCGAGACAACTGAAGCCACATGAGAAAAATTATCCGACCCATGATCTCGAACTAGCTGCCATCGTATTCGCTTTGAAAATATGGCGACACTACTTATTTGGTGAGAAGTGCCATGTATTTTCGGATCACAAAAGTCTCAAATATTTGATGACCCAAAGAGACTTAAATCTGCGACAAAGACGTTGGCTCGAGTTGTTAAAAGATTATGAGCTTGTCATTGACTATCACCCGGGAAAGGCTAATGTGGTTGCGGATGCCTTAAGTCGTAAATCACTGTTTGCTTTACGAGCGATGAATGTACACTTGTCTGTTCTATCCGACAATGTGTTAGTGGCGGAATTAAAGGCCAAACCATTGTTGATTCATCAAATTCGTGAAGCTCAGAAAGTCGATGATGAATTGGTTGCAAAACGGGCTGAATGTGTTCCAAATATGGAATCAGAGTTTCAAATTGATGATGACGATTGTTTGAGGTTCAGAAGTCGGTTGTGTGTTCCGAGAAATTCAGAACTCATTTCGATGATTCTGAACGAAGCTCATTGTAGCCGAATGTCAATTCACCCGGGGAGTACGAAAATGTACAACGATCTGAGACGTCAGTTTTGGTGGCATGGTATGAAACGAGACATTTCCAATTTTGTTTCGAAGTGTTTAATATGTCAGCAAGTGAAGGCGGAACATCAAGTGCCTACGGGTTTACTTCAGCCGACCATGATACCTGAATGGAAATGGGATAGAGTCACGATGGACTTTGTGTCTGGGTTGCCATTGTCGACAAGTAAGAAAGATGCGATTTGGGTTGTTGTTGATAGATTGACTAAGTCGGCTCATTTTATCCCCGTACGTACGGATTTTTCATTGGATAAACTAGCTGAACTGTATGTTTCTCTGATTGTGAGATTACACGGGGTACCAATTTCTATTGTGTCGGATAGAGATCCGAGATTCACCTCGCGATTTTGGAAGAAATTGCAAGAAGCTTTGGGTACCAAGTTGCATTTTAGCACCGCTTTTCACCCCCAAATCGATGGTCAATCCGAGCGGATAATTCAAATACTCGAGGATATGTTGAGATGCTGCATCCTTGAGTTTAGTGGTTCATGGGAACGGTATTTACCTTTGATTGAATTCGCTTACAACAATAGTTTTCAGTCAAGTATTAAGATGGCACCGTACGAGGCTTTGTACGGTCGAAAATGCCGTACACCATTGTTTTGGACCGAGCTCGGTGAAAGTAAAATTTTCGGAGTTGATTTGATTAAAGATGTTGAACAGAAAGTAAAAGTAATCCGTGAAAGTCTGAAGGCGGCCACAGATCGCCAGAAGTCGTACGCGGATTTGAAACGAAAAGACATTAAGTATCAGGTGGGAGACAAAGTGTTTCTTAAAGTTTCACCTTGGAAAAAGATACTCAGATTTGGCCGTAAGGGCAAATTGATTCCGAGATTCATTGGGCCGTATGAAATGTCTGAACGAGTTGGTCCAGTTGCGTATAGATTGATTTTGCCCCCTGAACTTGAAAAGATTCACGACGTCTTTCATGTTTCGATGCTTCGACATTATAGATCTGATCCATCACACGTAATTAATCCATCAGAGATTGAAATTCAATCCGATATGAGTTATGAAGAAGAACCGATTCGTATCCTAGCTCGTGAAGTGAAAGAGTTGCGAAACAAAAGGGTTCCGTCAGTAAAAGTGTTATGGCTCAAACACGGGATGGAAGAAGCTACTTGGGAACCCGAGAACTCTATGAAAGAGTGATACCCAAACCTATTTACCGGTAAGATTTTCGGGGACGAAAATTTCTTAAGTGGGGGAGAGTTGTGACAGCCTTAATGTGACCCTAGTCGGGAAGTGGTTTCAGGGCCACAAAACCGAGTCATAAAAATAATTAACCATCATAGTTGATGCTCATTATATGTATATATGCATGTGTGAAAATTTCATGTTTGAATTTTGTTAATTGTAAGTGAATTTTATCAAATAGGACTTATGTGAGAAAATTTAGAAATGTGCTAGGCAAATGTAAAGAGGCCTAATAATGCATGTTGTGAAATGGTGGGTTTGCATGTCAAATTGCCCAATATTTGAGCTAGTGGCCGGCCATGCCTTGGGGCATAGCATATTTTAAGCATGGTGTGCTAATGTGGTATGTAGGAAACAATAAAATAAAAAGCTAGTAATAAAGAAATGGAAAAAGGAATGATGAAAACAAAGAAAAAAAAATGTCCATCCTTTGTCATTCTTCTTGACCGAAATTCAAAAGGAAAGAAAGGAGGAAATGTTGAAGAGATTCGGCCATGCTTGTAGCTAGGTTAAGGTAAGTTTGATGTTGTTCCATGAGATTCATGCATATTTTTTATGTTAGTTTGAGTTTTACCTAGCCCATGGTTTAAATCTTGCTATGTGATGAAGATGATACTCGGCCATGGGTGTTGTTTTCTTGGTTGGTGTTTGTTTCATGCTAAATCTAGATGAACAATGGGGGTTGTCATTTAGGTTAAGATCAAAGAAATTAATCTTGTTAAAACTTTGAACTAATAATGCCCATATGTGTGATAGCCGAACATAGACTTTGTTTAAAGTCTTCGTCAAAGGCCGGTTAAGTGTGTTGGAAATGATTAAGCTAGGTGTTTGATCTTTTGGTTCGGCATAGTACATAAAATGTTGCTAGATGGAGAAAAATTCGGCCAGCAAGATGTGTGCTAAGGCCGAATATAATTTTGTATATCAATGAGTAATGCATGTGTTGAATTGATGGAAAGGGAGAGGATGCTTTAATAGTGTATATATGTGTATTAGCCAAGTTTTGAACTTGAAACAAAATGGTGTTTAGTCAATACAAGTGACCATACTTGTAGAATGTATTAAGTGTTGCAATCGGCCTCAGCATAGACATGTATGTTCGGCCACATGAATGAGTACATAAATTGAAGTGTATGTTCGGCCATAGGTAAGCATATTGATGGCTTTATCTTGACTTGGAAAATTCGGCTAAGGGGAATATTAGCTAATATGTTGAATTCGATTTGTGATTTCGTACAATATGTGACTCTAATGTCTAATGTATATATGGGCTAAGTACCTTGAGCTTCTCTTTTGATGTTCGAATGAATTGTATTAAATTGCTTAATGTGATTAAAAATGTGCATGACCATTGTGTATTTGAGCTAAAAGGTGGCCATATGACCTATCAAATTCCTTGTCATATTCGGCCATAAGCTAGCATAATGAGACTTTAATAAGTTAAAATTTGTTTGAATTAGCTCAAGAGCTTAGATGACCACAGTTGGATAAGGGAAAGGAAAAAGTGATCGAATAGCCGTCGAAATCGTTCGACCACATCCGAGGTAAGTCTTTGAGTAATGGAGCTTAGATTATGATTCGATTAGATCATGTTTTAAGTAAATCAAAATCATGCTCTTGTATGTAGCTATTGAGCCGAAATGATAATGCTTGATAAGTGACTTGTGTTTGAATTCTAGTCATGAAATTGAAATAGAGATGTGTCATGATTTATTGATATGTGCATGGATATTCGGATGATAACCGGGCTAAGTCCCGAAGGCATTTGTGCTAGTGACTAATTCCGGGCTAAACCCGAAGGCAATTGTGCGAGTTATTATATCCGGGCTAAGTCCCGAAGGCATTGGTGCGAGTTATTGAACCGGGCTAAGTCCCGAAGGCATTTGTGCGAGTTACTATAACCGGGTCAAGTCCCGAAGGCATTTGAGCAAGTAGTTATATCCGGTTAAATTCCGAAGGTACGTGATTCGGGAATGAGCGATCTTGCTGTAAAAATTTCAGTTAATACGCTTGTAAAATCCCAACAATGAGGTATGTTTCGTATGTGCATTGGAATAGTTGATTCCCTTCGAATAATATTCGCTCAGTCGAGTAATGAGCTTCTGGTATTTGGCTAAGATGATCCCTTATGTATGAATATAGGGGTTGGAATGTGAAGTAGAAATGATTTGAGAATATGTATATATGGAATTATCCGTTTAGTTATATGAATGCTATACTTCAGTTGTGCTTAAATACTTTGCTCAAAACTTACTAAGCATTTAATGCTTACTCCGTTTCTTTGATTCTCTGTTTTATAGATTTTGGTTTGTCAGCTATCGGACTCGGGAATTTTGAAGTTGAAGTCGCCCACACTATCAAAGCTCCTTTTGGTATACTTTTGGTTGAACTTTGAAATGGCATGTATAGGACTACCCTTTTTGTTGTCGGTCATGGACCCTTTGGTTTTGTATAAATTTGGATAGCCATGCGAAAATGGCTTATATACACTTTGAGCTTAATTTTATAATCGTCTTGTATGATGTTCATTAAGAGGTATGGAAATGTTTGGGAACGATTAGCCATTGGAATGGTTAATCATGATCATATTTGTGCTATTTATGCAAAAGGGCTAGTTGAATCATGGAAACTATGTAATAGGTAAAGTCTACCTTAAAAATAGATGCTGATAGCAGCAGTGAGGTGAATGTGAAAAATCACTAAAAATAGTAGGAATGGAATTAAATAGTGACTAAATTATGTAATCGAACCTTGATGAATCTATTTTCATAGGAAAGTAACGAAACGATCATATGAACAGTATATTATGAGATATTTAAGTTTTCGTGAGACAGGGCCAGAACGGTTTCTGGATTCCCTGTTCCGACTTTGGAAATTCATTATAAATCAACCAGAGATAATTAGAAGTCATGCCATATATTTATAGATTCCTTTTCGAGTCTAGTTTCTATAGAAACAAACGTCATCAGTATTGAAACCCTGTACAGGGAGATATCTAAGTCGTAATGCGCAAGGGTCAGTGTAGTCGATCCCGGAAACATGGGAGACTTTAACTAATAAACTGTACTCATTGGCTCGACCAAAAATTCTAGAAAAAATTTTTAGATGAACATATGAGTCTAGTTTCAGGAAAAATTTACGAAACTGGTTTTCAAGTTTTGAAACTCAAGATATGATTTTTAAGGCGACAGTGAAGCTGTAACCAGCTTGTCTGGAAAATTTTCAAATGGACTGTGAAAATAAGTGGATTAAGCCCGTTAACCCCTCGTGTCCGACTCCGGTAACGGTCTCGGGTACGGGGTGTTACAATTTTATTGGTATCAGAGCTACGGTTTAGTCGATTCTAGGATTACCGTAATACGTTTGGGTCTAGCTATACATTCCATTTTGTGATTATTTGATAGTGTGGTGATTTCTGACAATTGAAAATGTGTTTATTTATAGTAATGGATCCCGATCCCGACCGAGCGGTAGCTGATGATCTTGAGAGTGTAGCGCCTGCTCCCGCAGAAGGGACAGCTCCGGTGGACTCTCAACCTATTGCTAGTAATCCGAATGATGAAGCTAGACAAGATTTCTATAGCGTGATGAATGATTGGTTCAACCGATACATTCGAACTAATACGGTTGTTCCACAACCTCCATTCCCGACTAATGCCACCCCCGCACCTACAATACCTCCGGTAACTGACCAAATAAGGTCAAATAAGCCCCCAGTTGACAGAATCCGAAAACACAGGGCTACTTAATTTAAGGCTACGGATAGCGATGATGCCGCGCAAGCTGAATTTTGGTTGGACAACACGATCCGGCTACTCGACGAGCTATCTTGCACACCCGATGAGTGCCTAAAGTGTACTATCTCCTTGCTACGTGATTCTGCCTACTATTGGTGGAATTCGCGGAGATCCTGATACATCTTATTTCCACCAGGATGCATAGCATCAGAGCTACTATGTGCTTCCCTCAGAATCGGCTGTCTCAAATAGAGTAATTCGGTACACAAACCAGTCCTCAGATACACAGAACCCATCATTATTCAACCCAAAATCAGATGTACTTCCACTCTCAACCTGACAGAGCCACAGATCCAAGTTGGCTTAACTTGCAACTCGGCTAACAGACTTCCATCATCAAACAAACTGAGACGAGCGAACATCACCCTCAGATCAAACATTGCTCTTTGACTAAGAGCATTAGCCACCATATTGACCTTATCGGGATGATATTCTATCGTCCAGTCGTAATCCTTAAGCAGATCAATCCATCTATGTTACCTAAGATTCAACTTATTTTGGGTAAGGAGGTACTTAAGTCTCTTGTGATTGGTGTAGATGATACACCTCTTACCATATAGATAGTGCCTCTAGAGCAAACACCATGGTAGCTAACTTAAGATCATGCGTCAGATAATTTCCCTAGTGTGACTTAAGCTATTGGGATGCATAAACCACAATCTTACCATCTTGCATCAATACACATCCCAAATCGATGTGTGACGCATCACTATAAATCGCAAACTATTTACTAGATTTAGGTTGTATTAGAACAGGTGCCTGAGTCAGAAAAGACTTGAGCTTCTCAAAGCTCAATTATTGCACATCAGTCTAAACAAAAGGAACATTTTTACACAAAGGCTTAGTTAGAGGAGCTGCAATCAACAAGAAGCCCTCAACAAACCGTTAATAATAACCCGCAAGACTTAGAAAACTGTGGATCTCAGAAATGTTCTTAGGCTGTTTCTACTCAAGTACAGCCTCAATCTTTCGAGGATCAACTCGGACCCCTTCAACAGAAACCACGTGCCCTAGAAAAGTTACTTCCTGTAGCCAGAATTCACATTTGCTTTACTTAGCGTAGAGCTGTTTCTGTTGAAGTATCTGAAACACTGCTCTAAGATGCTCATCTTTCCCATCCTCAGTCTTAGTGTACACTAGAATATTGTCGATAAAGACTATGATGAACTGATCCAAATACAGCTAGAAAACTCGATTCATCAGATCCATGAATACAACCGAAGCATTCATCAAACCAAAAGGCATGACCAGGAACTCGTACTGCCCATAACGAGACTTAAAAGTTGTCTTAAAGATATCAGTTTCCTTAACCCTAAGCTGATGATAACTGAAACATATATCTATCTTAGAAAATACTGAAGCCCCACAAAATTAATTAAACAAATCTTCTATCCTCAGAAGTGTGTACTTATTCTTCATAGTCAGCTTATTCAACTATTGGTAATCAATACAAATCCTCACGGTGCCGTCTTTTTTCTTTACGAACAAAACCGGTGCCCCCCATGAAGACACATTAGGATGGATAAATCCATGATCCAAAAGCTCCTGAAGCTGAGCCTTTAGCTCCATAAGCTCTTTTGGTGCCATTCAGTATGGAGCAATGGACACTAGAGCTGTACTCGGTAGAAACTCAATGCCAAACTCAACTTCCTGATTTAAAGGTAAACCCAGTAACTCATCGAGAAATACATCTAGAAATTCCCTCACTGTTCTAATGTTCTCGACAAAAGAGTCCCCAAAAAATGAAACACTTATGAAGGCCATATATGTTTCACACCCTTTCTGAACTAGTTTTTCGGCTACTAGAGCAGATATTATATTGGATAAGTAATCTCGATGCTCTCTGATCATAACAACTTCCATATCATCCTCGGTTCTCAAAATGACCTCTTAGTCACGCAATCCAAACTGACTCGGTGCTCTACTAACTAGTCCATACCTAGAACCAAGTCGAACTCTCCAAACGGTAGCTCCATCAGATTTTTTGGAAACACAACCCCTTGAACTTCTAGCTCTACATTCCTATACAGCCTATTAACCCGAACAAATTGACCTAATGAACTTTGTACATATATCTCACCAGAAGTACTCCCAATAATAATCCCTAAGTTTTTAGAGACAGTACTAGCTACATACGAGTGTGTTGACCCTCTGTCTATCAAAGTAGTATAAGGGGCGTCAACAATAAAGAATGTATTGGTAATCACATCAAGCCTGTCTCTGTCCTCTCGGTGTCGAATAGTATATACCAGTGTAGGTTGTCTCGTCTTAGTATGATTAGCACCTCTGCCTGGTGCTCTCTGTCCTCTGCCTAAACCATTACCACCCCTGGCCGGACCATGGCCCTTAGGTGGCTGCTTCTGAGGTTGAACAAAACCTAGACCCAGAGCTTGCATCTGATCAAAACACTATGGGCACTCTCTAATTCGGTGATCCATCGATCCACAACGCAAACAAGCCCCTAATCTCCTCCAACGCTCGCCTGGATGATGCCTACCATAATTACTACATGGCTGAACCCAGTAGAAACAGCTAGAACCCTGTAAACGGAAACATATATAGGATTTTTCCTATGTAATTTATCACATTTTTACTTAAAATTATTGTTAAAGTAATTGTTTAATAAATTAATGAAATATGTGAAAATATGAAATTAGGATATAAAAATTATTAAAATGTAATTTTTTGCTTTATTATAATTTTTCATGCAATAAATGGCTTATTTTATATTAATTTGAATTTATTATATTTTTTAAGACATAAAGTGGGCCATGCATGATTAAATTAAATAATAAAATATAAAATTATATTTGATAGTTCATTTTAAAATATTTCTTTAATAATTTTGGTTTTAAATTAATTAATTAGATTGAATAAATTTTATTCTTTGGTCCTCTAACTTGTTGATTTATTCTGGACAGGTCTAATAGCTTTGCTGGATTACAAAACCGTCCGAATTGGGGACCAAGTTAACCCAAAATTTGACTACACATGGCTGTCCATAAACCACTTTTTTGTTTAATTGCACAAGGTCCTTAAAAAGTTGAAGAAATTAGAGATTTACCTAAAGATTTGTACTTGACCGAGTCTCAGTCCTGAGTTGTTGTGGCACTCAAATTGAAAAAAAATCAAGCAAAAATCAGCTTAACTTCCTCAATTTATGGCCGGCCACCCATGGAAGATGCTTCAAAAGATGAAAACCCCTATTTTTATCCCCTTCTCCTCACATATAAATAAGACCTCATTCTCACATTTCTATTCATCCCACATCATACATCCCTCATCATTCATCATTCATCATTCTTTCCTCTCTAAATTAAACTGAATTAAACTATTTCAAACCTAACCCGTCCCTGTTACCTCACACTAATACTAAGAAACCCTTAGTAAATAAGAATCAATAAATTACATATTCACTAAGTAAAGGATTCCGAAAAGACCTAACGTGGTTTCCAAACTCATGAAAGATTGAGTTGCTATAGAATGTTTTTCTGAATATTATTTAGCATGCTGATAATAAATTGAGTTTAATTAAAGTAATTGTCCTAGTTTATTTATGTTATAATTGTTGCAAATTGTGTTTAATTTTGCTAAAATCTATTTCATTCATATAGTTTGCATACTTAGGTTAATTTGCATTAGGGATCATTGCATTTAGTCTAATATATTTTAATCATCACTTCTCAACAAAATTGTGTTTTTATTTACCAAATTGTTATTATAATTTTATAAATTAAGTGACTTAGCAGAAATACATCCCTGTGGAGATGATAACTCGATACTTACTTATTACTTGATAACGACTATGTACACTTGCATAAACCTACGTGTTACAAGTTTTTATTGCTATTGCTGGGGATTTTTCAACTGTTGCCATAGTAATTTCTTTCGTGAAATTATTTATTTTCAATTTGATTTATTTCTAACATTACTAACTTATTCTTTTTAATTTTGTGATTTTCTTTTCAGGTGTTTGTGAGCATAGATAAAATTATCGATTTACTTCTTGTAAACCCTGAAATTAAGCTAACTTTCAGTCAAAGAAGACGTGAACGAATAGCTCAAAGACAAGTTGAGATGGACCTTGGAAATCAGAATCAAGACCAAGGTAATGAAGCTGATCATGTAAGAAATCATATCCTCATTGCCGATGATAGGGATCGATACATCAGACAATATGCTGTGCCACTTTTCAGTGAGTTAAATCCCGGAATTAAAAGCCCAGATATTGAGGCAACCCAATTTGAATTGAAACCAGTGATGTTTCAAATGCTCCAAACGGTGGGCCAATTTAGTGGTATGCTTACAGAAGATCCACATCTCCATCTTCGATTGTTTATGGAGGTGAATGATTCATTCAAGATAGCCGGTGTGACTGAAGATGCACTGAGGTTGAAGTTGTTTCCATATTCGTTGCGAGATTGAGCACGAGCATGGTTCAATTCATTGCCACCAAGTTTCATATCTACATGGCAAGAATTAGCGGAGAGATTTTTGGTTAAGTATTTCCCGCCTAGCAAAAATGCTAAGTTGAGGAATGAGATCACAACCTTCCAACAATTGGATGACGAGTCTTTGTATGAGGCTTGGGAGCAATTCAAGGAGTTACTGCATAAGTGTCCTCATCATGGGATTCCTCATTGTATCCAGTTGGAGACATTCTATAATGGTCTTAATGCACATACAAGATTGATGGTAGATGCTTTTGCGAATGGTGCAATTTTGTCGAAGTCTTATAATGAGGCTTATGAGATCATCAAGATGATCGCGAGTAATAACTATCAAAAGCCAACAAATCAAACAGCTTCAGAAAGAGGTGTAGCTGGAGTTCATGAAGCTGATGCCCTCACTTCATTATCAGCTCAGGTATCGTCTATTTCCTCTATGGTAAAATAATTTACTGCTAATAGTGCTAATAATTTTGTAGCTCAGCCACCAAGTCCGTATGAAGTAGTTTTTTGTGTGTACTGTGGGGAAGATCATTCTTTTGAGAATTGTCCATCAAATCCCAAGTCAGTGTACTATATGGGGAACCAACATCAAAATAGGAGTGGACAAGGAACCCAGTTCAACTTCTATTATCCTTCATGGCGTAATCATCCTAACTTTTCTTGAAGCAACCAAAGAAATGGATCGAATAACAAATCTGACCATCCCTGACCATCCCATACCATGTGGGGTATAAAACACCCACCCATCCCTATACACCACATA
The DNA here is from genome assembly GCF_007990345.1 of Gossypium hirsutum. NCBI lineage: Eukaryota > Viridiplantae > Streptophyta > Magnoliopsida > Malvales > Malvaceae > Gossypium > Gossypium hirsutum. The sequence continues at coordinate 87,824,836 of NC_053425.1, read as the reverse complement.
GTGTCTGTACGAGACTTACTAGAATAATTTGTAGCTATGTTGCCAGAATAACGGTGAATTATCAGCTCACAGAACACTTCCTCCAATAAACAGAACCCACCCCATATACAGATACAGAATACAAATATACAGAATTAATAGATTTAACATGACCCTCATGCTTGTATACAGATATCATACATGCTTAAACAACATAATTAGACATATATACAAGTTTTCCTAAACTCAGATTAGTCTACCAGAATAATAAATATCATGCATTAGGGTTTGTTTTTCCCTTACCGACCCTACTGAAGGCCCACAGTTGATCGGAATGACACGTGTGACCTTAGGGAAAATTTCATAATTTTGGGCTCACATGCTCAGATGGCTTGCCTGTGTGGCCCACACACGTACTCGCCCATCACATGGCCGTGTGTCGCACTTGCCCGTATGGCGCTGACAGGCCATTTTTTTTGCTTTCACTAAACTTTGATTTTCCGTGTTTTCGTTACACACTTGGTTTTTTTTTATAAGAAAATAATCCCGAGACCACTAGAACCTAAAAATCAACAATACATGCTTCAAAATTAGTCCTTAATCCTTAATTAAATTGAAACAAAGAGATTGACTACAGTGAAACTCAAGTGTTCGTTACTTACCCAACTTCCCTAATAATCCCGGCTACGATTCTATAGGAGGAGAGTTTCATTCCTTACGATTCACTGGTGTCAAAAACCAACAAATTAATACTAACGAAAAGAAAAATCGATTTAGATTAGCTTTAATAATTGCCCCTAATCCGAGCAAAAACTCACCACCTTCACTTACCTAGATGCACGAAGAGATCAGAAGTTCGAAACATTGTGATTTTGAAAGGAAGATTTTGACAAAAACAAGGGGAAGAAAGGAGAAAAAAATTGGAGGAAGAATAGGAGAACGCCAGAAAGGGGAGAGTTTTTGGGAAAGAGAAAAAAATAATAAAAATAAAATTAAATAAGAATTTTTGCACATAACCCCAACCTCCCCCACTACTCCACTAACAACCCAACTAACTCAAAATTTCACTACCACCGAACTTATATCCCACAACCGAAGCAAAAATTAACATTCTTGTTCACACAGGATGTAACGCCTTAAATAATTTATTTCTAGTTCTGTATGACACAAATATCTATCTGCTTCAGTGGTTAACTCTTCTGGGAGTGTTTGAGAGGTCTTGGGTTCAAGTCTCACCTTTGCCAAATTCTGTTATTTTTCTTATTGTAACCTTACTGTAACACCCCTTACCCAGCCCAGACGTTAAGGCCGAATCCGACATGCCACATCGAAGCATTCAAAACATTTTCGATCCAGAAAGAAAACTTACTGAGTGTTTTAAAAGATGATTTCATTATAGGTTAAAATGAATGGAAGCTGTGCACCAGGTAGGAAACCGGAAAAGAGGAGGTGAGTCCATCGGACTGCTTAAGTACCAAACTCCCTTCGGATCCAATCCTAGACATGCAAACCGCCATTGCCATACCTTAACGTCATGTATATTTCTAGGAAACTAATTTGATTAAGTCCTTTTTAGGAAAAGTGATTAATTTTGGAAAATATCTTCATTGCGGAAGCTTTGCCTGTTTTCGTGTTATTTTGAAATTAATTACTGTTTTTGAAAACGCACCCTAAAGCTATCCAATTTCAACAGTTAAATATAAATATTACCTATCTTAATAAAACATATAAAAACCATCAAAAATAAATAAGCGGCCTTATTACATTTAAAACCCCAAAACCTCAAACGTAATTAAAAGGATGTCCAGTTCACCAGAAGAAAATCAAACTTTCAGAACGGGCGGCCACTCCGAATTCCCTCACAGCTCCAAGCCCATTATGGTTGGGGATTACCTACGTGGATGAAAATAAAAGGGGTGAGTTTGGGGAAACTCAGTGTGTAAAATAACCCAACCATAGTCTAAATCAGCTCAACCCACAGAAACAGAATAAGTTGGCCTTAGCCCTGAACAGAAATTCAGAATAAAGCCCATAGGCCCATAACAGAACAGAATAGATATTACATGTTTATGCAGAAACCCAACCCAGATTCATCCATAACACCCCCGTACTAGCCTCACACCATGTGGGGAGACTACTCGACCCACCCAACCACTACACACCACAGAAATCGCAGCAAGGCTGCCAGATATTGTGACGAAGTCACCAGATACAGATATTGTGGCAGAGCCACTAGAATAGATATACGTGGCAGAGCCACCAGATCAGATAATTGTGGCATAGCCACCAGGACAGATATATGTGCCAGAGCCACCAGATCAGATAATTGTGGCATAGCCACCAGGACGCTTCCTCCATAGTATAACCCAAGTCCCCATGCAATAGATATATAAGCATGGCATACATCATACAGAATTAGATCGTCATGATTTTCAGCCAAAAGTAACCCTAGGGGTATAATGGTAATTTTGCATACATAGGGGGTATTCAAGTAATTTAACTATTCTTAAGGTTTTCATACATAACATAGTCATTTACGTACGATCAGAAACACTTATCGCATTTTCTTACCAACTTGGGCCTGTTGACCCATTATCCCGCTTTTGGCCCATTAAGCCCAAAAATATCGAAAAGCACAGAATCGCACACTCTGCAGTCTTATCACTTTAATTTACCATATACATAAAACTATTAATCTCATGAGCATTCCCACACTCGCAAGATCTCAAAATACCAACTTTTCGGCATTTCAACTTTTCGGCTTGTGTCGATCTAGTCTATAAGAGGGTGTTAGTTACACACCTGTTTGCGACGATTAGCTGACGAGATCCACACACGAACCGCCTACAATTGGATTACTAACACGTTAATTTAACTGTTCAAATACGAACTACGTATTAACCCCTTACAATATTCGGCCAACCACACCTACAGATCAGAGTAAGCTTATAAGAAATCAATAAGCAACTCATTAACAAATTTTTGTCAGTGTTTACCACATAATCATAATTTCGCTGCAAGCTGTCTTCTTGAGCAATAGTCACTAAATCATTTATAACTGGAGCTACGAAACTCCAAATCAAGTGCCGTTAATTTTCCCTGAAAATAGACTCATATATCTTCTATCCATAAAATTTTTAGAATTTTTAGTTTAGCCAATAAATACCATATTTTTCTCAAAGTTTCCCATGTTTCACTGTTTGACTAATCTGACCACTCTTCATTACGAATCAAATTTCTCATTGTACAGAATTCAAAATATGTTCTTGTTTATTTCATTTGAAACTAGACTCAATAAGCTTTAATTACATAATTTATTCAGCTTCAATTCATCTCCCCCAATTTATGGTGATTTTATAAAGTCACGTTACTGCTGCTGTCCCAAGCAGATTTATTACCAAATCACTCTTTCACACATACCTTGCATGCATGGTATTTAAACATGTATATCACCAATAAATCATCACATATCTATGATTTTACTTAAGTATAATCTCCATTTCATCATTTTAAAGCACAACATGTTAGCCGATTTTTCCCTTTAGCGTCTAAGGCACATGCATGCTTATTTGTTTGGCTCAACTTCACCTATCTTCCATTTTTCATCAAAAGAACATGAAACAACAACCATTTCCTTCATTTTAATTCATGAATAAATGCTCACAACACAACTAAAAACCAAAATATGCTTCAAGAGTTAAGGTAGAATCAAAAGAACTCATGAATCTCAAAATAAAAGCAAACTACCATGACCTTACCTTCAATTTTCTTCCCAAGTGACCGAACATTCAAGAGCTTTCTCCTCTCCTTTCTCTTCTCTAACTTTAGGCTATGATGAAAGATGGACAAAACTTTGTTCTTTTCACCCCTTTTTTTTTTAATAAAATTTCATATTTCATCCATTTAATTCTTTAATACAAAAGACATGAAATTCCCATCATGGAACATTTACCTAACCCATTATCAATTTGTATCAATTTGTACCATAAATTATGGATATCAAGTGCACATTTTGTCTACAACAATATGATGGCTGGCCACTTCATGTAAAATAGGAGGATTGTCATGCAAATCCTCCTATTTTGCACTCCTATTTATTTGGCCACTTCAATTTAGCCTATAGCATTTTCAAACATTTTCACATAGGTCCTATTTCATAATTTCACCCCCTTTTTCTTATGGAACAAAAAAATTAACTAAAATTGCCGGGTTCTATCTTAAGCTTGGGCCTTCTAGAGGCCCACTAACATAATTAAACCTATGCCAACATTCACAGAATTCCTGAAAATTGGGGCGTTACAACTCTACCCTCCTTAAAGAAATTTCGTCCTCGAAATTTACCTGATCCAACTAGTTGAGGGTATTGTTGACGCATAGTCTCTTCTGATTCCCAAGTAGCTTCTTCCTTTCCATGATTATGCCAAAGAACTTTCACTAACGGGACAGATTTCCTTCTGAGAACCTTAACATCTTGAGCCAATATTTGCACAGGCTCCTCCTCAAAGGTCAAATTAGTCTGAACTTCAATTTCTACAACTGGCAGGACATGAACAGGGTCCGAACGATAACGCCTTAACATGGAGACGTGAAAAACATCGTGAATCCTGTCTAACTCTGGAGGAAATTCCAACTGATAAGCCACTGGGTCTACTCGCTTCAAAACCCGATAAGGCCCAATGAACTGCGGACTCAACTTGCCCTTCTTACCGAACCTTAATATCTTCTTCCAAGGAGAAACCTTTAAGAAGACCATATCACCTACTGAGTACTCAATCTCCTTACGCTTCAAATCTGTATACGACTTTTGCCTATCAGATGCTTCTTTTAACTGGTCCCTAATTATTCTGACCTTATCCTCAGTATCAGCTACCAATTCTGGTCCAAGAATTTGTCGCTCTCCTAGTTCAGCCCAACAACTAGGTGTACGACACCTTCGTCCATGCAGTGCTTCATACGGTGCCATTCGAATACTCGCCTGGTAACTGTTATTGTACGCAAATTCTGCCAACGGCAAGTAATCCTCCCAACTACCTCGAAAGTCAATCACGCATCCCCTCAACATGTCCTTCAGAATCTAAATAACCCTCTTTGACTGACCATCAGTTTGGGGATGGAAAGCCGTACTAAAGTTCAATCGCGTCCCCAATGCCTCATGCAACTTTTGCCAAAACCGAGATGTGAATCTGGGATCCCGGTCAGAGACAATCGAAACTGGGACTCCATGAAGTCGTACAATCTCCGCCACATACAGCTTGGCTAACTTTTGAAGTGAAAAGTCAGTACGTATAAGTATGAAATGGGTTGATTTGGTCAACCTATCCATAATCACCCACACCGAGTCTTTCTTTGATGGTGTCAAAGGCAACCCACTCACAAAGTCCATGGTTACCCTCTCCCACTTCCAAAGTGGTATCTTGACCAGCTGCAACAGTCCAGAAGGTAATTGATGCTCAGCTTTCACTTGTTGGCATGTCAGACATTTTCCTACAAACTCCGTTATTTCTCGCTTAAGTCCAGGCCACCAGTACAATTCTCGTATGTCGTGATACAACTTGTTCCCTCCAGGATGCATGGCACAAAGTCCTCCATGAGCTTCCTTCAATATTGTCTGCCTCAAATCAGAGTCCTTCGGAACACAAATTCTTCCTCGGAAACACAAAACTCCTTCGCCATTTAACCCAAACTCAGAAGTTTCCCCTTCCTTAACTTGTTGGAAACGAGCGACCAAAGACTTATCATTCAACTACTTTTCCTTAATCTGATCCACCCAGGTTGGCCTCACTTGCAACTCAGCCAACAGACCTCCATCATCATACAGACTCAGACGAGCAAATATTGCTCTCAGATCAAATACAGTTCTACGACTTAGAGCATCGGCTACCACATTAGCCTTGCCTGGGTGATACTCGATCGAATAGTCATAAACAACTCAATCCATCTCCTTTGCCTAAGGTTCAGCTCCTTTTGAGTCAACAAATACTTAAGACTCTTATGGTTAGTGTATATAATACACCTTTCTCCGTACAAGTAATGTCTCCAAATCTTAAGTGCGAATATCACTGCTGCCAACTCCAAATCATGAGTCGGATAGTTCCCCTCATGAGGCTTAAGCTATCGTGATGCATATGCAACCACCTTACCCTCTTGCATTAACACGCAGCCCAAACCCACGTGTGATGTGTTACTGTACACAGTAAAATCCTTCCCAGACTCCGGCTGAATTAACACAGGTGCTTCAGTCAGAACTTTCTTTAACTTCTCAAAAGCTTCCTGCTGCTTCTTAGTCTATACAAACGGTACTCCTTTCCTTATGAGTTTTGTTAAAGGTGCTGCCATCACAGAAAAACCTCCCACAGACCTTCTGTAGTATCCTACCAGTCCTAGGAAACTCCGTATTTTCGACACTGACCTAGGCGGCTTCCACTCTAAAATCGCTTCAATTTTCCGAGGGTCCACCTTAATCCCCTCAGCAGAGACCGCATGTCCTAAGAAGGTTACCTCCCTCAACCAAAGTTCAGACTTGCTGAACTTCACAAAGAGTTCCTTCTCCCTTAACACTTGTAGCACTATACGGAGATGCTCATCATGTTTTGCTTCAGTTTCAGAATATACCAGGATATCGTTAATAAAGACGACTACGAACTAATCAAAAAATGGTTGGAACACACGATTCATCAGATCCATAAATGCTACAGGAGCGTTCGTTAGTCCAAATGGCATAACCAGAAATTCGTAATGACCATACCGAGTCCTGAATGCCATCTTATGGATATCTGCCTCCTTGACTCTTAATTGATGATATCCAGATCGAAGGTTGATTTTAGAAAATACAGAAGCTCCTCTAAGCTGGTCGAACAGATCGTCAATCCTTGGTAGTGGATACTTATTCTTAATCGTCAGTTTGTTCAACTGGAGATAATCAATGCACGTCCGCATCGTACCATCCTTCTTTTTCACGAATAGCATCGGTGCTCCCCATGGAGACACGCTTGGCCTAATGAAGCCCCTATCCAACAATTCTTGAATTTGAGCCTTTAACTCCACTAACTCCTTCAGTGCCATCCTATACGGTGCGATGGACACAGGCGCCGTTCCAGGCAAAAAATCTATTCCAAACTCAACTGTTCGGTTCGGAGGCAATCCTGGAAGCTCCTCTAGAAAAACATCTTGGAACTCTTTTATGGTCCTAACCTTATCCACTGTCAGTCCCTCCTCTTCCGACTGACTTACAAATGCTAAATAGGCATCACAACCTTTCTGAATCCACTTCTCGGCTCTTAATACCGACACCACATTGGACAAATAATCCCTTCGCTCACCTATCACCATAACCTCCTCATCCTTTGTGGTCCTTAACACCATTCATTTAGCAGCACAATCCAGGGTCGCCTTATGCTTAACAAGCCAGTCCATTCCCAAAATGAGATCAAACTCTCCGAACGGTAACTCCATCAGATCCCTAGGGAAAATCCTACCTAGAGTTTCTAAGGGTACATCCTTATACAGTTTGTCTACCCTAACCGAGTGACCCAAAGGACTTAGTACAGATACCCCACTCACAATCTCCTCAGAGCAGTCCAAGTTGTCCATAATCCGTTCTGTGGCCTCCAACCAATATTCTGCCACATTTGGGGCTATACCAGACACGCCCCTAAAGATCTCCGCTCCGTTAGCCCGAAGTTGTTCAGAAATAGATCCTCGAACTCCATTGCCCATACTTGCCCCGGCAACCCTTTCCAGAACACGAAGCATTTCCTGTGACAGGGCATCATCTTCGGCACCACGGTCATGAGACTCTACCTCCGTTGCCGGTGGTACCAGTGCATCCACCGCCGGAATATGTCTCGAAGACGAAGATCTCGCTCGAGCACTTCCTCGGCTTACGAATTTTTATGCATCAATTAATATTCCAGTGTTTATTACAGATGTTTTATGAATCAAACAGTAGTTCAGAGTTTGTTTTCGCAAAATCGAAGTCTAGCTACAGTTTTAGTCTCTTATCAGATTTTCCTATGGTTTCAGTATCATCCTATCTAGAGTATCATAATAGGGTTTCAGCACAGACAGATAATTTAGGAAAATATTCAGAAAAATTCAGAATACTTACAGACTTGAGCCTAAGATTCGAAATGCCACCTTCTAAATATCTAAATTTTGAAAACCAAGTTTTTCGCATTCTTTATAAAATTTTTGCTTTCGAAAATCTTTGTTTTTGTAAACCCATTCCACAGCCGAGTTGTTGCAACCTAGGCTTTGATACCACTAAATGTAACATCCCTTACCCGGCCCAGACGTTATGGTCGGATCCGACATGCCACATCGAAGTATTCAAAACATTTTTGATCCAGAAAGAAAACTTACTAAGTGTTTTAAAAGATGATTTCATTATAGGTTAAAGTGAATGAAAGCTGTGCACCAGGTAGGAAATCGGAAAAGAGGAGGTGAGTCCATCGGACTGCTTAAGTACCAAACTCCCTTCGGATCCAATCCTAGACATGCAAACCGCCATTGCCATACCTTAACGTCATGTATATTTCTAGGAAACTAATTTGATTAAGTCCTTTTTGGGAAAAGTGATTAATTTTGGAAAATATCTTCATTGCGGAAGCTTTGCCTGTTTTCGTGTTCTTTTGAAATCAATTACTGTTTTTGAAAACACGCTCTAAAGCTATCCAATTTCAACAGTTAAATATAAATATTACCTATCTTAATAAAACATATAAAAACCATCAAAAATAAATAAGCGGCCTTATTACATTTAAAACCCCAAAACCTCAAACGTAATTAAAAGGATGTCCAGTTCACCAGAAGAAAATCAAACTTTCAGAACGGGTGGCCACTCCGAATTCCCTCACAGCTCCAAGCCCACTATGGTTCGGGATTACCTGCGTGGATGAAAATAAAAGGGGTGAGTTTGGGGAAACTCAGTGTGTAAAATAACCCAACCATAGTCTAAATCAGCTCAACCCACAAAAACAGAATAAGTTAGCCTTACCCCAGAACAGAAATTCAGAATAAAGCCCATAGGCCCATAACAAAACAGAACAGATATTACATGTTTATGCAGAAACCCAACCCAGATTCATCCATAACACCCCCGTACCAGCCTTACACCATTTGGGGAGACTATTCGACCCACCCAACCGCTACACACCACAGAAATTGCAGCGAGACTGCCAGATAATGTGACGAAGTCACTAGATATAGATATTGTGGCAGAGCCACCAGAACAGATATATGTGGCAGAGCTACTAGATCAGATAATTGTGGCATAGCCACCAGGACAGATATATGTGGCAGAGCCACCAAATCAGATAATTGTGGCATAGCCACCAGGACGCTTCCTCCATAGTATAACCCAAGTCCCCATGCAACAGATATATAATCATGGCATACATCATACAGAATCAGATCGTCATGCTTTTCAGTCAAAAGTAACCCTAGGGGTATAATGGTAATTTTGCATAGATAGGGGTATTCAAGTAATTTAACTATTCTTAAGGTTTTCATACATAACATAGTCATTTACGTACGATCAGAAACACTTACCGCTTTTTCTTACCAATTTGGGCTCGTTGGCCCAGTATCCCATTTTTGGCCCATTAAGCCCAAAAATATCGAAATGCACAAAATCGCGCACTCTGCAGTCTTATCACTTTAATTTACCATATACATCAAACTATTAATCTCATGAGCATTCACACACTCGCAAGATCTCAAAATACTGGCTTTTCGGCATTTCGGCTTTTCAGCTTGTGCCAATCTAGTCTATAAGAGGGTGTTAGTTACACACCTATTTGCGATGATATGCTGACGAGATCCACACACGAACCGCCTACAATTGGATTACTAACACGTTAATCTAACTATTCAAATACGAACTACGTATTAACCCCTGACAATATTCGGCCAACCACACCTACAGATCTGAGTAAGCTTATAAGAAATCAATAAGCAACTCATTAACAAATTTTTGTCAGTGTTTACCACATAATCATAATTTCACTGCAAGCTGTCTTCCTGAGCAACAGTCACTAAATAATTTATAACTGCAGCTACGAAACTCCAAATCAAGTGCTGTTAATTTTATCTGAAAATAGACTCATATATCTTCTATCCATAAAATTTTCAGAATTTTTCGTTTAGCCAATCAATACCATATTTTTCTCAAAGTTTCCCATGTTTCACTGTTTGACTAATCTGACCACTCTTCATTACGAATCAAATTTCTCATTGTACAGAATTCAAAATATGTTCTTGTTTATTTCATTTGAAACTAGACTCAATAAGGTTTAATTACACAATTTATTCAGCTTCTAATTCATCTCCCACAATTTATGGTGATTTTCCAAAATCACATTACTGCTCCTGTCCCAAGCAGATTTATTACCAAATCACTCTTTCACACAGACCTTGCATGCATGTTATTTAAACATGTATATCACCAATCAATCATCACATATCTATGATTTTACTTAAGTATAATCTCCATTTCATCATTTTAAAGCACAACATGTTAGCCGATTTTTCCCTTTAGCATCTAAGGCACATGCATGCTTATTTGTTTGGCTCAACTTCACCTATCTTCCATTTTTCATCAAAAGAACATGAAACAACAACCATTTCCTTCATTTTAATTCATGACTAAATGCTCACAACACAACTAAAAACCAAAATATGCTTCAAGAGTTAAGGTAGAATCAAGACGAACTCATGAACCTCAAAATAAAAGCAAACTACCATGAACTTACCTTCAATTTTCTTCCCAAGTGACCGAACATTCAAGAGCTTTCTCCTCTCCTTTTTCTTCTCTAACTTTAGGCTATGATGAACAAAGATGGACAAAACTTTGTTCTTTTCACCCCTTTTTTAATAAAATTTCATATTTCATCCATTTAATTCTTTAATACAAAAGACATGAAATTCCCATCATGGAACATTTACCTAACCCATTATCATGGAACATTTACCTAACCCATTATCATGGAACATTTACCTAGCCCATTATCAATTTGTATCAATTTGTACCATAAATTACAGATATCAAGTGCACATTTTGTCTACAACAACATGATGGCTGGCCACTTCATGTAAAATGGGAGGTTTGTCATGCAAATCCTCCTATTTTGCACTCCTATTTATTTGGCCACTTCAATTTAGCCTATAGCATTTTCAAACATTTTCACATAGGTTCTATTTCATAATTTCACCCCCTTTTTCTTATGGAACAAAAAAATTAACTAAAATTGTTGGGTTCTATCTTAAACTTGGGCCTTCTAGAGGCCCACTAACATAATTAAACCTATGCCAACATTCATAGAATTCCCGAAAATTGGGGCGTTACACTTACCCTTGTTGAGTGAACTTATATAAGGTCGTATGCTATTTTATATAAGAATGAGCCTACTGGTTCGAGTGGTAGGAGAGTTGGTGTGTTTGAGGTCCTGTGTTCGAATTTCAGTGCAAGCATGGTTGTTAATTTTTGCTCGGTTATTTGATAGAGTTTCGGTTAAGTTAGAATTCTGAAGGAGTTATGAGTAGTGGGTTAGTGGGAGATAATTAAGGGATTATGTTGGCATCTATTCTTTTTCTTTTCTTTTCTTTTTTCAAATTTTAATTAGTTTCTCCCTTCTTCTAAACTAACATCAGTTTCTGTTCCCTCTCTACCTTTCTGTCAATTTATTTTTTTGTTATTCCTCATTCTGGCGTAATCTTTGTTCCTTCGTTTCTTTTAATTTTCTTGTTTGCTATTATTGTTCTTCGCACGGTTTCGATAAGCCTCTCATTTCTCTTCGTTGTAGTAGCGTACGATTGTTGTAGGAAATTTGAACTCTACGATCGGTTGTGTAGGTGAAGGTGGTGAATTTTTAGTTTTTGCTCCGATGGTTTAACTTTAGCATATAGTCATTTTGCGGCGGTAAGTGTGGAACATTGCTAGATTTAGTTTTGGTTATTTTTGTAAATCAGATGTTAATAGGACTTTGGGATTCTGTTTTAGGTGCTGGTGGTCTCGAGGCTGGTTTCGTATCAAAACCGTAACATGTGCATTCTCAAATCGCAAAAAACTAGGTTTCGCCGAAAGCTGAACTTGCCTACTGTCGATTGTGGGAGGCCGTGTGTGAGACACGACCGTGTAGTTGATGAGGGCATGGTCGTGCACAAGACATGTTCGTGTGGTGGTGTGAATGTGGCATTGTGGGTGACACGGGCAAGGCCAATTTGGACGTGTGGGCCATACGAATGTGTGGGCCCATACGAGCATGCAGGCCCATAATTCCAAAATTTTCCCTAAGGTCGCATAGTCCTTCCGATCGATTGTGGGCCTACCATAGGGTTGGTAAGGGCTAACCAAACCCTAAAACTATGTGATCTGTTAGTCTGATATTCTACTCTAAATATGATATTGTTATGCATGTTTGATTAGTTTGACTAGTATGATATCTGTATATGAGCTTGTGAGCATGATAACTCTGATTATATATATCTGATTGGGGTGGGATTTGTATATGTGGAGGAAGTATTTTGTATGGCGATCATCGCTTATATTCTGGCAGCTTGGCTGCACATTATCTCATATGTGTCGTAACGACACGATATGGTGTGCAAGAATGGCTGGGTGTTTTTAACCCCACATGGTGTGTTGGGATGGTCAGAGTTGGTGTGTAGAGGATGGGAGTAGGACTCTGTATATCTATTCTGTATATTTGTTTCTGCTATCTGAATCTGTAAAGGACTTAGGTCTGAATCTGAATCTGAATCTAATTGTGTATGTGATTTCTGTATGTATAGCATGTAACACCTCTAACTCGTATCCGTCGCCGGACTAGGGTTAAAGGCGTTATCAGACAAATCAGAACATTTTATGAATAATTCATATACTTCATCCACAATCATTTTCAAACATTACCATAGAGTCCCTAATATAGGTCATTGAGACCATAAACATGCATTAAAAAGGGGTCGGGACTAAACCAAGCTCATACAAAATTTTTCAAAGCTTAAATATTTTTAAAAGTTGTACAGGTCACACGCCCGTGTGAATAGGTTGCGTGCCTCATGACTTTTGACATGCTCGTGTGTCTAGGCCATATCAAAATAGGGCATACATACTGACTTGTCCACACGGCCACAAGACACGCCCGCGTGCCATGCCATGTGAAAATTAGAGAGGCTACTGACTTGGGTCACACGGCCAGTCACACACACGTGTGTCTAGCCCGTGATCGAAACTAACTTGGCCACACAGCCTAGCACACGCCCTTGTGTGCGACCGTGCAGTTTGCCCAGGCTCATTTCGAAATGGCCCTCGAGCAACACGGGTAAGACACACGCCCGTGTCTCTGCCTGTGTGGGCAAAAATAGTCCATTTACAAGGCCAATTTGCCACCCATTAAGGGTCCTCCCTACAATCATCAAATAGACACCAAATGCACATCAAATTTCAACCATTTTACAACCAATACATACACCAATAATGTCATATAATTGCCAACCAATTTCATGCTTAATAGTCATACCAAATTATGCCAAAACATAAGACAACATTATATCTAAACATTTGTTTTATAACCTCATCTTACTTCATTCAACCACATACTATAAACTTACCAATTTCTCCAATATACACATACCAAAATTTACCATTTCATTTGGTCAACCAAATACACATCATAATGGCACATTTACATCACATATCATATATCAAAATCAAACCGTAAGTTCTAACACAAACTAGCCATATCACATGGCATGATATATACATTACAAAACATATCCAAAGTACTTCTAGCCTATACATGCCATAATTTAATATTCACATTTTCAAAAGGTACCAAAAAGAATTTTGATAGTGTGGTGATGATCCTCGACGATCCCCGAGCTTCCGGTAGCTTTGATATCTACAAAACAGTTCAAAAAACACACAGAGTAAGCTTTTAAAAGCTTAGTAAGCCATATACAAATAAACTTAACATTCAAATCATGGAAACATCATCAAATTACATATAATCCATATCCAAATACTATCTCAAATCACATAGTTCATATACATTTAACATATTCTCAATTCATTTACACATATAGCATATTTTCTCATACTTATAACACATATCATCACTTGTACATATACTTACCTTTTATTCTCAACCATAGTAAATATTTCGAACGTACCTGCATCGGATATACATCACATATAGTTATTCATTTCTCGGAATGCTCGTTGAACCGTTCGGAATCATAAGGATACGCGGATAACTCAGAAAGCTCATATAATGCCAACGTCCTAAACATGGTCTTACATGTAATCAAATATCGATGCCACTGTCCTAGACAGGGTCTTACATGAAATTAAATATGATGCCAATGTCCCAGACGTGGTCTTACATGTAAATCATAAGTCGATGCCAACGTCCCAGACGTGGTCTTACACAATATCACATATCGGATCCTATGTCATGACATATATATCCTAACTATTCCTAAGGTTCGTACGGGGCTTTTCGGACGTCGGAACTTTGTTTATACTTTCTCAGATATCTCATACTCAAGGCATAAAGCCATTCATCATTGTTTAATAACATATAAGCATAAATAAACCATTTCAAATACATTTGTTTGTATATAGGCTTACCTCGTACAGATTCGAATAGACGGAATCGCTACTCAACGACTTTCGACTTTCCCCGATCTAATTCAGTTTTCTTTTGTTCTTGATCTAAACACATTCAAATTTAATCCTTTTATTCACCAAATCAATTCTCAAATACACATTTAGGGAATTTTACAAATTAGCCCTCACATTTTCACATTTTTTCACTTTTAGTCCTTAATCACAAAAATCACAAAATACACAATTTCTTTGTACACATGCCTAGCCGAATTCTCATAATGTTTACACAAGTCCACATGTTTCATTTATTTCAGATTTTAGTCTCTCAATTTAAAATTTTCTTGATTTAGTCCAAATTACTCAAATTCATCAAAAATTCAAAGATAAAATATACTAACCCAACACAGATATTTCATTTTCTATCATCTAACTTCATAAAGCTCACAATTTTATCAATGACATATTTCAAAATCATCATTAAAATCAGAAATTTAGGCATGGGTTTGATAGATTACTAAGCAACGATTACAAAAACGTAAAAATCATCAAAAACCGAACAAAATCCATACCTTAATCACCAAATCAAAGTGTCAAACCCTAGCTTGTGTTTTTCTTGTTATTTCCTTAGTGGTTTTCAGCAAAATGATGAATAAATGAAGCAAAAATTATGTTTTTTTAACTAATAAACATTAATTCATCATTTACCATTTTACCCTTGTTTTAATAACTTATAAAACATTAATATTAAGGTCATTTATGACCAATACCATTATCCATGGTCTAATTACATAATAAGGACCTCTCATTTAATAAGACAAATCAATTAAGCACTTTAAGAAACAGTAGAAAACTTTTACATTTTACGCGATTAGATCCTTTTATCAAATTAAGCAAACAAACGATTAAATTTTTATACGAAACTTTCACACATGTCAAATCACATATTATAAGCATAGAAAATAATATTTAAAATTTTTTGAATCAGATTTGTGGTCCCGAAACTACTATTGATTAGGGTCTAAACCGGACTATTACATAGCATGTCTATTTCTGTTGGGTTACACACTGAGTTTACAAAAACTCACTTCCGTTTGTCTGTTCTGTTCAAGTAATCCATAGACTTAGACAAGACGGTGCGATGGAGGCTCAACAGTGACCACTTGATCGAGAACTACTTTACTTAATAATCTATGGTTTTTCTTATTTATAATTTCTGGTTTTTATTTGAGAGTTTGTAATTTTTGGGACTCTTCGAACTATTGGTTTTTATTTGGTTTTGGATGAGTATTTGACTCGTTCATTGCTATGCTTGTCTGAAACCACAATTTTACGTAAATAAAAGGGCTTTCTGAAAACACGAATTGCATTTCTAAAATATAACGGTTTTAAGACTTCAGCTATAAATTATGTTTTGGCAAATGAACTAATTAAACGACGTTTTCAATAATAATAATGAATGAATATGAGTTATAAAAGTTGAATGGTTTATTGAAACAACTCAGTTTTCAAAACCTATTCTTTTTGACATATCCAGATTCACCCATAACATCTAGGTCGAGTATGGGGTATTACATTTAGTGGTATCAGAGCCAGGTTACACAACTCGGGTTGTGAATTTTGGGCTGCAAAATTATGTTTCAAAAAGAATGGATTTTTAAAAAAATTGGCTAATTTGAGAAAATATGTGGTACACCGAGTCTCCAGCACCAATCTTGTAAGTATTTCTGAACTTTAGATAGAATATTCTGAAAACACTGTAGATAGTACTTTCTGAAACTGTACTGAAATAGTTAGAGACTGAAACCTCTAAAAACATTTCTAAACGTCTGATAAATTACGCATAAAATATCTGCTAATAAATACTAGAACTGATGTATAAAACTTTATAATGTAAATAAAATATGAAATACACAATGAGCACTTGTGGAACTCGAAAACGTGGTATTCATGGTCGTGGTAAAGGCCGTAGGGGGCTCGAGCTGAGTCTTCCTCTTTGGACAGTATGCCACGAGTGAGACACCAGTTTTGTCTGCTACTGATACTGGGTTTCAAAGTCACTCGGCTGGGGACACCGTATTGTCCCAAGCCATGTTGAAAGTATTGGAAAGGGTCGGTGGACCCTATTCTGGATTTGGGGGCTGTGGGTCAGTAACTAAATGACTCTGGTCTAATGTTATGAGTTGTTTAGGGGTGGCACTGGAGTCACCCCTATTGTGGCAGAGTATTGGTTGGAGGCCACCGAGAGGATTATGAATAATATAGACTGTACTCCTAAGTAGGAACTTCAGGGTGCAGTCTTTTTGCTTCGCGGCAAGACATATCAATGGTGGTTATTAGTTGAGGAGGGTACTCAGCCGGATTGTCTGAACTAGGATTTCTTTAAGACTACTTTCCAGGGAAAGTATGTGGGGGCGAACTATATGGATGCTTGTAGGCATGAGTTCATAAATACCATGCAAGGTGATAGATTAGTGGCCGAGTGTAAGGCCAAGTTTTTGAGGTTGAGCAACTACACTCGAGGCATGGTGGTGACTGAGTATGATAAATGCGTCCAATTTGAGGATGGTTTGAGAGACAGGTTGAGGTGTAACACCCCTTACTCGTGCTAAACAATGGGACAGGGTACGAGCATTACCGGACTTAAACATACACATACATGAGAAACCGGGCCATAAAACTTTGATCAATTCAAAAACATTCAAACACAAGTATATTGTCCCTCATACGATCCTATGAGGCCCAAAACATACATTGGGGGTGGTTAGGGACTAAATCGCCGAGAACTTCAGAAAAGTTTGGGAAAATTTCTTTAATACAGAGTCATACACCCGTGTGAGACGTGGAACTGTGTAACTTTCTAACTATGATGTCAGCACCAATTTAGGATTACACGGCCGTATCACACGCCCGTGTCTTAACCCCTGTGTTTACTACTGGGCATACTGACTTGAAAAGTTTAGGTGCAAGGGACACACGGCTGGACCACACGCCCATGGGGCAGACCGTATGTCACATACGGCCAAGACATATGCCCGTTTATCTAACTATGAAGACAATTTAGAGACTATTTCCAAGTTATTTGTCACCCTCAATCATTCATACACTCAAGTATTTTTCATAGCATGCGACACGACATATTTAGACACTCAATTATTCAACACTATGGCACTTTCACATCTTCATAATGTCAACTTATTACACATTCAATTAGTCACACCATTTGGTAGCATTCCACACCAACTTCATGCATAACCAACTTTGTTACCATAACTTCAAACTATACATTCATGATTATAGTCATCTTGAGTCATTAAGTCATTCCTTATTTTCATGTACTTAATTCATACTTCACCATATATCCATCAAAGAAACCACATAGCACATCATCAAGGCATTAACACATGCATACATGTACAATTAGGTTTACAACCCAGAAATCAAATATAAGCCATCTCACATGGCCATTAAAAAATGAATCTTCAACATCATAGGCCTTCACAATTTGGCCCAAAATAGCATGACACATATCACAAAATAACCAAGTCCCTTACACATGCCATACTCAAAATATCAAATTCACTATACTCAATATTCTTTTGATAGTGTGATCGAATACCCCGACAGCTTTTGACCCTCGAGCTAGTTTAGCGGAACTACAAAAGAGGGAAAGAAAGGGGGTAAGCATTAAAGCTTAGTAAGTCCACATGCAAATAATATGCAATGATAGTAAGCAATTATCATACAAAGATATAATAACATAACCATAAATATTATTCATCATTCAAACCTTTTTGCATACTTATCATATGTTTGTATATATACATATACATAAAATTTCTCGCCACAACTCATTCTTCATCAAGGTATTGCTCATGAGTTTAGCGTACATACCTGTACTCACTTGTAGTATATCACATAATCATACCTTATTTAACATGCCCTCCTTGGATCTTTCATCATATTATCCATTGCATTACCCGTTGAACACTCAGAATACTATTGGATACGCAGAATAACTTGCACATAAGTTCCAAATATACATACATAGCCAAGGCTACCTCATAACATATAACGCTTGAAATGTAGTTACTCACAGGCCTGCTCATAAAAGCTATTGGTCAAGGTGTAACTACACGGGCTGCTCACACAAGCTGTCAGGTATCCGACTCACTCAAGGATTACTTAGCCACCGGTAGGACACACAAGACCATTGCCCAGAACCCAATTACATGTATCGCATCCATGATGAACTCGGATCAACTCAACGAGCTCGGATGCCACATACATATCACGAACCCAGACCAACTCAATGAGTTTGGATTTCTTAATTCCCAATGACATGTCACTTGTATCCTAGACTATTCCTAAGGTTCAAATGGGATTTTCCCCACATGTATATAACATCTCCATCGTACTTGTTCGTAATGTCATGGATAACGACCAATATCATTCATACTTACGAAGTCACCATTAGGCATAGCATACATAATAATGATAAAAAAATTATCACATAATGTCAACACATCAAAATATATTACATTGTCACATTATTTACACATGTACTTACCTGGTACAAAATGATGATAATCGAGCCTAATCGTCGTATACTTTATTCTTTCCCCGATCAAGACCCGGATCACATTTTTCTTGATCTATAGTACGAAATTTAACTTGTTTATTAATCACATTTTTCAAATCAATCCATAATTCATACTTTGGTAAAATTACCTTTTTACCTCTAACTTTTCACTTATTTATGTTTAGTCTCTAGGCTCGTAAAATGAAATGCATGCATTTTTTTTGTTACCCAAGCCTAGCCAAATTTTCCTTGTACTCATAACAGCCTATATTTTCACCAAAATCAGGTTTTTATCACTTATTTTACACTTTTTTCAATTTAGTCCTTTTTAGTGGTTTTCATGAAAAACATCTTGTGAATGATGTTTATCTCACACCAAAATTTTATATTCCTACACAAACCATCAAAATACATGCATGTCGCACATGGATAAATTTTCATACACAAACCCTACTTCAAAATAAGGGTAGAAATAGGTAAATCAAGCTACGAGACTTCAAAAATGTAAAGAACATTAAAAACGAGCTAGGGAACACTTACTATTGAGCTTGAAAAGATGAACAAAACCCTAGCTATGGCTCCTTGAAATTTTTGGCAATGGGGGAGGAAGATGGATACAAATTTTGACTTATTTTCCCTTTTTATTCTTTTATTTACGAAATGACCAAAATGCCCTTAAGGTCTTTCATTCAAAATTTTACTACACATGTCCATTTTTGCCCAAACTTTTAAAAATTGGTCAAATTGCTAATTAGGACCTTCTAATTTATAATATAAAGCAATTTCATGCTAAAAGATTCTAGAACACAAGTTTTGCATCTTATTCAATTTGGTCCCTAAAGTTCAATTAGGCATTTTATGCATAGAATTCCTTCATGAAACTTTCATACAAGCATGCATATATATCATGGACCTCATAATAATCATAAAATCATTATTTCTATCTCAGATTTGTGGTCTCAAAGCCACTGTTCTAACTAGGCCCTAATTTAGGATGCTACAACTCTCCCCTCTTTAGAGATTTTCATCCCCGAAAATCTTACCAGTAAAATGGTTTGGGTATTGTTTCCTCATAGCTTCCTCTGGCTCCCATGTAGCTTTTTCAAGCCCATGTCTTTGCCATAGAACTTTCACCAGGGCAATACTTTTGTTTCTCAATTGCTTGACTTCTCGAGCCAAGATCTTAACCGGTTCCTCACCATAAGTCATATCCGGTTGAATTTCAACCTCTGTCGGAGCAATCACATGTGAGGGATCAGATTTATATCAGTGCAACATGGACACGTGAAATACGTCGTGAATCTTTTCTAACTCAGATGACAAAGCCAATAGATATGCTATCAGACCTATCCTTTCGGTAATCTCATACGGTCCTATAAAACGAGGACTTAACTTGCCTTTTCTACTGAATCTCAAAACCTTTTTCCATGGAGATACTTTCAAGAATACTTTATCACCGACTTGATACTAAATTTCTTTCCTTTCCAAATCCGCATACAACTTTTATCTATTTGAAACCGCTTTCAAACAATCACGAATTACTTTCACCCTTTCTTTGGTTTCCTTAACCAAATCAATTCCATGAATCTTATTCCCCTTGAGTTCAGTCCAATACAACAGTGTACGACATTTACATCTATACAATGCCTCATAAGGCGCCATCTTCAAGCTCGACTGATAACTATTGTTGTAGGCAAATTCAACCAAAGGTAAGTACTTTTCCTAACTACCTTGCAATTCAAGAACATAACGTCTGAGCATATCTTCAAGTTTCTGAATTACTCTCTTGGATTGTCCATCAGTCTGTGGATGAAAAGCGGTAGTAAAATTCAGCTTTGTGCCCAAAGCTTCTTGTAACTTTTTCCAAAACCACGAAGAGAACTTCGGATCTCTATCCAAAATAATCGATAAAGACACTCTATGAAGTCTTACAATCTCAGAAACATACAATTCGACTAACTTATCAAGTGAATAATCAGTGCGTATCGGTATATAATGAGCCGATTTAGTCAATCTGTCAACTACCAGCCAAACAACATTTTTCTTTCTTGGTGTCAATGGTAAACTTGTCACAAAATCCATAGTAATTCGGTCCCATTTCCATTCGAGAATCAAAATAGGCTGAAGTAAACCTGAAGGTACCTGGTGTTCAGCCTTTACTTGTAGACAAATCAAGCACCTCGATACAAATTTAGATATATCTCTTTTCATAACATTCCACCAATACATTTTCTTTAAATCATTGTACATTTTCGTACTACCCGGGTGAACTAACATACACCCGTTATGAGCCTCACGCAAAATAGTCTGAATCAAATCAGTATTCTTCAGGACAAAAATTCTACCACAGAACCTTAAACAATCATCAGAGTCTTTCTGAAAATCTAGTTCACTGCTCGACTCACACTGGGTTTTCTTTGCTTGTAACTCTTTATCGACTTTTTAAGCATCACAAATCTGTTGTAGAAAAGTCGATCTAGCTCTCAACTCTGCTAGAATTACACCATCATTGGATAAGGCCAATCGTGTGCTGATAGCCCTCAAGGAAAATAAAGACTTCTTGCTTAGGGCATCAGCGACCACATTTGCCTTACCAGGGTGATAATTGATCACAAGCTCATAGTCTTTTAATAATTCATGCCATCTTCGTTGCCTCAAATTCAAGTCCTTTTGGGTCATCAGATACTTAAGACTTTTATGGTCTGAATAGACACGTCATTTCTCCTCGAATAAGTAATGTCGCCAAATCTTCAAAGCAAATACAATGTCAACCAATTCTAGATCATGCGTCGGATTATTTTTCTCATGGGGCTTTAGTTGTCTCGAAGCATAAGATACTACCTTGCTTTCTTGCATAAGCACACAACCTAGTCCACTCAAGGATGCATCACTATAAATCACAAATCCATTCCCTGATTCCAGTTGTACTAACACTGGTGCCTCAGTCAATAACATTTTCAATTTTTCAAAGCTCTGCTGACATTTTTCCAACCATTCAAACTGGACATCTTTTTGAAGTAATCTCGTCATAGGAGTGGCTATCATAGAGAACCCTTTTACAAACCGTCTGTAATAATTGACCAAACCCAAAAAGCTCTTAACTTTAGTCACATTTCTTGGCGGTTTCCATTTGACAATAGTAGAAATCTTACTGGGATCAACTCGTATACCATCTCCTGAAACAATATGGCCTAAGAATCTGACCTCTCGAAGCCAAATCTCGCTTTTACTGAACTTAGCATACAACTGTTTATCCCTCAAGGTTTGCAAAACCATTCTCAAGTGTTCACTATGCTCTACCTCATCTCTAGAATAAATTAGGATATCATCGACGAATATTACAACAAACTTGTCCAAATATGGCTGACATATTTGATTCATCAAATCCATAAACACAGCATGGGGCATTTTTTAATCAAACGCATACTGGCCATACCTCGTTCTGAAGGCAATCTTAGGCGCATCCGACCCTTTAACTCTTAATTGATAGTAGCCGGATCTCAAATCTATCTTAGAAAATCATGTTGCTCCTTTTGACTAATCGGATAGGTCATCAATCCTTAGGAGAGGATACTTATTTTTAATTGTCACCTTATTGAGTTGTCGGTAGTCGATGCATAATCTCATGGAACCATCATTCTTTTTCACAAATAGTACGGGAGCACTCCATGGTGAAAAGCTTGGTCTTGCAAAACTTTTATTGATCAACTCTTGCAACTGTGACTTTAATTCTTTCAGCTCAGTCAGAGCCATCCTGTACGGAGCAATAGAAATAGGTGCCGTCCCTGGCATTAACTCAATACCAAATTCAACTTCTCTAATTGGAGGTAAACCTGGCAATTCCTCCAGAAATACATCCGTATACTTACATACAACTGGTACTGATTCAATTTTCAATTCGGATTCCTTTGTGTTCAATATGTATGCCAAATAAGCTTCGTACCCTTTTCTCATGCATTTTTGAACAAACATCGAAGAAATTACAATTGGTGACCTATCTGACTCATCTATTTCAACCCAGAGAATCTCACCATTATCACACTTCAATTCAATAGCTTTCTATCTACAATTCACTATAGCATCATGTAATGTCAACCAATCCATATCTAGTATGACGTCAAATTCATCAAACTGCAACAACATCAAGTCAGCCAGAAAACAATGACCGCTAATCATCAAAGGACATTTCTTACATACCTTATAAACTATCACATGCTTTCCTAATGGGTTTGACACCTTAATCATAAACTTTATAGACTCAACAGGTATATTCATGCTAGATACCAATTTCATACACATATACAAATGAGTAGAGCCAGGGTCTATCAAAGCAATAAAAGTAGTATCATAGAGAGAAAAATTATCAGTGATCACATTAAGAGAAGTTGCATCTTCATGTGCGTGTATAGCATAGGCTCTAGTCGGAGCTCTAGCTTCAGACCTCACTGCTATATCTCGTGTCATATTTTTATTACCGGACCCATTCCCAACATTTCTTGAGGGTCTTCCCCTAGAAGCTGTGCCACTCGACCTTGAATTCCAAAATTTTTCTTTCTCTACCATCTCGGGGTAGTCTTTAATATAGTGGTCTTGAGAACCACACTTGAAACAAGATCCCTCACTCACCCTACATGTGCTAAAATGACATCTACCATATTACTGGCATTTGGGTTTGGAAGGTTTAGCGTTACCCATACTTGCCACAGATGTAGCTTGAGATTTAAAACCTGAATTATGCTTTTTACGGTTCTCGTATGAATGTCCAGCTGACACATGTGAACGAGAGTACATCTTTCTAGATTTCTTAGACCGAGATGGCAGTGACTTACTCATATGCCTTTTTCTTGTATCTCTTCCCTCAGACTCGGCTTTTCTCTTTTCTTTGATCAATTCCTCAGCTTTACAAGCCCGTTCGACGAGTACTACAAATTCCTTCAACTCAAGAATGCCCACTAACATCTTAATATCCACATTACGTCCATCTTCAAATCTTCTACACATTTTAGCTTCAGAGGATACACACTCTGAGCGTATTTACTGAGTCTGACGAATTCTCTCTCATACTCATTAACTATCATACAACCCTGTTTCAAATCCAAAAATTTTTTACGCTTCTGGTCGATGAACCGTTCACTAATGTACTTCTTCTGAAATTCCTCTTGAAAGAATTCCCAAGTAACCCTTTCGGAGGTACCACAGATATCAGTGTTCTCCACCAATGATATGCCGCATCTCTCAGTAAGGATATGGCACATTTTAAGCATTCTTCAGATGTACAAGATAGTTCATCAAACACCCGTATTGAATTCTCAAACCAGAACTCTGCTTTTTCAGTATCGTCATTGGCATTTGCCCTAAATTCCTCAGCACAATGCTTTCGGATTTTATCAACTGGTGTTTTGGAGAATCACATAAAATCTATACCTTGATGCATCACAGGTACAGGTTGAGGATTTGGGGGAGGTGGGGGAGGTTGAGCGTTCGGGTTCGTTCGAAAGAACTCCATGTACCAGGCATTCATCATGTGGAGAAAGGCTTCTCTGCCTCCTTCTCCTCTACTAACAGTTTCAGGTCTAAGCTCAGATGGCACTGCCCCTTCAGCAGGAACATACGCGTTGCTTTCTACATCATCCGCCACTGCTCTATCGGGATCCATTTGCTAAATGAAAACACATTTTAAAATTGCCAGGAGTCATCACACTATCATAATATATGTATGGCATGTATAGCTAGACTCACAGACATGCTAAGTAGTCTGAGAATCGACTAAACCGTAGCTCTGATACCTCTAAATGTAACACCCCTTACTTGTGCCCGGCACCGGGATAGGGTACGAGGATTACCAGACTTAAACATACACATATATGAGAAACTGAGCCATAAAATTTTAATCAATTCAAAAACATTCAAACACAAGCATATTGTCCCTCCTACGAGCTATGAGCCCCAAAACATACATTGGGGGTGGTCAGGGACTAAACTGAAAACTTCAAAAAAGTTTGGGAAACTTTCTTTAATACAGAGTCACACGCCCTTGTGAAACGGAGGACACGCTTGTGGGCTCTCGACATGCCCGTGACCTCCAGCCGTGTAACTCTCTAACTATGACGTCAGCACCAATTTAGGATCACACGGCCGTATCACACGTCCTTGTCTTAACCCGTGTGTTTACTATTGGGCATACTGACTTGAAAAGTTTAGGTGCAGGGGACACACGCCCGGACCACACGCCTATGGGGTAGACCGTGTGTCATACATAGCCAAGACATATGCCCGTATGTTTAACCGTGTGGATAATTTAGAGGCTATTTTCCAAGCCATTTGTCACCCTTAATCATTCATACACTCAAGTATATTTCATACCATGCAGCATGACATATTTAGACACTCAATTATTCAACACCATGGCACTTTCACATCTACATAATGTCAACTTATTACACATTCATTTGGTCACACCATTTGGTAGCATTCCACACCAACTTCATGTATAACCAACTTTGTTACCATAACTTCAAATTATACATTCATGATTATAATCATCTTAAGTCATTAAGTCATTCCTTATTTTCATGTACTTCATACTTCATATATCAATCAAACAAACCACATAGCACATCATCAAGGCATTAAGACATGCATGCATGAACAATTAGGTTTACAACCCAGAAATCAAATATAAGCCATCTTACATGGCCATTAAAAAATGAATATTCAACACCATAAGCCTTCACAATTTGGCCCAAAATAGCATGACACATATCACAAAATAACCAAGTCCCCTATACATGCCATACTCAAAATATCAAATTCACTATACTCAATATTCTTTTGATAGTGTGATCGAATACTCCGACAGCTTCCGATCCCTGAGTTAGCTTGGCTGAACTACAAAGGAGGAAATGGAAAGGGGATAAGCATTAAAGCTTAGTAAGTCCACATGTAAATAATATGAAATGATAGTAAGCAATTATCATACAAAGACATAATAACATAACCATAAAGATTATTCATCATTCAAGCCTTTTTGCATACTTATCATATGTTCATATATATACATATACATAAACTTTCTCACCACAACTTATTTTTCATCAAGGCATTGCTCATGAGTTTAGCGTACATACCTGTACTCACTTGTAGTATATCATATAACCATACCTTCTTTAACATGCCCTCCTTCCGTTTTTCATCACATTATCCATTGCATTACCCGTTGAGCACTTGGAATACTATTGGTTATGCTGAATAACTTGCACATAAGTGCCACATAAACATATGTAGCCAAGGCTACCTCATAACATGTAACGCTCGAAATGAAGCTACTCACAGGCCTGCTCATAAAAGCAATCGGTCAAGGTGTAACTACACGGGTTGCTCACACAAGCTCTCAGGTATCCAACCCATTCAAGGATTACCTAGTCACCGGTAGGACACACAAGACCATTGCCTAGAACCCAATTACATGTTTCGCATCCATGATGAACTCGGACCAAGTCAACGAGCTTGGATGCCACATATATATCACGAACCTAGACCAACTCAATAAGTTCAAATTTCTTAATTCCTAATGACATGTCACTTGTATCCTAGACTATTCCTAAGGTTCAAACGGGATTTTTCTCACATGTACATAACATCTCCATCGTACTTGCTCGTAACGTCATGGATAACGACCAATATCATTCATACTTACAAAGTTACCATTAGGCATACCATACATAATAATGATAAAAAGATTATCACATAATGTCAACACATCAAAATATATTACATTGTCATATTATTTACACATGTACTTACTTGGTACAAATGATGATAATCGAGCCTAATCGTCGTATACTTTATTCTTTCTCTGATCAAAACCCGAATCATGTTTTTCTTGATCTATAATACCAAATTTAACTTGTTTATTAATCATATTTTTCAAATCAATCCATAATTCATGCTTTGGTAAAGTTACCTT
Source organism: Gossypium hirsutum (assembly GCF_007990345.1). Taxonomy (NCBI): domain Eukaryota; kingdom Viridiplantae; phylum Streptophyta; class Magnoliopsida; order Malvales; family Malvaceae; genus Gossypium; species Gossypium hirsutum. The sequence goes on along the minus strand of NC_053425.1, from coordinate 87,797,704 downwards.
TTTACCCCTAACTTTTCACTTATTTATGATTTAGTCTCTAGTCTCGTAAAATGAAATGGATGTATTTTCTTTGTTACCCAAGCCTAGCTGAATTTTTTTGTACTCATAACAGCCCATATTTTCATCAAAATCAGGTTTTTATCACTTACTTTACACCTTTTTCAATTTAGTCCTTTTTAATGGTTTTCATGAAAAACCATCTTGTGAAAGATGTTTATCACACATCAAAATTTCATATTCCTC